>NC_133170.1:62078560-62381590 GCF_040802235.1 Manis javanica | reverse complement strand
TAAGGCCTTTTGCACATTCAAACTCCTAAGCATAAGACACAAATTCCAAAGGTCTTTGGAGGCCTTGAAACTTATATATCATGAAAGAAGGAAAAACCATGCCATGTGCTAGCTGCGCTCATCCTGAATGTGAGCATTTAGGGCCTCAGCATTCTGCTGCGAAACAACTCTGATCCACTCCCATGTAATTAGAAGGCTGTCTCTACTCTGTAGCTCTTCATTCCAAGCTGCATGCAATCTCTTGCAATCAGGTTTGTTTAAACTGCCAGAGTTTAACAAGCTGTACAGGTGGTGAATATGGATTCCGAGCGGGATTGCATGCAATTGCTGTATCTGGATTATGCATTGACTCAGCCTGAGTCCCAGAAGGGGACCTCAACAGCCCCAGGGAGGCTGCAGGCTGCATAGCATCCTCTCAAATGGCCACACTGCTGCTACGATTCTTTGCCTGAGCCGTGAGGTACCCCGACCTGGCCTAAGACCTCTCAAGGGTTGCATTCCATGGTTCAAGGCTGGAGATGGGTTCCCAGTGGCTGAGGGGGATGACAGTGGGTGTGAACCAGGCTGCCCCACCTATGCAGCTCAACCTCAATCCCTAGTCTCCAGTCTGTAAGATATTTCTTTATCGAGGGCAGATGGCAGGATTCCAGGAGATTCTGTGTGTAACACAACCATATTGGTTCCTAGGGTAGCTGCAACAAAAGACCAGACTTGGTGGCTTAAAATAAGAATGTATTCTCTCCCGCTCTGGAGGCCTGAATTCTGAAATGAAGGTGTAGACACAGCTACACTCCCACTGACAGCTCTAGGGGAAAGTCCTTCCCACCTCTTTCAGCTTCTGGTGGCCCCAGGCGTTTGTGGCTTGGGGCTGCATCCCTCCCATCTCTGCCCACCTTCACCTTGGCCAGCTTCTCCCTGTGTGTTTCTTTGTGTCTCTGTGTACAAATTCCCCTCTTCTAAGGACACCAGACGTTGGATTTAGGACCCACCCTCATTCAGGATAACCTCATCTTAACTTAATCACACCTGCAAAGACTCGATTTCCAAATAAGGTCACATTCACAGGTACCATGGCTTTGTGGGTACTTTTGGGGGACACAATTCAACTCACACCTGCAGTAAAGCAGTGGGGCCAGCAGTCCTTGGCCAGAGGCAGAGCTGTGGCCCAGAGTGCAGCCCAGAGGAGACAGGCAAGACCCTGCTCATGGGAGTCAAGATTCCAGAAGGCAGACAGGCAGAAAACACATGTACCCACACCCACCCACATCCACGGGCCATTTCAGCTGATGAGGAGTGGTGAGTTGAGAAAAGAGGTCCCTTTACACAGGTAGTCAGGGTTGGCCCCTCAGAGGAGATGTCATGGACCAGAGACTCAAGGGTGGGAAAGAATCCAGGGTGGGCAAAGAGCTGGGAAATCACTCAGTCACTCTTGGCAGAGACCCCTAAAGGGACTAGAAGGCAGGAGAGGCCAGGCATGTCTAAGAAGAGGATGGAGGGGAGGGAGGATGAACCTGTGTGAACTCCAAGAGCAACAGGAAGTCACTGGGCAGTTTTAAGCAGAGTGACTTGATCCAACTTACTTTTTCTTTTTTTTAATTACTATGAAGTAAAAGAAGTTAAAAAAAAATCACTCTGGCTGATCTGAGAAGGGATCACATGGGCCAAGAGGAAACCCAGTGAGGAGGGATATAAGAAAGCTGATGGTGGGCCTGGGGCTGCTCTCTCTAAAGGCCTGCTGGCAAGGGACCCTTGGCTGGTATCTGGGCACTTGAATTTCTGGAGTGTCATATTGTGACTTATAATAAGAAATACATATTTGGTCTTCATTCCTGTTTCTAGCAGAGCCCCTTAAAGCCCCTGGAATTTCCTATGTAATGACACAGATTAAGGTGTTTTGGTAATTCATAACTAGCCCCTTTCCGCCACACCTGAGCTTATGTTAATGAGGTGACTTTGGAAAGATCCTAAGGACAGGGGCTGGTCGCCAGGGGCACCGACCAGGAAACTGGAGGGTTGGAGCGTTTGGTTCCACCCACTGGCCTCCAGGGAGGGGAGAGGCTGGAGGCTGAATCAATTGCCAATAGTCAATGATTTAATCAATCACACCTATGTAATGGAGACTCCATAAAAAAACAAAAGGACTGGGTCAGCATTCAGAGAGCTCCAGAGGTGTGGGAAACTCTGGCCCTTTCCCCATACCTTGAACTCTGCATCTCTTTCATATGGTAAGTAAACTGGTAAGTAAACTGGATTTTTGAGTTGTAAGCCACTCTTGCAAATTAATGGAACCCAGGGAGGAGGTGGTGGGAACCTCCAATCTATAGCTACTGGGTCACAGCACAGATGGCAATCTGGACTTGCAATTGGCGTCTAGGGGGCAGTCTTGAGCCCTCAACCTGTGAGATCTGACCGTTACCTCCAGAGTGTCAAAACTGAGTTCAATCTGTGAACTCCTGGTCCGTGTCCATGGAGAACTGAGTTAATTGCTGGTGTGGAGAGAACACCTCTGTTTCCGGATAGGAGGGGCTCACTGGCCCGGACTCTTTGTGCATTTGGCTTGTGCTGGGTCCCTGCCTTCCTTCAAGGGGTCTGGCTTTTGGAAGTCGCAGGCAGAGGGTGCCTAGGTGAGCAGCCCTAGGAACATCCTGGGCACCGAGTCTCTGACTGGCTTCCTGGCAGCTGACACTTCACACATGTTGTCATGACCTGTGGCTGGGAGTTAACCTGTCCTGTGTGACTCCCCTGGGAGGGGGCTCTGCAAGCTGAGCCTGGTCCCCACATTGCACCCCAAGAGCCTCTCCCCTTTGCTGACCGTGTTCCGTGTCCCTTTCCTGTCATAAATCATAGCTATGAGTGTGACTACATGCTGAGTCCTGGGAGTGTCCCCAGTATTCACCACCCCTGGGGGTGGGTGGCCTGGGGATCTGGACACATGCTACTGCAGTCTTCCTAGAGAGAGGCAGCAGCCTGGACCAGGGCTGCGTCCTTGAATTCCATGGTTCCAGCGGCAGCCTCCTGATTCCTGGAGCAGGGTGGCAGCTTCCCTGGCCAGCTGGTTTGGCAGTGTTCTTGGGGTCACACATGGCTCCTCCAGCCCTTCTGACAACGCTGCAGGTGCCTCATCCTCTGTGTTAAGCCCTTTCTGCCTAAGCAGCTGCACCCATTTGTTAGAGATCCAAACAACTCAGAGGCTCCAACAAGTCGGCACTACCTGCTTGCACCACATCCTAAATAGCCTCTGTGAATCTCAGCTTTGATGGGCAGCTTATATACACAACTATTATAGTAAAAAATGTTCACTTGTATCCTCATATCCCCTCCAAAGCATTTCATGGACCAGCCACTGTGGATACTGCTTCCACCAGTTGAGAACCACCAGAATAAACAGCACCTCAAATGAAAGATCCCCGCACACACCTACCGTCAAGTCCAAGAACATCCAAGAGCTCCATCCAAACTTTCCACACTGTTTCCACAAACATATCCACGCCAAGCACGAATCTCTCGGTCAACCTGGTCAAGAACTGCAGAAATAAAAGAACGGTCACTCTTGGCATGGCCAGCACACCCTCCTTCCTAGTGCAGCCAAGCTGTCTTTACACTTGAGCGGGAAAACACAGCCAGCCCACGTGAAAGGCCTCATCAGGTGTGGCCTTAGACCTTGCGGACTGATTTGAGCTAGGCAGGCTAAGAACCCAGCAAAATTTGTTCAAACCTTCCTTTTAGAGCCTGCACACTGTGCACTAAAGCTGTTTCATCCACTCCCGGTTTCCCCTGGTGCCTTCCTGCTCGCTATCTTGTCAAGGTGTCTGCCTTCCCTGCCTGTTTCCCAGATAAACAGAGAGCTTCTGCCCCTGATTCTGCTGATACAAGGGGCAAGCCTGAAGGTGGAGAACTGTGGTTCTCACATGTGAGCCACACCGGGATCCCCAGCATGTGGGACACTGGAGACCCCTGACCTATCCAACCCCAAGGACCTCGCACCTCGGAGGGCTTCATTAGGTCCCAGGTGGTTTTGGAGACCACTAGGCCAAAGTAACATTTATGTGAGGTGCAGCCTCACTTCCCCTGATTTTTTTGAATAAGTGATACTCTGAATACACAGTATAAAACTCAAAGTTCCAAATGGGAATTAGTGAAAAGTAAGCCTCTCAGCTTACTCCCTGAAACCCAAATCCCCTTCCAGAGACACCATCATTACCACTCACATGCATGGCCTCTCTGAGATGTGCTGGGTGAATAATGGCATAGAAAGAGGCTTTTTTCACAGGGCAGCCTATGTGCATGGTACTGCAGTGATTCTCATTTAATAGTCTGTCTTGGGGATTACTTAGCCTCATACCATACAGAGCTGCCACCCTCCTGTTAACAGCACACTTGCAGCTGATTAACCAATCCCCTGCTGATGGACACCTAGGTTGTTCCAGCCTGTGCTACTAGAGCAAACAGGAGTACTGCAGAACCCTGCACGTGCCCTCTGGCTCAAAATGCCTTGAAGTGTACTGGCTGCAGTTTTTTAAACTGGATGTTCCAGTCAGATCGCTCCTCCAGGACGGAGGAGAAGGAGCAGCAGGGTTGAACCAGTGACCAGGAGAGCAGAGGATCCCAATGTGTGCACCAGCACCATGGTGTGGCTGAGAGTGCACCAGTTGGGAGTTTAACTGCCTGGGTTCAAATCCCAACTCTGCTACCTACTACTCATTAGTTAGCCATGGGTATATTCTATATATATACACATACCAGGGCTCCAGCTAACATATGCCAATAATAGTACTTACCCATCTGGTTATTGGAGCATTAAATGGGATATTCGTGTGAATGCTTTCATTTGTTTTGAGCATCAGTAAATGGTCAAAATGCCTATGGACATCCAATATTCTGACAGAGCACTGACCCCAATATGTCCTAGAAGGACACCATTCTTTTGGCCTTAGGTAATTGCTCTAAGGGGATTTTATTTAAAGACTATGAGGCCATCAACTGATGTACAGATGAACAAAGCCTGGGATGTCCAAACAATGGGATATTATTTGGCCTTAAAAAAGGATGCATGCTTCCACATCAATGGACCTTGAGAACGTGATGCTAAGGAAAAGAAGCCAGACACAAAAGACATGCAGTGTATGATTCCACTTATATAAATGTCCAGAACAGGCGAATCCATAGAGACAGAAAGTAGATCAGAAGTTGCCAGGGGCTGGGGGAATGGGGGAGTTGATAGCTAATAGGTCCAGGATTTCTTTTTGAGCTGATGAAATGTCCTAACAACACTGTGGTGATGGTTGCACAATTCTGTGACTATACGAACAGTCACTGATTTGTATACTTTAAATGGATGAACTCCATGGTTATGTGAATTATACTTCAAGAAAGCTATATAAAAAGTGTAAGTGTAAAAATATCCTAAAAAAAAAAAAAGACTATGAGAAGGTCAGAAGGAAGCATACAGTCAGAGAGAAGGGAAGGCGGCTGCCCCTCTTTGGTGAGGACAGGGGTGGGTGGGGAATTTGGGAGGCAGTTATCTTCACCCAGGTAGAAGGCACATTAGTACTGGTTTAGTTACAATTTTTAGGAGCTTTATTGATATAGCACTTACAAAGCATTAGGTTCATGTCTTTAAAACGTACATTCAGTTCAGTGAGTGGTTTTAGAAAATTCAAAGTTGGGCAACCATCACCATAATCTAATTTTAGCACATTTTGTTGCCCTAAAAGAAGCCTTGTACCCCTTAGCAGTCACCCCCATTCCCTCCTCCCCCAACTTAGGCAACTGCTAATCTCCTTTCTGTCTTTATGGATTTGCCTTTCCTGGACCTTCCACACAAATGGAACCACACAATACATGACCTTCTGTGCCTGGCCTCTTTCACTCCCAGTAACATTTTCAGGGTGCATCCGTGTTGTAGCACAAACCCGTGCGTGGTTCACTTGTTTTTATTGCCAAATGTATTCCATGTTACAGATACCACATTTGGTTTATCCTGCCATACTTCTCTAAAGTACACAAGTTATACACATTCATCAATGAATAGCAATTTTTATAATTTGTTCAAATGGAAGAAAAAGGAAGGGCTCTGTACCAAGGCTTTATGAGAGATTTCAGACCTTTAAAATAGCACCAACTGCCCTAGAACGGGGTCTGGCTGTTTCTGCCAGAGGCAAGAATGGTTGGGTGGCGACCTGGCGTTCCCAGCAAGGACAGAGCCTTGGCCCTGGCTCCAAACCGAGTGGCCACCTGTCCACACAAGGCCCACCCTGAAAACGGGCCCAGGCAGGTGGGAATGGATGTAGGAAGGGCCCATTATCGGCCTTTCTGGCCACACGGAGGGAAACTTGCTCTCTGCCCTCTGGGCTGGCACTGCTCGCTCTGGATACAGCTCCAACATGACACCTTAGCCCACTTCACCTGTGTGAAGACACAGCAGCCTTAAGGGGGCGTGATCTGTGTTCCTCCAAACTCCTCTGTTGAAGCCCTAACCCTCAGTATCCCAAGATGTGATTTAGGGACAGGGTTTTTAAAGTAAATGAAGGGGACAGGTAAAATGAAGTCACTAGGATGGGCCCTAATCCAACAGGGCTTGTGTCCTTCTAAGAAGCGGAGATCAGGACACAGACACACAGAAGAGAGGCCACATAAGGACACAGGAAGAAGACAGCATCTACCTGCCAAGGAGAGAGGCTTCAGAAGAAACCAACCCTGCCAACACCCTGGGCTCAGATTTCTAGTAAATTTCTGTTGTTTAAGCCACCCAGTCTGTGGTACTCTGTTACGGCAACCCTGGCAGACCATACAGGTGTTACAGTGAGGCCCAGAGCCTGAAGCAGTTCACAGAAAATCCAAACCTGATGCTTGGATTTTGGTGCAGTTCACAGGAATACAGGAATAAAAGAACAGGGGAAATGCCACCATGAGGATGTATCAGCCAGATGCAGGCATGGAGATGGTGATGGGACAAGTGCCCGGCTTGTCTACCCCATAAACGGGCACCAGAACAAAAAACAGTGGAAGAGAGAGGACCAGCCATGAAAAGTAAAAGCAACTTAAATCATGCTAAAAGTATGTGCCCTTGACATGGCATGAGGACAATGGTACTTGGCCCTTGTGGCCTTCCTCCCAACACCTATGACCACAGTCTAGTCATGAGAACATCAGACCTGTCCCAATTGAGGGGCATCCTACACAATCCCTGACCAGGACTCCTGAAAACTGTCCAGGTCACCAAAAACAAGGAAAGGGAGAAAGTGTCACAACTTGTCACACAATTAAATGCAATGTGATGTCCTGGATGGGATCCTGGGACAGAAAAAGGACAATAAAAACCAAGGACATCAAAACAAAGAGTGGGCTATCGCTACATGCACTCTACTACTATTGGTACATTAATGTAACAAATGTGCTACATGAAGTCAGCTGTTAATAATGGGAAATTGGGCGTCTGTACTATCTTCTCAATTTTTCTGTAAGTCTAAAACTGTTCTGAAAGCAAAAAAAGTTACTAAGAAATTGAGAGACTTAAAGGACGCAGCAGTAAGATGCAAGTGAAAACTTTGGATCCCACTATAAACAAAGCAGTTGTGTAAAAAGACATCGGAGTCGGTTGGGGATGCTGGAAAATGACTTGGCTTTGTTCTTAAAGAGCTGAGGCATGATGATGGTATTGTGCTGCTAATGATCTTTACAGACTTATTTGTTAAAATGTAGATGAAAGTCTTCTAAGGTGAATGAATATGTCTTGGATTTGTTTTAATGTATTACTCCAGGCTTAGAGAATTTTTCTGACGACAGTATAAATATAACAAATGTGGCAGAAAATTGATACATGGAGGCACTGAGTGCCGGGTGCCAGGTTCATTGTGCCATTCTTTCTCCCGTTGTCTGTTGGACAATTTTCCTAATGAAAAGTTAAAACAAAGGAGATTCGGGTGAACAAATTCAGGAGGCTTGTGGCCTTCCCATGGAAGAGGACAAAATCACTCAAGCTAAGGATCTCATCCTCCTCCTCTTGCTGCAGCAAGGCCTGGACACCCAAGTCCAGAGGGTTCCTGCATCCCAATCTCTCCTCACCCCTGTCACCACCTGACATGCAAGCTGGCTCCAGGGAAAATCAGGCTGTAAGGGCAAATGTTTTGATGAGCAAATCAGAGAAGGCACAGGGTTTCTGCAGTTAAGAGGTCGCCCAGGCATGTAAGGAACATACCAAAATGCAAAGCCTACATAAACTAAAAATGCTGGAACAAACATACAGATCATATATGAATTACAAGGGGGAAAAGCCACCCCTAGGGCAGATACCCTGACAGCTGCCATGCCAGCACACAAGACCCCTTATGCAGAATTCTCACCAGAAATGTATGTCCTCAATCGAGAAAACAACAGACAACACGCATTTCAAACGACAAAGGTCTGCCAAACCCCCAGTGAGATACCAGTTCAGCCCCACCAGGATGGCCGTGATAAAAGTCAGAAAATAACAAGTGTTGATAAGGACCTGGAAAACCTGGAGTCCTCATACACTGCTGATGGGAACATAAAATGGGACATTGGCACAGTTGTTCCTTGAAATGCTAGGCTGACCATGGACCCCAGCAATTTCATTCTTAGGTTTATACCCTAAAATACTGAGAACATGTTCACATAAAAACTTGTACATGGTGAATGTAAGTCATTAAACCATAAAACTCTTAGAAAAAAACATAGGCAAAAATCTCTTGGACACAAACATGAACAACTTCTTCATGACATATCTCCCCGGGCAAGGGAAACAAAAGCAAAAATGAACAAATGGGACAATATCAAGCTGAAAAGCTTCTGTACAGCAAAGGACACCACCAATAGAACAAAAAGGCATCCTACAGTATGAGAGAATATATTCATAAATGACAGATCCGATAAAGGCTTGACATCCAAAATATATAAAGAGCTCACACACCTCAACAAACAAAAAGCAAATAATCCAATTAAAAAATGGGCAGAGGAGCTGAACAGACAGTTCTCTAAAAAAGAAATACAGATGGCCAAGAGACACATGAAAAGATGCTTCACATTGCTAGTCATCAGAGAAATGCAAATTAAAACCACAATGAGATATCACCTCACAACACTAAGGATCGCCACCATCCAAAAGACAAACAACAACAAATGTTGGCGAGGTTGTGGAGAAAGGGGAACCCTCCTACCCTGCTGGTGGGAATGTAAATTAGTTCAACAATTGTGGAAAGCAATATGGAGGTTCATCAAAAAGCTCAAAATTGAAATACCATTTGACCCAGGAATTCCACTCCTAGGAATTTACCCTAAGAATGCAGCAGCCCAGTTTGAAAAAGACAGATGCACCCTTATGTTTATCATAGCACTATTCACAATAGCCAAGAAATGGAAGCAACCTAAGTGTCCATCAGTAGATGAATGGATAAAGAAGATGTGGTACATATACACAATGGAATATTATTCAGCCATAAGAAGAAAACAAATCCTACAATTTGCAACAACATGGATGGAGCTAGAGGGTATTATGCTCAATGAAATAAGCCAAGTGGAGAAAGACAAATACCAAATGATTTCACTCATCTGTGGAGTATAAGAACAAAGAAAAAACTGAAGGAGCAAAACAGCAGCAGACTTACAGAACCCAAGAATGGACTGACAGTTACCAAAGGGAAAGGGACTGGGAAGGATAGATGGGAAGAGAGGGATAAGGCCGGGGTCGGGGGGCAGGAAGAAAGGGGGCATTATGATTAGCATGTATAATGTGGGCGGGGCATGGGGAGGGTTGTACAACACAGAGAAGACAAGTAGTGATTCTACAACATCTTACTATGCTGATGGACAATGACTGCAATGGAGTATGTGAGGGGAACTTGGTGATGGGGGGAGTCTAGTAAACATAATGTTCCTCATGTAAGTGTAGATTAATGATACCAAAATAAAAATTTTAAAAAAACCTGTACATGAACATTTGTAGCAGCATCATTTATAGTAACCAAAAAGTGATAACAACCCAAATGTCCATCAACTGATACATGGATAACAAAATGTGGTTTTTCTACACAGTAGAGTATTATTGGGCTATGAAAAGGAGGGAAGCCCAGACACACGGATGAACCTTGAAAACATTATGTGTAAGAAGCCAGTCATATTGTGTGACTCCATTGATATGAAATGTCCAGAATAATTAAATCTAGAGAGACAGAAAGCACATTAGGGAATGCCTAGGGATGGGAGAGGGAGAATGATTGCTAATGGGCACAGGTCTTTTTGGGGTGATGAAAATATTCTAAAATTGATGGCGGTGATGGTTGTACAACCATCTGAATGTATGAACAACCACCAGACTCTCAATGAATGAATTGTATGGTATCCAAATTACAGCTCAATAAACCTATTATAAAAAAAAGACAATTGGTGTGTAGTCCTCAAAAATGTCAATGTCATAAAAGCTACCCATACTCCCAAAAAAGTGAGGGAATTTTAACAGACTAAAGGAGACATTAAGGAGACATGAAAACCAAATACAATGAGCCATCCTTGATTGGGTATTGGATTTTTTTTTAAAAGCTACGATGGAAACGTATTAGCTGTACATTACAAATTATTACTGTACTCAATTTAAGTTCCTTGAGGGAGTCACTTTTAAATGGTTCAGCTGGGGAAAAATGTGTGTGTGTGTGTGTGTGTGTGTGTGTGTGTGTGTGTGTGTGTGTGTGTATGGTGTCTGTAGAAAAAAAGAGAAAAACAAGTTTGGAGGAAAATGTGAGCAATGAGTAAATGAGGTGAGGAGGTTATAGCTGTTCCTAAGTCTATTCTTTCAACTTTTCTGTACTTTGGAAATCTTCAAAGTTAAAAGTTATCAGAAACATTATTTTGATTGTGGAGATGTTCTCATGGGTGTATATACATATGTCAAAATTCATCAACTTGTACACATTTGTATTTTTTTATCCCATTTTAAATATGTGTGGTCTGTTGAAGTACAGTGTCAATTCCACCTTAAAACGTTGTTGGGGAGAAAAAGACTGGAAAATGTCTAAGTTATTTTGCTCACGAGAGTTTCTTGCAAACAACAACAAAAAAATGCGTATTAAAAAAAAAAAAAGACCAACAGCTCAGAACAAAAATGGCAAAGAAAACAGGTGACAGAAAAGGAAAGGCCAATGGATCCTGAATACACAAAAAGACCATGTATCTCAAACATAATAAACTCAAAACGTTTGATGACACACTTTGATGGAAAAGCCCTTATAGGTATGTTGGGAGTGGAAACTGGGAGTCTTTGGAAAACAATTCTGTAATTTCTCCCAACATTAAAAATATATATGGAACTGTGCACAGAGGACACAAGCTCATAAAACTAATTTATATGGTCAGCAGTCAGGAGAGTGGTTATCTTGGGGCAAGGAGAGCTGGAACAATCCATTTCTAGAGCTGCATGCTGGTGACATGGGTGTGTTTGGGGTGTGAGAATTCATTATGCCCTCTACTCGTCATTCAGAAAAGTACACCAATTATATTTCAACTTACAGTGAACAGACCCTTTGATTCAGCGATTCCATTTCTAACAATTTGCAGATGAACTTATCTATGTGAACCCAGAAAAATCTATATAGAAAGACCTTTTCTACAGCCAGGTTTGGAATTACAAAAGACAGGAAACTAACAAAATGTTGACCATTAGAGGTGGGTTTAAATTATGGTATATCCCTCTAACAGTTTGCTTTTCGCAGCCCTCCAAAAAATAAGAAGCAAAGCTTTTAAGTACTGATAGGGTCTGACCTCCAAAATTTATTAACTAAAATAAAAGCAGAAGGTGCAGAAAGTATGCATGGTGAAAAAGAAACAAACCAACAAAGGGCAGGATCATGCATCTCTATGCCTATGTATGCTCAGAGTATCTGACTGCTTCTGGAAAGGAAAATGGAAGATTGGGTCATAAGTGAAAGGCAAATTTATTATTTTTTTTTAACTTTTGAACTACTTGAAATTGTATTGCATGCAACTATGACCTTACTTATTTTTAAAGCCCTATAAATGTTAAGCTCCCTTAAAAAAAAAATAAATAACTAAACAACAAAAGCCAAAGAACGCTCACTTTAGCAGTAGACTGAGGCCAGCATTGGACCAGCTATCTTTTTCTCTGTACTTCCCAAGATCCAGACTCAACTTGCCCCAACCTTATAACAGCCTTTCCTTTCCCATCAACACATCTTCCCCACCTGACTTGTGCCCCTTCCTCCACTGCTGGTGCCCCAACTCTTCCTCCTCCAGGTAGGACACCTGGACCCCTTCCTCTTGGCCCTCTGCAATGCCCCTCTTGCATCATCATCAAGTCTGTTAAACCCTAGGTCCTGCGTGTCTCCCTCTGTCTCTGGCTCACTCTGTTGCAGCCATGCACCCACCCTCTCTGGTCCTCACACACACCAAGCCCGTTTCCACTTCAGGGCCTTTGGGCCTTTGCTCATGCTGTCCCTTTGCCCCTCCACCTCCTTCTCATTCAGCCCCTGTCCCCCTCTCTGCCTCTCTATTTTAGTTATTTCCAATTCCGGAGAGGTGCTCCCAGCTCTCTTCCACTGATTAGCTGAACTGTGGGCAAGAGATTCAACCTTTCTGTACCTCGCTTTCCTCACCTGTAAAACAGAGATGATGACAACAGAAACTCTCTCTTAGAACAGTGTCAGACACATACTAAGCTTAAACAAAGGTTATCCACCATGATTATTACATCATCCTGTTTTCATTCCTTCCCAGCTCTTATCATTCTGAAATAATCTTGTTTTATTTATTTTTTACTTGTTTATTGGCTGTTGCATGAAAGCTCCTCAAGAAGGGGTATTTTGTCTGGCTTGTGCTCCATGTAGTAGGTGTTTAAGAATCTTTAAAAATTGTAAAAAACAGGTAACATAAAATTACCCATTTTAACCACTTTAAAAGGTATAATGCAGTGGCAATAACCACAGTCACAATGCTGTGCAACCATCACTATCTAGTTCCAAAACACTATCATCCCCCCCAAAAGAAACCTCACACCCATTAAGCAGTCACTCCCCATTTCCCCCTTGCCTCTGGACCCTCACCACCATCACCAGTCTGCTTTCTGTCTCTATGGATATGCCTATTCTGGACATTTCATATCAAGGGAATTATAAAACATGTGGCCTTTTGTATCTGGCATCTTTCATTTTTTTTTCAAAGTTCATCCATGTAGCATGTGTCAGTACTTCATTCCTTTTTATAGCCAATAATATTCCACTGCATAGATAGATCACATTTTTTTAATCCATCTGTGGTCTGATAGACATTTGGGTTGTTTCCACTTATGGGCTAATGGGAAAAGTGCTGCTATGAACACTCATGTACAAGTTGCTCAATAATTTTTAAATGAATGAATATATTACTCTCCTACCAGACAAATCCCTTCATCATATACATATCTTCTGCCATTTACTAACTGGCTTATTCAGTGCCTGGTATTGTACAAAACAACTAATCCCATTCACCCCTCCAACAAATGTCCTCTGCACAAAGGAAACAGAGAGGTCAAGCAACTGGCCTAAGGTCACAGAGCTAGCGAGAAGCAGAGCTGGGATTCGAACCTATGTCCATTGAACCGCAAGGCCTGCACTACAAACCAGAAAGCACGGGTTTATTTTAGAAAAGCTCTGGGTTAGAATGTGGGGTGTTCTTTTAATACCCTCAAACTTCACAATCCACCATGCCCATCTGGCTCCAATTAGTAAACTCAGGCGTGGTGAAAACTACAGTTGCTAGCAGAGCCAGTTTTCATTTAATTAAAATTAATAAAACAATCTCTCCCAAGTCTGGCCCATCTGGGCTACACTGGGCCTGGGCTACAATTGCAGGAAATGTCAAGTCAGCCTCATTATAGATGGTGCCCTGACTGGGGAGCCAGGAAGGTGTATGAGGAAGGAAAACCAGCAAGGGTACCAGTGCAGACTCAAGTCTGGCTCTGTCACTCAGTCTGACCTGAAGCCCATCCCATCACCATTCTGTGCCTCATCTTCCCCATCTGTAAAATTGAGTCATTAATAGTACCTACCTCACAGGGTTGTTCTAAGGATTGAGTTACTCTATAAAAGCACATTTTAGCCAAACAACAAGTTTGTCTTATCATCTATATTGAAGGCACAAATTCTATTGTACGCCAGAAAGTTCTAACCTCGAAGTTCTCAGATTCTTTGCTAAAATACAGCTGTCTTGATACCAACCCAGAGGTTAAGCCCTTATATGTCTATTTTGTATTTCATGTCCATGGACCTTAGATTCTCACCTAGGCCCATCATCTGAGACATGGATTGCTTGTGTGGTTACCTTGCACAGTCTTCATGCTCTAGAACAAATTATTCCTGTCCTCAAATCACTCAGGCACTGTGGCATGAGGGAAGTGCAGATTCACCTGCTCACACCCTTTATACCTAGCAGGCTGGATGGCAGCGTTTTTGCACATAGCTGTTGGGTCATGCTTTCTCCCTTCTTGGCCACCTACAGAGATCTCTCCCTCCAAAATCCACAACCTCCTATAGGTCTGCACACCCACAGGAGAGGGTGGTCAGAAATTACAGTTTTCCTAAAAATTAACTTTTTATTCGATCCAATAAGAATATCCAGCCAATCTGATTTGCGTTTTAAAGTTCTTTTTTTCCTCCTCCATCTCAAGCACCAGAAAACTTTTTTTTAACCCTGAAAGTCTTTCCAGCAGAGCTAAGCACTGTTGATTTACACCTTTGCCAGGATGTAACTACCAACAGTAGCTGACATATTCAGTCCTTCCTCTGGGGCCACCGAAATACCAATGATTCATAGTTACAATCTCACAATGAAGAGGACATTATTATTGCCCTCTTTTAAAGGAAAAAGAAACTGCGGCTCAAAGAAGTAAAACCACTTGCCCAAAGGCAGCTAGCTTGTAAGTGGTAGAGTCGTAACTTGAACCCAAACTTCTACCGTTTCAAAAACCCAGGGCTAAGCGCAAAGCAAGGGAATTAACACAAGGAACAGCAAGGGCTGTACTCAAGGAACCGCATTATCACATGTAACTACCCCTTTCTCGTGGACTTTGGCCCCCAGTGGCGCCTGTGCCCCCAGCTCCAGAGGGCCAAACTCCTGCGCACCTCCCGAGTGATCGACACCATTCCCAAAGGCTGCAGGCTCCCAAACAGCTCCAAGGTAAACAAAGCTCCCCAAGGGAAAGGGGAGGCACACAGTAGGAGCTCAGGACGACTGCCGGGACAGGTTGCCAAAGCAAAGGAGTAGCCTGCAGTACCCCCTTTACTTTCTTGTAAAGTTCAAAAACACAAAACCCCCAAAAAGCCTAAATATCTTGGAAGCAGAAGGCGGAGGGCCCGCGGAGTTCCAGGGAAGAGGGGCGCATGAGAGGCTGGCGGCAATGTGGGGTGGCCGGGAGGGCGGCGCGCGCAGGCGGGCGGGCCGGGGCTTCCTGGCTCACAGTGGGCGCCCATTCAGACGCGCCCAAGAATGAATGAGAGGCGCGGCCGCGTCAGCGCAGCCGCGAGGGCCCGGGCAGCACCGCGCTCGCGGACAAGGTCCAAGGAGAAGTGCCATGCGGAGTAGAGGGCGCCCGCGGCGGGACGGCCCGGCCTCACGCCGGGACTAACATCCAGCCCGCCCCTGGTCCGGTGGACGGGCAGACGGGCGGGTGGCAGGCCCCGGGGCGCAGGCCGGGCCGCCCTCTCCTCGCCGGCCTGCGGCCCCGGAGGCCGCACACGGCCCAAGACCGCCCCAGGCGCCAAGGTGCGCGGCGGAGGGCAAGGTGACCGCGGACACGGGCCCGGCGCCCACCTTCTGAGCGGCTCGCACGTTGTCCTCGCCGAACAGGCTGCTGACGCTCTGCGAGAAGGTGTTGGCGGTGCGGCGGTAGCTGTTCTTCTCGGTGCCGCCGCGGCCCCGCGCGCCCCGCGCTCCCGGCGCGAGCAGCCCGAGCAACAGCAGCACCAGGAGCCCGGCCCGGGCCCGGGGTCCGCCAGAGGCGCGCGCGCCCATGCTGGCTGGCGGGATGGGGGTCCGCAGGGCTGGGGCCGCTCGCGGGGACGCGCGCCTCTGCCTGCCGCCGCGCTGTCGCAGCGCCACCTGCCCCGCCCCTCGCGCAGAGGCGCGACGGCCCTGCCTACGCCTCGCCCCGCCCCCGGATGCCGGCAGGCCACCCCCCGCTGGGGCTGCCCGGGCTGGGGTGGCCTGGCCTCCTGGCCCCCCAACCGGGTGCCTCCCTGAGCTGGTTGGGGGTTTCAACCTTTTTTTTTTTTTAATAATTTTTGTATTTAACTTTTTTTGTGACAAGCAAACCATGCCTGTAAAACTTGCAGCGGCCTCAGCCAAGCTAATGACCGCAACGGATGGGAATAACTGATACATCTCTGAATCGTCAACGGTTGGCCACCCGATGATTGGCCACCACTGGCCACGGCAAGGGCACCGCTCATTCATTCATTTCAATGTTTAAAAAGGGAAAGCATTAAGCATCCCTCCTGCCCTTCCTGAACGCAGCGTATTTTAGCGCCACAGAACAGAAGAGGAGGTCAAGTTCCCTTTGATTAAGTCAAGCTAGTAAATGAGGTGGAAGGGAGAGAATTAGAAAATCATTTTGCCTCCCTTAATGACATGATGGATCCAGGAGATCATTATCAAGACACTAAAACAAAGAGGTGAAAGGTTGGTGGGAACCTTGTCGTGATCTGGACACTCCAATCTTAGAAGCAGGAAGTACCAGCGCCGCCAGTGATAGGTTCTCGCCAAAGGACTTTGAACCCTAACCTAATCTGGCCCAGGCGTCTCACCAATCATTTATAGGAAAAGTGGAGGATGGAGGAAAAAATTAGAAGCAGAAGCAATCAGCCAAATCCAGCATGTGGAGCGTTCTACAGGACAAACGACCCAGTTTCTTCAATAAGTGTCATAAAAAGTGAAGGAAGTAGAGGATTACTGATCATTTAAAAAAGACTTGGGAGCCCCAATGACCAAATGCAATCCTAAATTAAAACAAACCGTGTCTAACCAGACATTTTTTGAGACAACCAGGAAAATAAAACTTAATTTTTGTCAATCCAAAGACTGAAAAATAGTCTATTTTTGAAGTTATATTTTCCTGGATTCCTGGTGAGGGTTTCATAGATTTACTGGTCATATATTTTATCTTTTCTTTCAATGAAATTTTTTGAAGTATAGCATTCAAACAAAAACACACAAATCATAAGGTGACTCTCTATGAATTTAAACAACACACAAGGTAATCAGTGCCCATATCAGGAAACAGAACGTTACCAGCTTCCCAAAAAGGCTCCCTTTACACTCCCCATTCACTGTGTTCCCCTCCAAAATTCAGAAGATTCATTTTCGCTGTTCTTTGAACTTTATATAAATAGGATCACACAGTTATGCTCTTTTGTGACTGGCTTCTTTTGTTCAACATTGTATTTATGAGAACCATAGTGTTATTGTGTATATGTCTTTTCCTTCTTGCTTAATAGAATGTTCTTTATATCTTTGGAGACAATCTTCTGGTATATAAAATTTTAAAAGAAAATGAAGGATAGTGGACTATTATTGACCTGATAATTTAAAAATGGACATGCTGTTTGCTTACTTAAACATATTTAAAGAAGAGACTGTGGATCCCTATCATCCTAAGCAATAAAACCCGTGAAAACAGGTTTGATATGCTGATTATCCTTTTTTCCCCAAAATCCACTTAAATAAATATATAACTTCAAAACGTGTTCATATATATACTACCTAAGTCCTCTCATGTACCACCTATGTGTTTTGGGGGGGTTGTTTTTGTTTTTGTAGGGAAGAGGGGAGCTTATTCAAATTCAATCACACTCTTCATTCATCCACTCACTCATTCTTTCCTACGTTCAGTAATTATTCATTGCTTACCTACTCAGCAGACAGAGCTTGTTCTAGGTTCCCTTCTAAAATAACTCCTAGTGCCTCACCTTGTCTTGTGATATAATTTAAATGTTTTCCCTTAACGAGTTAGTGCTTTTAACTGAAAAAATGGGACACAATATAACTGTTCTATTCACAAGATAATTACAGGATTCAGAAAATACACTATTTCCAAGTGCACTACAGACAATGTGATGTGGTAATGAGAGTTTAGAGCTAATAGGTGGCTTCTTTTGTCCCTGCAACGGAAATGTGTAGTGCCCTTTTACTACACAACTAATGTATGTTTATTATAGAAATATCAGAAAATGAGAAGGAGCAAAAAAAAAAAAGGAGGGAAGAAATTTGTGTTAGGGGCAGGGTTATATTTTAAAAGATGACAAAATACTCCCACTCCCAAGTAGCCAAGCTACTATTAAAAGATGACAAAACACTGCCAGCCCCAAGGAGCCAAGATAGTAAGTAGACTTACAGGTAGTCTACACCAACTGTGAACTAGAGCTCTTAAACTCGGGCCTCTGCTGGCCCCCTAAGGCTCCGCCCCCGCCTCTAGATTGGCCCCGCCTCCCTGCGTGGCCCTGCCTTTCCGCATGGCCCCGCCCCCGCCCCAGAGGGCTTGTTAGTCCCTGCTCTCGCGAGAGGACAGCCCGGAAGTCTCTCTGCAGACTGGTGTGCTGGGAGCTCACGTGGCCTGGGTTTCAACGTGCTGCGTGTCGGCAGCCGTGGGACCTATACTGAACCGGGGCGCCATGGGGAAGCTGCGCCGGCGGTACAACGTCAAAGGGCGCCAGCAGGCGGCCCCCGACCCCTCGAAGGGCGCCCCCGAGCCGCCCCCCGTGCAGCTGGAACTAGAGGGTAAGGCGTCCTGGACTGCGGCTGGGTTTCGGAGAAGGGGCGGACCGGGCCCTCGCTGCCAGGGTTGACCTTTGGGGGCCGGGGGCTCCCAGAATGTGCCCTGCCTGCGCGACTCTGGGGCGGGAGGACCGGAGAGGAACCGCTTCTCAGATGATCCAAAAGAGGAGGGACGGTGACAGTTTAGTTTTCACATTGAATTTGGGACAATCCCCGGGGTTTCTCCCGCATGGGGTCCAGCCCTAGTATAGTAGCAATTGGGAATTTGGGCAAGAAAGTAAGGTAAACCCATCCAGTCCAGTGACTTCAATTACGATCTCTAAATTTGTATTTTCAGCCCAGACTTGACTGCTCAGCTCCAGGCTGCTTGACATTCTGCTCAGATTCCTCCTTTTTAGCAGGAGCACCTACTTGCTATGTGTCAGGCACTATTTTAGGAAACATAACAGAAGAGGAGATGTTTTAAAAATCCCTCCCCTGCTGAGCTTAGATGACCTTGGGAGGAGACAGGCAAAGATAAATATGCAAAATTTAATATAACCTAATATATAATACATAATAAAGTATAACTCTGAGAACTATAGAATGGATAGCTTGTAGTGCAGTATAGCTTAAAACTGTCTCGTTCTTCTTAATGAGGGTCACCTGTCTTTCCTACACTTTGTAACATAAATGAAGAAGTACAAAGCCTGAACAGTTCATGAGAGTCAGGCACTGCCCCTACAGAGCACTGGAGCAAGAGCACCAGCATTAGATATCAGGCAGAAACAGGGGCTACCTAGAGTCCCTCCTCCCCTAAGGGCTGGAGTAGACTGAGCTGAAGACTAACATAGCTAAATTTTGGTCTAGGTGGTATACTTTCAAGCTATAACATTTAAAAGTGGATATGATACAAACTCAGTACTTAGTCCACTGCACACTCTTAGGAGAACATCATAGTATTACTACAAAAATAGTTTTGACCTCACAGCCCCACTGAAAGCAGGACCACACTTGGAGGGAAGCATTGTCACAGCTCGTACCCCCTTTCTGGTGCCCACCATCCTCTCCTCGCGTGCCTAGGATGGAGGTTCCCCAGGCCACGGAGGAGTCTGACCCTCCACAGGTGCTGAGTGTATGAGTTGAGAGAACCT
Organism: Manis javanica; assembly: GCF_040802235.1. Lineage (NCBI taxonomy): Eukaryota > Metazoa > Chordata > Mammalia > Pholidota > Manidae > Manis > Manis javanica. Next base: position 62,361,689 of record NC_133170.1, on the reverse strand, counting down.
ACGGCTTGCGGTACACAGGCAACTCAAGTGTGGGGCAGGAGGGCCCATGGGAGCCATTCCAATGGAAAAGGGCATTAATGCGGAATTTTGAGTATCTAAGCATCAGCATTCTCTGGCCTCTGGGCCTGTGGATCAGGCAAGTGTGTCTTTCCAGAAAGGGGCCGGCTGAAAGGAGTTGATGCGAGCAATGCACTAGTTCTGCTGGGGAAGAAGAAAAAGAAGACTAAAGCCCCTCCCCCGTCAAAGAAGGAGAAGAAGCCTCTGACCAAAAAAGAGCGGAAAACACTGCAGAAAATCTTAGAACAGAAGGAGAAAAAGATCCAGGTACACCTGCTCTGTCAGGGTCTGTGCAGCTCTCCAGACTGGGGAGCACTGGGGGGGGGTCTGTGTCCCCGGATTTGATCTCAGCAGCAGGACCGTCCAGTAGAACTTGCAGAATGAGGGACATGTTTTGTGTGCACAGTCCTGTACAGTAATCGCTAGACGAGTGTGGCCAAGGAATTGATTTTTAATGTGATTTAATTTTAATTAAAATCAAATGGCCACATGTGACTAGCAGCCCCTATCTCTGACACACAGCCCAGAACCTTCAAACCCTTCCCGAGCTTGCTGCTTGGGGCTCTGGCAGTCTGGGATGGGCCCAGGTTTGTGAAGGCAGAATGGTTATTAAACCAGGAGTCAGATGATCAATAGGCTCATCTTTTTTTCTTCACCCCTAATTATTTGGTGTTATTAACTTTATTTTGGAGAATCTCAACCTTTTTTCCTTAGGGTTTTTTTATTTTTTAAGGAAAAATTTTGAGATGGATAATTCAAACATACACAAAAGTGGAGAAAATAGCATGATAGACTCCCATGTAGCTGTTACCAGCCCTGGCAGTTATCAGCCTATGGTTGACCTTGGACCATCTCTACTGCTGGTCACTTTCCCACCTCTTGGATCAAAGCCAGGTGGCATAAATCTGTATTTGTTTCTTGTGGCTGCCAAAACAAAGGATCACAAACTGGGTGTCTTAGAACAACAGAAATTTATTCTGTCATAGCTCTGGAAGCCAGAGTCAAAGTGTCAGCAGTGCCGTGCTCCCACTGAAGGTTCTAGGGGAGGTTTCTTCCTGCCTCTTCCAGATCTGGGGGCTCCAGACGGTACTTGGCTGGGGCCACATTACTCCACCTCTGCCTCTGTCTTCATGTGGCCTTCTCCTCTGTGTGTGTCTCACAAGGTCACTTGACTTTGATCTGGGACCCACCTGGATGATACAGGATCTCATCTCAAGATCCTTAATCTCATGACATCTGCAAAGACCCTTCAGAATGGCCTTCAGGGGATTTGGTGTCCCTTCTATGGGCATCCAGATAGTCACTCAACTATTACATGGTACAGTGATGCAGAGAGAGCCTTGTTTATCTGACCCCAGAGTCCATAAGGGGGTAAAAAGCCACCCAGCTTCACACATTGTTGGCATGAGAATGCCATGCAGCAATGCAATTGCTGTTTGATCTCCAGTTTAAAAAGATTGTCAGTGTTAGTGGTGCTGAAATTTGATGTAGAGTCCCCTTCCCTTTTGGAGAGAGGGTTGTGATGCCAGCTATCTTAACAACACACTTGTTTCCTTCCCCAGCGAGCAGAGATGCTACAGAAATTGAGTGAAGTCCAGGTTTCGGAAGCTGAGATGAGACTTTTCTACACCACATCCAAGCTGGGCACAGGGGACCACATGTACCACACCAAAGAGTGAGATGGCCAGCCCCCTCTGATACCCATCCTTCTGCCAGGGCCCCTGGGGAAGGGCTCCCAGGTTACAGAGCCTCCCAGGGGTTGAGTGTTTGCAGTGGCCTGCGTGCTAACATGCGTCTAGCGTGTAGAGGCCCAGTACTGCTAAACACTGGTGCTTGGGATGGCAGAGTTTGTTAACTCCAGCAACGTCAGTGCTTTCCTGCAACATGGAGTCCTGCATTATATATAGGTTCTTCCAGCTTTTGCACAGATGATTTGGCTAGAAATTACCATTGGGTGCTCAAGGATTAGATTTGGCCCACTGGCAAGTTTTGGTTGAATCCTGTACTGCTTTTAAGGCATTCTGACCTTTGGCCAATGTGTTTAGTCTCCTAGGGCTGCTGTAACAAATTACTACAAACTGTTGCCTTCAAATGAGGAAGTTTACTCTGTTTCTGGAGGCAACAACCATGGCCTTCAAGGTGTCAACACGGTTGGTTCCCTCTGGAGGCTGGACAGTCTGTTCCATGCCTCTCTCCCAGCAGCTGGTGGTGGCCAGCCTCCCTTGGCATCCTTGGCTTCTATGTGCATCACTCCTGTCTCTTGTCTCTACTGTCACATAGCACCCTCCCTGCATGGCTCTGTGTCTGCCAAGGCTTCTCTGTGTGTCTGTGTCTGTTTCCTCTTCTCTGAGGACACCATTGGATTTAGGACCTACCCTAATACAGTATGGTCTCCTTTTTACTTAATTAAATCTGCAGAAACCCTGTTTCCAAAAAAGATCACATTCTGAATCTCTGGTGGACATGAATTTTTGGGAGACATTATCCAACCCAGTATAGCCAACATTTAAGATCTAGATTTCATGTTAAAATCCAGATTCCCACCTGGTCTTGAGCAATTGGAAGGTCTGGCCATACCCACTGGCATTCCCATGAGCAGAGGTCAGCAGACCGATGGACAGAGCCAGTGTGCTCCTCCTCACTGAGGCCCCACGCTTGCTCCTGTCTTACCATCAGCCTACTCCCTGTAAATACTGCTGTGCATTTAATGGCTGCTGAGTGCAAACTGTGTCCCAGGCTCTCCTCTAGGCTCTGGGAATAAAACAATGCACAAAAATAAAGTAATAAATAAGCTCCCTTTAAGACTTACATGGTAATCGTGGGGTGATAGACAGTCAGCAAAACATACATATGTAGTGCTGGTAAGTACCGAGCGCAAAGTACAGCAGGGACTAGAGGTGTAGAAAGTTGGGAGAGGTGTTAGGCTACAGTCAGGGAAAGTCTGATAGGTGGCATTTAGTGAAGGGAAGAAGCTGTCTCCAGGGAGCAGGGGCAGCAGGTGCACAGGCCCTGAGGTGGGAAGGGGTGTGACCTCTGAGTTCTGGCCTCTACCAGTGGTCAGCGGGAGGCCCCAGCCAGTGGGCCTGACTCCCAGCTCTCCCAGCAGGAAGTCTGATGAGATGGTAGCCAAGGGTCAGAAGATCAGTAGCCTCAGTGGGGCCCACCGCAAGCGCTGCCACCAGGAGGCAGAAGAGGAGGAGTCCGAGTCCTCAGTGGAGTTGGAACCTGAACCTGACGAGGCCCCAGCTGCCGAGCAGCAGGAGGGTGCCACCAGGACACTACCAGCTCCACCTGGGGCCAGGGGTGGGAGCCCTGTGCCCAGCAGTCAGCCCTCTCCTGCCAGGACTCCTGTGGCCCCTCCCGCAGCAGCATCCGCCCGAGCCAAGCCTCTGGTGAAGCGCGCTGTCTTCATCCCTGTGCACCGCTCTCCTGAAATGCAGGTAAGCCACTCGATATTTGTAATAAGAATTCAGGCTGGCGGGGAGAGGATGTCCTGTGATTTGGGCAGGCAGTGTCACCTCCCACTCCTCGGTGTCCTTGTCTGGAAAAGAGAAATAACTACCTACCTGGTAGGGCTGCTACAGAGACGGGGAACAGGTGCACGTGAGGATGTGTGTGCTCAGTCCCAGCACGGTCCGGGCTGTTGGGGTGGGTGCTTGCTGCTTTATCACCATCACTCACAGCCTCTGACCATGGGCCCTGGACAGATGGCCATGCATCCAGACGAGCGTGGGCTACACAGTCAGTTGATCTAAAGTGGAGCAGTGGCTCCACCGCCATCGAGCCCATTGCTGGGCCTTGTCGCCGCCTTCTGTGAGTGAGGGCTCTGTCTACTCAGGTGCTCCACCTCTCTGTGCCTTGGTTTCCTCATCCGGTTGGATGAGGGTCTCACTGCTTGTCATGACGACAAGAGGATCTGGGGATATGCAGTCCAGAGGCCACAGGAGGCCCGGGAAACCTTGAGGTGATGCCGTTAGCAACTCACCTCAGTGGGTGGAAGGTGTTGGTGACATCAGGAATGCCAGGAGGTCCCTGAGCCCAGGGCCTGGCCCTTTGTGGACAGTGACTATTCCATTCATCCACACATCTCCACTGAATGTGTGCCATGGCCAGGCCACAGGAAATGCAGTGACCTGCAACCTGTGGAGCTCTCCATCCAGCAGGGTGACCACTCGCTGTCAGAATGGGGGCAGAGCCATGGAGGCAGAGACCGGGTACCATGAGGCTCATCAGGGCAGGAGTCCAGGGGAGATCTCAGGGTCCAGCAGAGGCTGAGTAGGGGGGCCAACCCATACTGAGGGCCACACGTGCAAAGGCCCTGCCACTGGAGGCCGCCCAGGTCCTAGAGCAGCTGTTTCATACCAAGAATTTGGTTGTGGAAAGAGATGCCTTCTGTGGTTCTTCCACATATGTATTCCTAAACCATTTATTACTTTGGATAAGATTTGCCTGCTTTGATCAATGACATGATCTCATTTTTTGTCATCACTGTAACGTCCTCCTTTGTGTGGACAGAGCACAGTTTAAACACCCTCTTGCTGGCATTCGGGTCGTTGCTCCTAGTCTCACCCTCACTGTATTAAGCACTCTTGCCTTTGTCATGCACACGCATGCAAATCTTTCTCTTGGGTGGACTTTGCAGACTGAAGGTCACAGGCATTAGTGAGAGGACCTGTGCAGCTGTTTTTTTTCCCCCTAAAAATACAAATAGAATGGAATAGAATAGAAATAGAACACAGTGGGATTTTTTAAATTAGCATGTTAGCATGCTTCACACATAACAAAGCTAAGCAGTACTTCACAAAATTCCTCCAGCATATGATATATGTGTGGGCATGCATCCGTGTGCGTCCTGTGTCACAATATAAAATGTGCTCTTTCTGTGGGTTGTAGGGGAAAAGGGTTGAAAGTCACTGCTCCAGGAACATACCTCGAAGAGGAGGCTCACACATCCTTGACTTTGATAAAATGAGCTGCAGGTTATTTGTAGAACTGCTTGTGCCATGAATGTCGACTCCCTCCAGCAATAGCTGAGAGCCCCCACATCTCGGAGGGGATCCTGCACCAGCCCAGCTGTCCCCGAGGACATCAGGTCCCATACTCCCAAGGACCTGGGCCATGGCTCTCCGCCCCCTTCCCCAGGCATCAAGGCTTCCATTTACCAGCAAGTGCACCTGTTTCCCCATGGCTGGGTGCCGTTCATGTTCCAGCTGCCACCTTTATAAAAATCATGTCACCCTACATGGTTTTGTTTTGTCTGAGTGGAGTCCCCTTATTCCCTCTGCCATTCTGCAGCCCCCAGCCCCCACCCCGATTCCCTGAGGGCTGGCTTCCTCTCTCACCAGGAAGAACGGCTAAAGCTCCCAATTCTCTCTGAAGAACAAGTAATCATGGAGGCAGTGGCTGAGCACCCCATCATCATTGTATGTGGAGAGACTGGCAGCGGGAAGACCACACAGGTGCCCCAGTTTCTCTACGAAGCAGGCTACAGCAGGTGGGGGCTGGCCCCAGGGTCCTCCACAGGCCCTTCGGGTGACAGTGATATGGTTCCCAAAAGTCATTGTGGGCATGGACTCCCAATCTGATCCTGGCTGTCTTGCCATTTACATGCTGTGTGACTTTGGGCAAACTGACTTCTCTGGGCCTCAGTTTCCTCAGCTGTGAGATGGGGATAATCATTGCACCTTCTTCACAGAGTTGCCATGTGGATGAAATGGGGGAATCCATGTAAAACACTTAGATCAGCCCCGGCATGCGGGACAGTGTGTTTACTCACGTCGCCTCCTGTTGGCGATTTTGACTCGTGTCTCAGTGGTCCTCAAGACCACCCCCAGTTCAGTGTTTGCTGGGAAGACTCAGAAGACCCAGCATGTAGTTGTACTTGCTGCTGTGATTTATTACAGTGGAAGGACATGGAACACAGTCAACAAAGGGGAGAGGCCCATGGAGTGCAGGGTAGGGACCAGCTCAGCTTGCAGAGCCCCCTCCCAGGGAAGTCACACAGGACACACGAATTCCCCAGGCACGGGTCGTGACAGCACGTGTGAAATGTCTGCCAGGAAGCGCACCAGGGACTCAACACCTAGGGTGTTGATTGAGGTCACCCAGGGCCCTCTGCCTGGCACCTACCCCCAAATCCCAGGTGCCCAGAAGGAAACCCAGGGGGTCAGCATAAACCACATGCACTAACAGTCCAGACCCAGTGAACCACCCTTACCCATTAGCAAGTAGTGGAAGCCCTCCCAAAATCCAGCATCCCACATGCCATGCCAGCCAAGGACGAATCCTACAAACAGGCCTTTGTAGGGAGGGCATCTCAGGCCTGCCTGGTTAATGCTTTTCTGCAGAGCCCAGAACACAGCCACTTCCCCCTCGATGGGTTGTGTTTGGTGGGTCCATCTGCACCTCCAAGTTGCAGACCAGGTCCACCCAGGCCTCATTCCTGTTCACCTGGTTTCCATGTCTCCATGACTATTAGACCGTCCCCTGTGCTCACCTGTGGGCTGCCCTTTTGCCATTAACTGATGCTGCAGTGCCTGCCTGTGCTCATGCCCCATCGTCCCTGCTGAGGGCCACTCTGCACAGTGCATCCTGATGGGGAACACGTGTGGCATTGGGACAGACAGTGGCCCTGTACTGCTGATACATCATCTTCTCCCTCTTCCAGTGATAGCAGCATCATTGGCGTCACAGAGCCCCGCCGAGTGGCCGCCATGGCCATGTCCCAGCGAGTGGCCAAGGAGATGAATCTGTCACAGCGGTGAGGGCCCTGCCTCCTGTTATGGGCATAGGGGGTGTTTCTCTCATCATACCCAGGTGCCAGCTGATCAGGGGGAGCTGCGTACTTTGTGGGTGCTCATCATTCCCAAGGTTTCTGGGTTGGATATAAGCATAGGGGTCTCCTTGTAAGGGAAGGTTTCCCACATGCCAGACAGCAGGACCCTCCTGGGCAGGGTGCCAGGGAACAGGGACAGGCTAGCCAGGCTCTTGGGCTCACTTCATATGGTGCGTTGAGGGGACAAATGGCCCTTATCAGGGCTCAAGAGCAGAGCAGTAAGTGGCCAAATCCAGGGAGGCATGATAGTATTCGGCAGCACCAAGTTCCTTAGGCAAAGGTCCTAAATAGAAATCCTCCATGAGCAGCAGCAAAACAAAGCACATAGGGCCTTGCTTGACAATGGCCTGAGGTAGTGTTCATAACGCAGATGCCCGGGCCTCAGCCCAGACTGTGGAGTCCAAGTCTGAAGGGGAGGCCCATCCATTGTGGCCTAAAAGTCAGAAAGCATGGATGGCTATAGAGAGTCAGGTTCGTCTGTCCTGTTCTCAGGTGCTCACTGAGCACCGCCCACTGTGTGCCCTGCCTGTTCCAGGCTCAGGACATGTTGGTGGAAAAGACAGATGGGCAAGGCACCCTGGGGCTGGTGGGCAAGGAGGGGAGGTTTGTTCTGTTGGCATGTTAGGTGGGCCTTCTTCGGCATGCTTCCCATGGATCCTCCTAGACAGTTCTAGGCACAGACAAACAACTAGTTCTGTCTGACCTTTACGTAAACAGGGAAATTCTATTCTCTCCTTCCTGTGTCTTCCTGGTTCTATTTAGTAGTATTTCTTGAAAATAATAATACATACAAAGCTGCCCTTTTGTAATCCTTTTTAAAACTTTTTCTTGGGAAAACTTCAAGCATGTACAAAAGTAGAAAGACAAGTATAATATGCCCCATGTATCCAATATCCAGTCTGAGTAATTGTCAACCTGTGATGTAGTTTGTTCCATCTGTACACCTGCCATTGTTTGAAAGCCAGTCTCAGATGCTGTGCCATTTCATCCCCAGTATCTCACTGTGTGGGGCTGGAAAACCCATTCTGCATTAATTTTTTAAAAACAAGGACTCTTTAAAGCATGATTCCAATACCCTCATCATAACTAAGAAATGTATAACCCTGGAGTGTCCCTCAGTCTGTGCTGGCTCCTAAGGAGTGTCCAGGTGGGTCCCCACTGGAGAAGAGATTGGGTTGGATAGATGTCTGGGCCTTGTTGGAGCAGCTGGTGGGCCCTGCCCTTGGTCACCTGCCCACCTTGAAGTGACTACAGGGCTACAGCTCCAACCAACTGCAGCTCTGGTAACTCACCTGCCCTGAGCTGAAGTGTGTCCCTACAGGGTCATTTCCTATCAAATCCGGTATGAGGGAAACGTGACCAAGGAGACCAGAGTCAAGTTCATGACAGATGGTGTCTTGCTCAAGGAAATCCAGCAGGTGGGTTGCTTCTATTGTCTCACATAGCAAGGCCAGGAGCGTGGAAGCAGGGAGTTAGGAATTCATCCCGGGTGTGAGCAGCTGGCAAGCCAGCTGTCAGCAAAGCAGTATGTACCACCATGCTGCTGTGTGACCTCCAGTGAGTAACTTAACCTCCCTGAGCCTTCATTTCTTGGTCTGCAAGCTGGTACCTTCTTCATACAATTGTTTTGAAGCAAATATTGTATAATGCATGAGAGCACCTTAGCATAATGCCCAGTAGGTGCCCGTTAACTGCATACACATTTTTATTATGATCTCTTTTCACAGGCTTTGTGCATTAGCCAGGTGCATTCTGCTCCTCACTGGCTGTGAGATACACCCCTGGGCAGGGGTCTCTGGGGAGGGCAGAGGTGACTCCTGTCTCCTCTGCCTCGAGACCAGCCAGGGTCACTGAGAAGGTGGCTGTGCATGTGGTTTGGGTCTGATGGCCCCTTTCTGTACGGCATGCACTGTCTGACTGCCCTTGATCCCACCTGACTTCTCATTTCTGTTTCCTACCTACCCTCCCCACCCACAGGCATCTGCATTTGGTAGCCCAACTCCAGTAAATAGTAGCTGCCCTTTTTATAGCACTTTCTTTGCCAGGCCCAGGCCCCATTCTGTGTACTTTACAGATAGTAAATGTCATCAAAATGTCACCATGGTCCTTTGAGGTGGGTCCTGTTGTCCATTTTACGGATGAAACAGGCACAGGGAGGTAGAGTGGCCTGCCCAAGGTCACAGACCAGGATCCCCCAGACTGAGTGCTCCAGGATCCTTACCAGCCATCAGAGGGGCCCCTTGGGTGGGCATTCTGGGGTATGAAGTAATCCTGTACTGGTAAGCCTCACTCCACTGACCTCCCCTCCTCAGGACTTCCTGCTGCTGAAATACAAAGTGGTGATCATCGATGAAGCCCATGAGAGGAGTGTGTACACGGACATCCTCATTGGCCTCCTATCCCGTATCGTCTCACTCCGGGCAAAGGTAGAGCAGAGGTGGGGTGCCAGGGAGCCCCTGAGTCCTGAGGTCAAGGCTTCTGCCACCCAGTCAGGAGTATGGGCTCCCTTGGACCCCATCTGTCTGCACCTGGAGCTGCTGCTACTATGGGAGGGCCTCCCAAGGTCAGGGTCCCCCCAGGCCCAGTGCCAGGGCCGTGGGTCTTGGTGCAAAGAGCCTATGATTCCGCCCTGTTGGAATCCTGGGTCCAGCGTCATAAACTGTTACCTTTCCCTCCATCTAAAACAAGAAGCTCAAGCCAGGAGTTGATGGCCAGCTGGGCCCTACCAGAGCTGGCTTAAGAAGACCAGCCAGGTCTTTGGAATTTGCAGAGTAGGGGCTGCCCAGCGCAGCTTCAGCTTCTCCTTCATCTTCCTACCCCACCCTGGTTAGGCAGTGCTGGGTTGAGGGATGCTGCCCTGGGGTGAGAGGCTCTATGGAGCAGTCCAGGCCCCCAATCCTGCCTAACGTGACACTTTACCATGCTGAATTCTTTTAAGTGCAGAACATTAGCCAAACAGATACCAGTTCTGTGTGTGCCGGGTGCCAGACCTTCAGGCACTTGCTAGTGAACAGGATAACAGTTTCTGCTGTCTGGCGGCTTCCATTTCAATGAGGCAACTGGCAGTAAGCAAACTCAGAAAGTATGAGCTGGTGATGGATAAAGCCAGGGAGGAGGGATGCCCGGGAGACGTGTGGGAAGGCCAATGGTGAGAGATGACCTACCCGGAAAGTAGACCTGTGAGGGGAACTGGAGGAAGTGAGGGAGCAAGTTGTGCCTGTGGGCCGAGGAGAGTCTAAGCAGAGGGAATAGCAGGTGCAAAGGCCCTGGCAGAAACTGGCCCGCTATCTTTTTTTCAAAAGAGCTGTACACTGTGTAATCAATTGCTTATAGAGCACAACTTCAGCAGATTTTAGTGCATTCAAAGCTATACTACCATCACCACAATCAATTCTGGAACATTTTCATCACCCTGAAAAGAAACTGCACCTCTTAGCCATCACCCCAAGTCTGCCTATGCTCCCCCATTTCAGAGTACCCAGGAGTCTGCTTTCTGGCCATGGATTTGCCTGTTGGGGACATCTCACATCAATGGGCTCCCTGTGTCTGGCTCCTTTCACTCAGCCTCATGTTTTGGAGGCTCCTTCACATTGTAGTGTGTGTTGGTGCCGTGTTCCTTTTTATGGCCGAATGACATCCCACTGTGCCATTGAACCACATTTCACATACCCACTGTCTGTTGAAGGACTTTGGGATTGTTTCCACTTTTTGGCTCTCGTGGACGTTTGTACAGGTTTCTGGGTAGATACATTTCGTTTCTCTTGTGCCCGTGCCTGAGGGCAGAACTGCTGGGTCACCCGGGAGCATGATGTTTAACCATTTGCACTGTCTGCCAGCCTGTTTTCCACTGTGGCTGCTCCATTTTACATTCCCGCTAGCAGTGTCCAAAAGTTCCCGTTCTCCATGTCCTCACCAGCATTTGTTTTTTCTCATTTTCTCAGTCCTGGCCATCGTGGTGGGGTGAAGAGGTGTCCCACTGTGGCCTTGCCTTGTGGCCTTTGAGGGCCCTCAGGGAGCCTGTGGTGGCTGAGCGGAGCAGGCGCAGCGGGGAGAAGCAGGCGATGGGCTCAGGAGGCGCTGGTGGGAGACGGCGTCCTACACAGGGCCTTTGACCTGTGCTCTGCTGCTCACCTTGGCTTCTCCACCAGCGGCACGCTGAATAGGCTTTAGCTTCTGGGTTTGGGGTTTCCTAGCCTCAGTAGACCACACCTGAGGTCTTGAGAGCAGCGCCTACCGTGAGGCACAGGAGGCACTGCTGAGGGGCTGGAAACTGGGCACCCCCCACGTGCTCGGGAGTCAGTGCACTCCCCCCAGAATTTGGGGACAGATGACTGCTGTGACTTTGGCTTGTGTGCGCCCTGGGCTCAGCCCTCCTGCCGCCTATTATACCATTAGAGCTTAACATAGGGGATATAAAGGACTCCTTTTAACCAGCCACTCCCTCGGAGAGGTGGGCCCTACTATCAGCTCATTTTTTGGGGATCTTTGGCAACCAGACGGGACCGAGGGGTTGGGGACTAGAGGGAGGCCAAGAGGACAGAAGTCTCCCCACTCCACTGGTTCAGCCCAGGTGGCCGTGGTCTCTGAGCCTGTCGTCCCACAGAGGCACCTGCCACTGAAGCTGCTCATCATGTCGGCCACGCTGCGGGTGGAGGACTTCACCCAGAACCAGCGGCTCTTCGCCAACCCACCCCCTGTCATCAAGGTGAGACACAGGACAGCATCTCTGGGTGGCCAGTAAAGCGGGGCCCGCTGTCACCTTTGACATAGCAAGGGTGCTGTGGCAGCACAGGGTCCTCTGGAGAGACCTTGCTGCGCTCTGTGAGGGTTAGAGTGTTGGAGAGGACTAAGAAACTGTTAGTGCCAAGCAGAGGTCCTCCACCAAAAGGTTCAGGAAAGGGGGAGGCTGTGCCAGGCTACAGCTCACACCCCAGTGCCACCCTGGGCTTCTTCCACAGGTTGAGTCCAGGCAGTTCCCAGTGACAGTGCATTTCAACAAGCGGACACCACTGGAGGACTACAGTGGCGAGTGTTTCCGGAAGGTCTGCAAGATCCACCGCATGCTGCCTGCAGGTGAGGCCAGGGAGCAGGCAGCATGGGCACCTTGTGTGCCTCGGTTTTCTTGCTCAACCTGCAGTCTTCACACTGTCCATGGATCATAAGGCTCCAGTGACTAACATGGGTGGGGTGGACCTTCTGCCCATGCCTGGTAAGAGCAGCACCCAGTGGCACTTGGTCAGTTCCTTACCCAGTGGTACTTAAATTGTCTTGACCTTTTCTGGGTGAATACATTATGTCCAAAAGAAACAATATTAACAGAAACCAGCTTCACCTACCAGAAACAAGAAGACTGCACAGAGTATGGTTAGGACAGCTGCAGTGGCCCCCAGCCATAGACCTTTGTCTTCTGAGGCTGAACCTGAGGCCCACCTTCTCTGCTAGAAAGGGAGAGAGCTGTACAGGCTCCTGTCTCTGTAGCATGTCCTGCAGGAGGCCCTGGACTCAGCTGTTTGATGGGCCTCCTTATTCAGGGGTTCCCACCTTGTCTTTGGGAGATGGAGCAGGTGGTGAGGAGATGGCAGGAGGAGTCCAGGGAGGGCGTGAGGCCCAGGAGGGAGCTTGTAGCAAGTGCTGACATGGCCTGGGGCTGGGGGCGGCAGGCAAGCACCCTGCTCAGCAAAGTAGCTTCTCCACTGGTCGCTCCTGTTCTTTGTCTCATCATTGCTCCAGCCCCTGCTCCCTGCTGTCTGCTCCCCAGTCAGCCCCCCTCGCTGCCCCAGGACACTGTGCTGCCTTGCAGCCTGGTGTCTGCAAGCTCCAGGGCCACCTGGTGCCAACTGTCTTCTGCCTCCTTCTGAGCTCTTTTTCCCTCTTTCTGATGCTTCCCCTTAGACATTCCACTCAGAGTGATGGCCCTCGTACTCCCTCCCCTCTGCCTCTGCAGAAGGAGGAGCACCTTGTCCCTCCTCCTTCCTTGCCTGCCACCTCCCCCATCTCTCCAGGGGTCTTGTGCCCTGGTTTCTCTTCCTGTCCCCCTGCTCCTTTCTGCTGGTGTGTGGGTGCTGTCAGACACGGTCTTTGGGGAGCCCTTTACAGCTCCTAGCAATGCCCTCCCCTCTGCCTTGGCCTCCTTGAACAAATTCTATGTCCTCAGCCCCCAGGTCCCACCTGCCCCCCACTCAGTGTGGCTTCTGTCCGCACAACCAAACGTGTCTTGCCGGGGTCACTGTACCTCTCTCTCTGCTCTTGTGGAAAGCTCTTGCTTGGTTTCTTGGCAGCGTTACATAGCATGATGGCCCCACCACCTTTCTGCAGTGTCACCACCCCTGTGGCCCTCTCTGTCTCATCTGTCACTCTTCTGCTGCCTTCTCCTTAAATGTCATTGTTCCTTGGGGTTCTGTCCTGGGCTCTTTTCCCACATGACACCTTCTCCCCAGGCAGCCATGGCCACTCCTGGCTTCAACTTACATTGTTCACTTTTCTTTCCTCTTTTTTTTTGTGTGGCTAAATATACATAACATTTACTCTTCTATTCAGGTTTAAGTGTACAATTCAGCAGCATTTAGTACACTGACATTGCTGTGTAGTCAACACCACCATCCACCTCCAGGCCTCTTTCATTTTCCTAAACAAAAACTCTGTCCCCACTGAACACTCAGTCCTTCCCTCCCCCACACCTGGCCCTGACCATCCTACCTTCTGCATCCATGGGTTTATTTGGGCGTTTCTTAGAAGTGGGATCATGCGATACATGTCCTGTGACTGGCTGCTTTCAATGAGCATAACGTTTTCAAGGTGCGTGCATGGTGTAGCGTGTGTCAGAGCTTCAGGCCTTCGTAAGGATGAATGTCTCTCACTGTGTCTATGGACCGCCGTCTGTTTATCTGCTCACTGGCTGGTGGGCTCTGGGCTGCCTCCACCTTGTGGCTGTTGTGAATCATGCTGCTGTGAGCGTTTGTCCAGTCCTCTCCTGTTCTCTCCGGCCTGTGCCCCAAGTGGAACTGCCTCGTGGCATGGAGACTCCATTTAGCTCCCGCATCCCAGTGCCCTGAGGTTCAGGGTGGCTGGCCCTGCTGGCCAGGTCTCTGTAGTGCCAGCTTGGCGGCTCTTCTTCACACCCACCCCTCAGCAGACAGGCAGGTGGTTGTGGCTCCATCAGTCTTCGCTGCATGAGTGAACGGGTAATGGGGCACCTTGTGCATTCCGCAGGCGGGATCCTGGTGTTCCTGACAGGGCAGGCAGAGGTACACACACTGTGCCGCAGGCTGAGGAGGACCTTTCCACCCACCAGGCTCAAGCCACCAGGTAACCCGAGCTGCTGGGCTGCTCAAGAACACATTTTGCCCCCAGAGGCCGGGGCAGTCAGCCTGGACTCCAGAGCCTCCCTCTGCTGCCCTCCCGTCCCCCCAGTAAATGCTGCGGATGCGGCGACCTTACCCCGAACAGGGAAGAGCAGTCCAGATGACCTGCCCTGGACACAAGGTGTCCCCCTCCCCAAGCTGCTCGTCTCTTCCAGAAAAAGAAGATCAGGAAGATTCAGTAGAAGAAACTCGGAAGTTTAAGAAGTCCCGGAGGCGAGCCAAGAAGGCACCGGCAGTGGTATGTAGTGGCCCTGACGATACCATGTCTGTGTGGAGGCCGCAGCCCCATGTGGCCGTGTCAGTGGAAATTTAATGAAAATGAAGTGAAACCAAAATTCAGTTCCTCAGTCACATTAGACATATTTTAGGTACTCGGTAGCTACTTGGGGCAGCACAGGTCTAGAACATTCCTTCCATGGAGGAGAGTCCTGTTGGATGGTGCTACTCCAGCGCCATTGACAACGTTTATGGTTCTCTGTACTGTGGGCCATGAGGAAGCTTCCAGAAAGCAGAGCCCTGAGCACCTGAGCAGGGCCCGTAAGGATCCCCTACGAGGGCAGGCGGGACAAGGCAAGGGACCCCTTGGTGCAGTTGAGTGATTACCACCCTCCTACCACGTTACAGCACCCGGTGGCCTTCTGAGTGCTTCCTGTATGCTAACTTAAGTCCTTGCAGCAGCCCTGAGAACAAAGTCCTATGATTGTAGGAAGAGGTCGCGTGACCTGCCTGAGGTCGTGTGGCTCACAGGCAGGGGTGCTGGGCCCTGTGCTTGAGTGCACCTGTGTTTCCTGCTGGTGATGGGTCTCTCCACCAAGGGTCACCTGCAGCCCTTGGCCCTAATGTCTTGTTCACTGTAGACATTGCCCCAGATCAGTCTGGACAACTATTCCGTGCTGCCAGTGGGTGAAGGCAACGAGGACAGGGAGGCAGAGGTGGATGAGGAGGACGGAGCCCTGGACTCTGACCTGGACCTGGACCTGGGGGACAGTGGAGCAGATGGAGGTGTGGCCTTGGCAGGGCCTGCTGCAGCCAGGCCGAGATCTCTGTCCCACACGGCTGGCCCTGAGGCTGGCAGTGTGACCCCAAGTGTGTGCTCCTCGCTGGTGCTGAGCCTCAGCATTGGCAGGGTTCTGGCTGCTTCATCCCTGCTGCCTGAGCTCCTAGAATTGTATTGCCTGGCATAAATCAGACCCTCAGTATTTGTTGTGTTGATGGTAGTGGTGGTGCCACCCCTGGCTCAGCTTTGCTGGGTGGCCCCTGCCCAGGCCTTTTATGGCTTAGCCCAAGGGTACCCCCAGCAAGCTGTAGGGCCTATGGCCAGGCTCGTGAGAAGAAGAGAGTCTGCAGCATGGGGGGTGCTCCCAACCCAGGGCAGGGCAGGGCAGTGGGGTGGGGACAGCCTTTGGTCACTTCTCCAGGACACCCCGGGGTACCCACCTGCTGTGCTAGTAATGAGGGTTGAACCCCTGGCAGTGGGGCTGGCATAGGGACCTGTCCAGCAGGTAGTAGGGGCTGGGCGTCCTGAATTTGGCTCTGCCCAGGCCTTTGAGGGTGCCAGCACGCCTCTACTTCCTGCAGGTGAACAGCCAGACACCTCGCTGCCCCTGCATGTGCTCCCGCTCTACTCTCTGCTGGCCCCAGAGAAGCAAGCACAGGTAACAGGCTGAGGGCAGGTGCCAGGCTCAGGGTGCCCACCTCATCTCCTAAGGGCATCAGGAGGGGGCAGGGCAGGCCCTGGGTCTTCCTTCCCATCACCTGTTTGATCAGCACCTCCAGAGTTTTGCGAGGGCATTGGTAGCTCCCTGGAGAATAGAAACACTTCCTGCTTAGGAGTGCTGTGGCTGCAACCCTGCAGAGGCCTTGTCCGTCTCATCACCTCCCAAGCACTGCCCAGCCTGGCTGAATTTTCTCTGATTAAGAGAAATTCCTACACCTCTATCCCACAAATTCTATACTGATTCTGGTGTTTTCTTGCCACCCCCATTATCCTAGGTCTTTCAACCTCCCCCGAAGGGGACACGGCTGTGTGTTGTGGCCACTAATGTGGCCGAGACATCCCTCACCATCCCAGGCATCAAGTACGTGGTGGACTGTGGGAAGGTGAAGAAAAGGCACTACGACCGTGTCACTGGCGTGTCCTCCTTCCGCGTCACCTGGGTCTCCCAGGCCTCGGCCGATCAGCGGGCAGGCAGAGCAGGTCGGACAGAGCCTGGCCACTGCTACAGGTGGGGCTCCTGGGTGCCCCTCATTTGACACTGGGGCTGCTCTGCAGTGGCCACCTGCTGAGGGGCAAGGAAAGGGGTTCCCCTCCCCTGTGTGCAATGGACCCTGTGTCCTTGGGGTGCTCCAAAGCCCTTGTTGGCTCTCAAATGCTCATATCGCTCACTGAAGTCAGGCTCTATCCTTAGCTGCTTTGTTTTTATCTTATTAACAGCTTTATGGAGATACAATTCCTATACCATAAGATTTACCATTTTGGAATGAAATTCCTGTGGTTTGGTGTGTTCAGAGCTGTGCATTCAGTTTTCAGACGTTCTCATCACCCCAAAGGAAACCATGTGTGCATCAGGCAGCTCTCCCCGTTTCCCCTGCCCCAGTGTCACACCCACCATCTGCTTCTGTCTGTGGAGTTGCCGCTTCTGGACATTTCCTATCAGTGAGGTCACACACTATGGGGCCTTGTGTCTGGCTTCAGGTCTTCAAGGTTTGTCCATGTTGTGGCCTCTGTGTCAGCACTTCACTTCTTTCAAGACCAAGTCTTATTCCATTGTGTGGTTGGACCACACTGTGTTCATCGGGGTCTGTTGATCATATGGGTTGTTCCCACATTCTGGCCTTGTGAATAGTGCCACATCTGTGTACAGGCATCTGCTTAAACATCGGTTTCTGTGTCTCTTGGGTCTGTACCCAGGAGTGGTGTTGCTGGGCCATGTGGTCCCTCTGTGTTTAACCTTCCGGAAACTGCCAGGCTATCTTCCACAGTGGCTGCCCCGTTTTATATCCCCACCCACCTTGCCAGGGGGGTTCCTGTTTCTCCACATACTTGCCAAAACTTGTTATTTTTTATCAGTGGGAGTGTGACGTGTCATTGTGTTTCCCTCATGGAGGCTAATGACACTGAGCATCCTTTCACATGCGTTTTGGCCATTTGTGTATGTTCTTTGGGTAAATGTATACCAGATTTTTTGCTTATTTTTCCAGTGAGGTGGTCTTTTTATCATTGAGTTGAAAGTATTCTGTATATAATGTAGATATTAGATCCCAGAGGTATTATTGGCAGACTTTTTTCCCAATTTGTGTTCTGTTATGTCTTTAGTAACTTTATTGTTGTTCTTTTCAACATTGTTTTAAATTACAAAAAAAAAAAAGTTGAGAAACTATACAAAGATAGTAGGAGATGAGAGAAGTGAAAACACTGTGTGCTGTGTCCCAGCAAGGCACCGCTCTTCTGCCCTCGTTTCACAGGTGAGGAAAATGAGGCAGGAAGTGGCCGTGTAAAGATTCAGTGCCCAGGTGGTTTGGCTGAGTTTCTTTTTATTTACTTATTTGTATTTTTTACTATTGGTGGTACTCTCTACTCAGGCTCTACTCTTCTGCGGTTTTTGGGGACTTTGAGCAGTTTCCTCCTCCTGAAATCACCCGGAGGCCCGTTGAAGACTTGATCCTCCAGATGAAAGCTCTCAACATTGAAAAGGTCAGTCGCAGCCCTCAGCCCTGCCCTCTGCCCACTGACCTCCCGAGCATTGTGTCTGGCCGCTTGGCGGGGTGGCCACAGTCTGTCTTGGGCCGGCTCCCTTCCCCGAGTCCATCAGGAGCCAAGCCCATGGAGCTTGCCCAGCCACCTAGCGGGCTCTCCCAGGACATTGCACTAGCACATGCTCCTGGGACCCCTGCTTCCCCAGGGCTGTGCCCCTGGAACCCCTAGAGGATGGCTGCCCGGGATGGAAGCCATGCAGATGGAGGGCTCACCCCGCATGGAGGTCAGTCACCTGCGGCTCACACGGCTGACTGCCCTCTGACTGTGGGCAGCACTGTCCTCCCTTAGCCCCATCCAGGGGTCGCTGCCTCTCCTGCTCCAGGAGGGGTGGTGCTGGCAGAGAGAGACCGGACCCGTGAGCAGTCACTCCCTGTCCACTCTCCCCATGCCCCATACAGCTGTAAATGAGCTTCCGTGTCTGGATTTGCCCACTTTGGACATTTCATGTGAACTCAGGATATTTGTCCTGTGGCATCTGGCTTCTTTCACTTAGCCGGATGTTTCCAAGGTGCATCCATCCATGTCCTGGCACGTGTCAGTGCTGCTTTCGTTTTCATGGCTGGATCGTGTTCTGCTGGCGACAGACCGTATTCTTGGTGGCTCATCTGTCAGTGGACGCTTGGGTTGTTTCCACCTTTGGCTATTGTGAATAGGAGTGTGCTAGGAACGAGAGGCCCAGAGCGTTGTGAGCACACTTGTTTTGAGCTGTTCCCTCTTTCCAAGGTGCTGCCGTCTCTGAGCACAGTCCTCGAGGGCTCTGGCCATTTGGCCGTGTGGGCACTCCCTCCTGTTTGCTCATGTGCTTACTCCTTGGTCGTCTGGGGCCCCTTCTGGCTGATGGTGCTCAGTGGAGGCTGAGCCCATGTGTCCATGCTTCCCTCCATCTCTAGTGCCAGGAAGCCTCTGTACACACTGGGCATGCCCAGTAAATGGAAACCGTGTGAATAAATGAAGGAAGGAGGCTTTGGGGTTCCCCTGGCACATACATCTTGACTGCTGGGGCTGCTTTCTGAGTATCCAGGCCCCCATGCTCTGGGTGGTGAGTGGTGCTCAAAGGACAGGCAGTAGGAACCCATCCTCCTGCCAGCCTGGCCTTGCTGCCTCTTGGGTCACCATGCTTGCTTCTCTGCATTCACTCTGTCTCCTGCCCTTCTGCCTGGGTCCTAGGTGTTCAACTTCCCCTTTCCCACCCCGCCCTCCCTGGAGGCCCTTATTGCTGCCGAGGAGCTGTTGGTTGCGCTGGGTGCCCTGCAAGCACCCCAGAAAGCAGAAAGGTAGGGCAGGGTGGGTTGGGGAGCTGGGGTCCCATCCCCCACCCTCCCCTCTCCAGAGCCAACGTGAGCACCTGGGCCTCAGCCTTCCCATGGAGCCCCTCCCACCACAGGCCTCCATCCCCAGGGTGAAGCAGCTGCAGAGGTCCCGGCTGAGCTGTCCTATCACCGAGCTGGGCAGGACTATGGCCACATTCCCCGTGGCACCTCGCTATGCCAAGATGCTGGCACTGAGCAGGCAACACAGCTGTCTGCCCTACGCCATCACCATTGTGGCCGCCATGACAGTCCGGGAGCTGTTTGAGGAGTTGGACAGGTGCGCTCGGGGGCTGGGCATTCAGGGGCTGCTGTGGGCTGAGAGGTGACCTTATGCAAGGACCTAGTCCTCCCTGAGCCATCAGTGCTCTGACCTCTACAGAACTCTGTTTCTCTAAAACTCCTCGAGCAGTGCTGGGGTCAAGGCTCAGAGGCATAGTGGCTAGGAGCCCAGACTCTGCGCCATGGGGGCCGTCGGGGTTCAGACTTCCCTCTGCCACTTCTGAGCTGTGTGGCCTTGGGAAAATGACTTCATCCCTCTGTGCCTTATCTTCCACATCTGAAAAATAGGGATGAGATGTTAATAATAAGTGAGTCATTGTGCCTGAACTGCATGTCAGCTATGATTTCCAGGTTTGAGAACCACCAGAATAATTCACTTACCCAGGCCAGAATTGGTGAATATCATTACAGCCATTTCAGCATTTTTTCTTATATTTATAGGCAGTGTAGCAGTGTACAGTGTTAATTATTATAATACTTCTTTATAATCACCTCTAGACATGGGATTGCTGGGTTAGGAGGCATGCACATGTTTAATCTTGTTGGCTGCTCGTGGTGAATTTTGAACCTAAGACCTTAATCGTGTTAATCAGTAGCCCCAACCATGTGTTCTCTTTGCCCCTGAGCCTCAGAGCCTTGCCCTAGTTAACAAAGGGGTTCCCTGCCTCTGCAGCCCTGAGGGCACCAGGGCAGTAGTCTGAGTGGTGTGTGTGTTTGCAGACCAGCCGCCAGTGATGAGGAGCTTGCCAGGCTGAAGGGCAAGCGGGCCCGGGTGGCCCAGATGAAGAGGATCTGGGCGGGGCGAGGCGCTTCTCTGAAACTGGGAGACATCATGGTGCTGCTCGGTGTGTGCCCCAGCAGGGAAGCGGGTGGGTGCCACACGGCCGGGGGTGTGGGCAGAGAGTAAGTGCATTCCCTGTCTCTTGTCCTCAGGTGCTGTGGGGGCCTGCGAGTACTCTGGCTGCTCACCCCAGTTCTGCGAGGCCAACGGGCTGCGGTACAAGGCCATGATGGAAATCCGGCGCCTACGGGGTCAGCTGACCACCGCAGGTGTGGCCTCCCAGCTAGCCTCCAGGGGCTCCCCAGGTCCTCGAGCGGCATCCAATAGAGAACGTAACCCGTTCAGCATTTAAAATTGTTTTGAACAATGTTATCTAAGTACAGTTGACTCCCATTATTCACGGATTTCATGTTTGGAAATTGACCTACTTGATAGAATTTACTTGTAAGCCCAAAATTGCTACTTGTCCCTTACGTGGTCCTCCTTGGACATGCAGGAGAAGAGTAGTGACGGAGTGGGTGAGCAGAGCATGCTCGCCCATCGTGTTGCCTCTCGGCCTCACCTTTTCTGTGGTGGCGTCCCTCTTGTCACTCTCCATGCCTGCCTCTGGCCTGACCAGCTGTTATCTGCACCTCCTGCCCAGTGGCCCCGGGGACCCCCATGGCCTCATCCTGGGGTTCCCTGCTCCTTTGCACCACGGCCAACTGTGAAAGGGCCTCCTGGTGGGAGTTTGGTCTCCAACAGCAGAGACCAGACCTGTTTGAAGCCACATCAGGCAGGATGTGGGAGGTGGGAGCTCCTGGGGTCGGTGGGCCTCCTGGGTCCTGTGCTGGTTCTTGCTTCCGTCTTCCTATTTCTCTCCTTCCTTCCTGTTTCTCTTTCTTCCTTCCTTCCCTTTTAAATTAAGCAGTGTATGTTTCATTGAAGGTTTTATAAGAAAGACAGGAGGTTTAAATACATTGCAAACCTCAGATGAAAAACATCCACTCTTTTTCCTCCTCCCTGGTCTTGCCCCTTGTTTCTCCCTGCCACCGACCCCACAGCAGCAGGGCCCAAACCCCGTGGCCCCAGGTATCCCCAGGGCTTTCTACCCTTGTTCAGAGGAGTGATCCCTGCCTGGAGTTCACACCTGGGCTCAACACAGGTGTCGTTCCCTTCAGTGGCACTGGCAGTAGCTCAGGAGGAGACACGGGCCCCCCTGTCGTGCATCTGCAGGACAGCCAGCCCTCAGGTCTCTCCTGGGGAGGTGCCACCCTTTACTGAGGCTGATGGTCAGGCCTATCTGAGCTGCTCTCTCTGCCTCTCACAGTGGAGCCAGGGTCGTCCTGAGGAGGAGCAGGAAGTGAGCATGGGGTAGGGAGCAGCCACGCATTCAGGGGCCAGGGCAGGGCCAGCCCAGACTTCACTGCCATTGCCTGCCATCCTCACACTGCGTCTCCCTGCAGTCAATGCTGTGTGCCCCGAGGCTGGGGTCTTTGTGGACCCCAAGATGCAGCCGCCTTCCGAGAGCCAGGTGACCTATCTGCGGCAGATTGTGGCAGCCGGCCTGGGTGACCACCTCGCCCGCAGGGTCCAGAGCGAGGATCTGCTGGATGACAAGTGGAGAAACGCCTACAAGGTCAGGCATCGGCCCAGGGATGGCAGGGGTCACCGCACCAGGGCTCCCCTCCACCCACCATCCTGTCCTGCTAGTCTGGGCACTCATCATACCCAGCGAGTGGCAGCTAGGGAACACTCAGGGTCTGGGTCGGCCAGTCCTGAGTCCTGGGGACAGTGCAATTTCATCTTTCCTTGGATGCTAGCTTCACTGCCAACTTTATTTTTGTAACAGCCTGATTGAGATAGAGGTCACCTACCATGCTATTCACTGCTTTAAAGTATACAGTTGAGTGTTTCTCAGTATTCACTGAGTTCTGTAACCATCACAGTCAATTTTAGGTCAATTTTAAAACATCTTCATCTCCCAGAAAAGCAGCCCTTAGCAGTTGCTCCCTTTCTCCTAATCTCTGGACTCCACACATCTCCATGGAATGTTCTGTTCTGGACATGTCATATTAGTGGGACATGTGGCCTTTAGTGTCTGGCCCCTCTCATTCAGCATCCTGTTTTTGAGGTTCACCCATGTTCTAGCATGTGCCAGCACACACATCAGAATACCATTCCATCCTTCAGATGCACCACATGCATATGTCCATTCACACTCTTCTTTCTTTATGCAGACTCCTCTCCTTGATGACCCTGTCTTCATCCACCCCAGTTCCGTCCTCTTCAGAGAGCTCCCTGACTTTGTGGTCTACCAGGAAATTGTGGAGACCACCAAGATGTACATGAAAGGTAGCAAAGCTGGTGGCCAGCCTTCTGCCTGTTCCCCTGAGGTTCTGGTCAGCTGTGTCTCCGGGAGCCCCTCCTGGCAGCGTGCCTGCATGACCCCGGTCCTTGTCTCCCGGGCTCCCAGGCGTCTCGGCCATGGAGGTCCAGTGGATCCCAGTCTTGCTGCCTTCGTACTGCCAGTTCGAGAAGCCCCTGGACGAGCCGCCCCCCGCCTACTGCCCTGACAAGGGGCGGGTGCTGTGTCACCGGACCAGTGTGTTCTGTAAGTCGGTTGACTTCTAGAGGCCTGGCCCTCCTGCCCACCTTGGGCTTCATGGACGTGTGCTTCCATGCCCTGGGCATCTAGGAAGTGTGTATGTCTCAGGTGGTATCACCACAGGCTTCCTGCCCCTTAGGGCTCGGGGACGGGACTAGTGGCCTGTGGGAAACTGTCCCAGGCCCTGGTCATCTGCTCCTGCCCCCCAGATCGCATTGGCTGGCCACTCCCTGCAGTCCAGGTGGATTTTCCAGAGGGCATTGACTGTTACAAGCATTTTGCCCGGGCCCTGCTGGAAGGGCAGGTAGGCAGCCTGGCGGTTCCCTTAACCCCTTCCTCTGTTCCCTGGCAGGAGACAAGCCCTGAGCCCCTCACCCATCCTGTGGTCTCTCCTCAGGTCTTCCCCAAGCTGGCCTCGCACCGGGGCTGTTTGCTGTCTAGCCCCAGCACGATGCTGAAAACATGGGCCAGGTACAGCCTTTCCCCAAAGCATCAGGGTGGCAGGTGGTGGTGGAGGGAGCTGCTATTAGTGTCCTGGGGTGACTAATGACCATCAACCAAGTGGCTTGAAACAAGAGAAATTTATTTTTCACAGCTCAGGAGGCCAGAAGTTGGAAATCAAGGTGTGGGGAGGGCCATGCTCCCTCTGAATGCTCTAGGCAAGGACCCTGCCTGCCTCCTCCAGCTCCTGGTGGCTCTAGGCTTTCCTTGGCTTGTGGCTGCATCCCTCCCATCTCTACTTCTTTCTCCACATGGTCATCCACTTTATCTCTGTGTCCTCTCTTCTACTAAGGACACCAATTGTTGGCTTCAGGGCCCACCCCAAGTTAGTATGACTTCATCTTAGTTAATTATATCTGCAAAGATCCTCTTTCCAGTAAGTCACATTCTGAAGTTCTGGATGGACATGGACTTTTGGGTGGACCTCAACCCATTATAGAGCTGCCAGGTATCAGCAGCAAGTGTCCAGCACACCTGTGACCTTGGGGGCCTCCTGCCCACTGAGCACAGACCTACCCTGCATCCCAGCCTCCCTGCTTTGCTTGCTTTCTACCCATAGCCCAGCCCCAGGAAGACTGGAATCCTAGACAGTACAGAGGGCTCAGGGCTTAGGAAGCAGGCGGGCACGGATGCACACAGCAGCATTTCCCACCACTCGGGATGGGGGCATGGAGCCAGGCACCCTCTTGCCAACCGAGTCATTCACCCAGCAGATGACTTTGAGCATGTGCTCTGTGCCAAGCATGTTTTAGTGCTGGGATCTAAGCATGACCCCATCCCATAGGGAAGCCCCAGTGCAAGGAGCCTGATTCCAAACAGAACATGACTAGCATACATGGCAGGTGATGACTCAGCTTATGAAGAGACAAAGCGGGACAGTGGGATGGGGCGCATCTGGTGAGGTGGGGTAGTTCAGGAGAACATGGCTCAGCAGACTATGTGAGCCAGGCCGAAATCTGGAGGAAAGTTCTAGGTGGGATGAGCAGCATGTACAGAAGCAGCCTGGGTGAGCATGGGCTCAAGGAATGTGAGGAAGGCTAGGGAGGGCAGATCAGAGGCAGCAAAGATACAAGCTGTGGGAGGAGATGGCATCAGAGAGCTACTGAGGTCTAGATCTGTGCGGCCAACATCCCCAGCATGGTGAAGGGACACAATTCAGCCTCCTGGGCAGGGCTGTCTTGCAGTGATGCCCACCTGCTCTCATAGCTCCTGGGCAGACCAGACAGTAGACACTGTGGGTGTTGTGTTGTGCGCCATGACCTGTATCCCACCCACAGGCTGCAGCCCAGGACAGAGAGTCTCCTGAGAGCCCTTGTTGCCAAGAAAGCCGACTGCCGAGACACCTTGCTAGCTACTTGGAAGAAAAACCCCAAATGTGAGTTTGACCAGGACAGGTGCCCCATGGCCAAGGATTTAGGAGTGGATGGGATCCCACTGTGGTAACCCAGGGTTGGCAGGAGTATCTGCCCTGCAGCAGGCAGCTGGGCATAGAACCACTGTGACACCATCTTCCCTCCCACCTCCTGCAGACCTGCTGGCTGAGTACTGCGAGTGGCTCCCACAGGCCATGCACACTGACATCGGGAAAGCCTGGCCCCCCACTTCTGACCTCTGACCCAAAGCCTGGCTGCAGGGCCAACGACCAGTCTGGGTACCAAGGGGGCTGGCAGTGGCCAGTTTCTAGCATGACCACATCGTCTGGACTGCTCCCAGGAGTCATGTGAAGACCTGGAAACCTTCATTCATCTTGGCCTGATTCTGGGCACAGCTTCTGCCACCCTGGGCAGCCTAAACCCAGGGGTGACTTTTGTAACTATTTGTTACATGGTGGGTAATGGTTTTATATCACATGCCAGACTGCTTTTCAGCATAATCAGTGGACTACATTAGTCCTTTGTGGAGCAGCAGGGCAAGAGGGAGTGACCACAGGCCCTTCCTGTGCCCCCTTCCCGGCAGGGCTGTGAGTCCTCCCTGCGGCAAGGGAGGACCCCGGGTCCCATGCAGCCTCTTGTGGAGTGGAGCCGCTCCCCCACACTAGTGGGCGCCCACCTGCAGGCTATAGTAAATCTTCACTGTGAGAGCAACTACATGCCGAGTCTGTTCAGTCCTCCTCTCCAGTCTCTAAGTATAGATGTGGTCGTGAGGACATTCTTCCCCCACGTACATACGCATAATGGAAACTTAACTAGTCTGGGTGACGCTCACCAGCGTGATTATGATGATCACCCAGCGCGGGGAGCCTGCGGGGATGGTTGATTTCCTCCCACATTTACTTGGGTATTTTCCCTAATCAGTTTGTGCTAATTCTGTAATATAAATGTATAAAGTTCATAATACAAATGCATAAATAAAACAACATAATACATGTTTAATATTCCAAAACTATTCACTTTCTCCACAGCCTGGCCACTAATCCCAGTGTGCCCCCAAACTAGGTCTGCCCTACTGTCTCTCCCTACCTCTAGGCCATCTGCAGTTTCTGTACGCTTAACCTCCGGAATGTATCCAGAGGCCCACATGCTCTGCACCTCTGCTGCCCACTACCCCATTCCCAGTAAGCCTCCACCAGCTCCTGCCTGGCCATGGCTTAGGCTACCTTGCTTCACTCCCAGTGTCCACCCTGCCAGCCTGTGGTGTGCTCTCCCTAAGTCAGCCAGGGGGAACCTTTTAAAAACTAATTCTGATCATGTCATTCCCCTACGTAGGCCTTCCAGTGTCTTCCAAGCTAAAGTTCAACTCCTTATACCCTCATTCACTAAATACACACAGAACTTTGTGTCCCTTCAACACAAACTGCCACCCTTCTTCGACCTCATGGCCTTTGCACATGACATTTCTTCTGTTTCTGCAGACAGGTCTCCCTGACATTATCTGCAGCAGCCTCCTCACCCTCTACCATAAGTCTCCACCTCATCACTCTTTCTAGTGATAGAAAGTCTTCATAAAACTTATGCTTTGCTCATTGCTAGTCTCCTGAACTGGAATATTAGGCCAAGAAACCTTGCCTGTCTTATCCAGGGATTCCAGGGCACTTAACTGCCTGGGTATACAGTAGTTATTCAAAGGGTGTATATTACATGGCATTAGGTGCTTAGGAGTCACTCACTGAATGGTCAGTAAAAACCCCTCAGAAATGCAGTGTTTTTCTAACTGCTTGACACGAATAACTTAGGAGTACGTAAGAACGCAGGCAGTCCCTGGACCCAAATCTCCAAGGCTTTGCACCCCATCCCCTTACTGGGATCTGGGGCTTTCAACTATCGCTGCCCTGTTGTCCAAGGGAGCGCCGTTCTCAAGGCGGGCTGACTGGTGTTGGTGTGTTGGTTCCCTCCCTCGTTCTGCCTTTTTTTGTGCTACTGAGATTTAAAGGGAAAAGTGGAGATGCCGGGGATTGAACCCGGGGCCTCATACATGCAAAGCATGCGCTCTACCACTGAGCTACATCCCCTTCCGTCTCTCTGCACTTTGTCATGGGGAGTGAGGATACGGTAAACTGCACCTTTGTTCTGCCCCCCACGTTCCCTCCTTTCCAGGTGCTCAGCACTCCTGTCAGCTCAAGGGTCTCCCTCAGCCCAAAGAAGCCCACGGGCCAGGGGTTCCCAGCACTGCGCCTGCGGAGACCTCCGTCTGGAGTAGACTATCGCGGTGGCCGGAGACCGCGTGTGCATGTGAACTGACCCGGGGAATGTAATGACGTGTGTCCTCCTTAGCATAGTGGTGAGTATCGCCGCCTGTCACGTGGGAGACCGTGATTCCCCGGCGGGGAGGTGATAAGAGACCTTTTAGCTCCTCTGCGAAAAGGTCACCTCGGCACCGTCCCTTCTAGGACACTAGAGAGGTGCCCACGGTGTAATCCCACGGTGTGCGTCACAGGGTTTCTGCACGGTAGGAAGACGTTCAGGCGCTTTCAAGGTTGCGCTGACTCACAAGGGGGTGTGGAGAGAGGATAGCCCGGTGTTCGGTAGCAGAACCTAGAACTTCCCTTTTCCACTGTAGGTATATTCCTATTCCTATTTCTTATGAGCTGTCACAATGGCAGCCAGCAGTTATGGAGCTCTTACCACGTGGGGGCAGAACTCCTAGGCGCCCCACAGGTAGGCGCTGCTGGAGGCCATTGCACACAGTGGACAGGTGAGCAGGCACACGGACTCCGCAACCTGCCTCGTCAAACCACAGCCAACTCCAGACGTCGGTTACCAATGGGGACAGGGACCGGGTAAGGTGGGAGCGACTCTGATCTTCCATTCTGTGACTCTGGACTGTTTTGAGTTTTCTTTTTCTCCCTCCCTTTCTACTATCCTTCCTTTTCCTTCCTTCTTTCCTTCCTTCCTTATTTCGATGTTTATCAAAATGATACACTTAGTTTTTAGAGAACTACTCGGCTTTAGAGAAAAGCAGACCTCCCTCGATCCTCAAGCTCAGGATATGCCGCGTTGGCATAGTGTTATTTTGAGGTGAAGGCACTTGAAAACAGCAGATGCGAGGAGAGCCTTTCTCTGAACTCCGCCTCTGCCTAAGGGCAGATCCTCCAAAAGGGGCTCAATGGTCACAGGCCCCCTACCTGGGAGTGTCACTGACCAGAGAAGATGGGCACTTAACCCCGGCCCGGGGACTAGGAGGGGACAGCACACCCAGACGAGCTTTGTCACAAACTACCACACCTCCCACCGACTCATCTAAGGCCATTTATCCTTCCTAAAAATCATTTGCTCTTCCTCAAGTGGCCTGCATTCTCCTCTCCTTCCCCTTTTAAGACCATAATAAACTCTCAAATCTCACCGCTGTATGGGTATTTGCTTTTTTATCCTGTGATACCCCTGTGCACGTAATATTAAAATTAATAAATTTGTATGCCTTTTCTCTTGTTAATCCACTGGTTGTCCGTTTATTTCGTGGACCCCTCTGTCAACCCAGGAGTATAGAGAGAAATTCTCCTCGCTAGTGCTCCTATTACAATTTGTAAACCTTTTATTTGTTTTTTATTTCATTTGTTCTTTTTTCTTTTATGCCAACAGGAGTTATTTGGGCAGGGAGTTTATTGGCCTTTTCTTCTCTCTTCCTCTTTTTTATACTCCTCTATTTAATTGAAGTCCTGAAACTACGAAAATGTCTAACCAATAACTCGAGTCCAATAACTTATGTCAAGAAACCTCTTTTTTTCCCTTAACATTAAAAATATAAATTTAGACTCTTATCTCGTTTGTGTATTCTCTTCCAGATGACTTTAAAGGGTATGTGTATTCTAAAACGCAAAAGAGATTAAACTTGAAGAAAAGTCCAGCAGCATACTGAAAAGTCAGCATAAAAAAGAATCCAGAGGCCCTGCCAGATTTGCCAGAAAAGTTTTGTTCTGCATTAGAAGTCTTTATTATTTTGTTGAACATATCTATGTACTACTTCAGCATGTGTAGAAAATATTTTAAAAACTTTGGCAAAAGATTGGTATCTTGATTATCGACATAATTTATTGAAACCATAAGAAAAATCTTAAAATGCCAGTAGATCACAGTCAGTGAATGAACTGTAAGGCAATGAATGAATTTACAGAAGAGGAAAATGTTAACAGATGTTAATAAAATGTCTGTAATATTGTGTGTTTATTAGTTCACATCTTCATACTTTTCTATGGTTCTGGATATTGAGCAGATTTTGATTTAAAAAATCAAAGCATAAAAATAAATGCGATGGTAATTGTAGTGTGTAGAATAGTGGCCCCCACAAGATCTGTCCACCCAGAACCTGGGAATGTGATCTTATTTGAAATAAGGGTCTTTGCAGATAAAATTAAGGTAAACTCTTGAGACGAGATCACCCTGGATCACCCTAAATCCAATGACACACACCCTCACAAGAGTTAGAAAAGGAAAAGACACAGAGATAAGGGAACAGGCCATGTAGAGATGGAGGCAGAGGTGGAGTGATGTGTCTACAAGCCAAGGATGCCAAGGATTTCTGGCCGCCACCAGGGGCTTGGAGAGAGGGTTCTCCATCAACCTCCACAAGGAACAAACTATGCTGACATCTTGATTTCAGAATTCTGCCCTCCAGAACTGTGAAAGAATAAGCTTCTGTTGTTTTAAGCACCCCAGTTCATGGTAATTTGCTACAGTAGCCCTAGGAGCTAATACAATAATTAAGGACTTGTAACTCACGTATTCAACAAATATTTATGGAGAGTCTCCTGTGTGCTCGGCATTAAACTGATATATTGAGAAAAACAGGAAACATTGTATGAACTGCATGATTTGAAAAAAATATTGGGAGAAACAAAGTGAATAAGCAATTTTTAAAAGTCTTAGCAATGGTCATGAGACTAGGATAGTGTTTTTTTACCTTTGTAATTTTTAATCACATTATTTACATTTCCAAAACACACGCTTTGCTCTGGGAATCGTGTAGATTCAGGACGATGGACATCAAAGCCTCCTCTCAGAGGCTGAAAGCTAGGTGTACCATATTGCTGTCCTGGCTGTTTGGAGCTGCATCTAGCCAGGCCTGACACCCATATTAGAAATAAACAATCCAAGGTTTACTCCCCAAGGTCAATTTGCAAGGCCACTGCAGGAGGATCTTCAGAGCAGGAACTAATTTTGACAGAAAAGGAGCCAAGGATTCCGGAAAAGGAGCCAAGGATTCCAGAAGGAATCTCCCAGACCCTTGATATCAGAAACCTTCCCCCTACCCAGGAAAATCCAGCCACAGTAAGTGTTAGGATGGACAAGTATATTCCAGGCTGGGTGTATTAGCCTGCTAGGGCTGTCATAACAAAATGCCACAGTATGAGTGATTTAAATGACAAATTTATTCTCTCACCATTCTGAAAGGTGTAAGTTAGATCAAAGTGGCAGCAGTTTGATTTCTTCTAAGACCTCTCTCCTTGGCTTGCAGATGGCAGTGTCCTCACATGGTTGTCTGTGTAACCTGCTTCTTAATCTCCTCATTTTAGAAGAATGCCAGTGATATTTGATTAGCACCCACTCCTATTTTACTTCAATTACCTCTTTAAAGGCCCTACATCCAGATACATTCTGAGGTACTGGGGGTTATGTTTCAACATATAAATTTGGTGGTGGTAGAGGGGAACACAATATCATTGGATTTGGAAACATTTAGGGAACTCTAGTTTGTCCCAGCAAGTTCAGGAAATTGGCTGGCTCTGCTTTTCCATTTGCAAGTCTAAGAAACAACCATTTCAAAATGGAATGTATCTGTGACAGGTCTTGGTTCTCTTGCTCACACTGGAACTCCCACCCTTGGTCAAGAGCATCCATCCACCCAGTAGCCCAGAGCAACCCTTAGGTGTCATACTTAACTTCCTTCTCTTTACTTCCCACATGAAATCCATAACGTGTCCTTCCATCCTCATTCCAAACTGTATCCCAGATCCATCCTTCATCAATTCCTCCACTGCCTCCCAGGTCTAAGACATCATCAGTCCCTGCTTGGATGATTGCAGTAGCCACTTATCCCATCT
The DNA here is from genome assembly GCF_040802235.1 of Manis javanica. NCBI lineage: Eukaryota > Metazoa > Chordata > Mammalia > Pholidota > Manidae > Manis > Manis javanica. Next base: position 62,330,747 of record NC_133170.1, on the reverse strand, counting down.
CCTTGCTGCTTACTTTAGCCCCTCCTGTCCATTCTCAATACATGCTTTTGGGGAACACTTTTAAGGTGTACATCATACCACTCATTCCCCAATGGCTTTCCAACACAGAAGAAAATCCAAACCCTTCCCTGTGGCTATCAAGACTGGCAAGGTCTGGCCACTGCCCACCTCTTTGACCTTGCCACGACCCAGTCCCCCTCTCACCTTCTCTCCACCTCTTCTTCCATGTTGACTTTCCTTCTGTTCCTCCCCCAAGCCCACCTGGTTTTGGCCTCAGAGCCTTTGCACTAGCTGCTTGCTCTGTCAGAGAGGTTCCTCCTCCAGGTCTTACCCGTGGCTGGCTCTTTCTTCTTTAGGTCTTCGCTACTCTCCCCTTCTCTTACTGCCCACATCCCAGTATGTCATGCCTTCAGTACCACTTACTTGCTTATTAGCATACCAAACTATCTTGTGGCTGTATTTGTAAATGGGCCAGAGGGTCATTAGCTGCTTAGCAAACACTGATGCCATGACTTCCCATCGTGAGGAACCTCCCCACTTGCTCATCCTCTCCCAGACATCCCATTCTCCACAGGGAAGGGAAGCAGAGAGAGCCCAGCCTGGATGCCATCCTGTTGATTTCTTCATGCCTTGAAGATGAGAGAGTGCCACAGGGGCGACGGCCACGCTTGGAGGCCGGATCTGAGTCACTCACTGTCCGAAGGAAGGCGCGTTCCGGGCGTGCACTTTGCCGTGGTCCACATCCCTGCCGGGCCTTGGGGTGCCCTGGGAGTTGCACCCAGGGGGCGATCTTGTTCCTTTGCGCAGAGAAGGGACTTGAGAAAGCAGTTTTGAGCTAGGTGGGATTCATTCGTTCGTTCGTTTATTAATTCAACAAATATTTATTAAACGCCTGTTAGTTGCCAGGTCCCAAGGGTACAGCCTTGACCGAGGCAGATGACTTCCCTGCTCCTCGTAGGTCCGCCATTCTAGCTGGGGAGGCAGAGAATGAACAAGGAAAACGATAACTAAGCTAACAGCACTTGGGGGTTGGGGTTGTATTGAGAGGCGGGTTTAGAGAGGGCTTCTCAGAGGCGGTGGGCTGGAAGAATGCCACAGGGCAGATGCACAGGGAGCCTGGCAGGCGTACGAATGTCTGCCCAGCACCCAAGGCCTTTGAAATGACGAGGAGTGCGGTAGCAGTTGGCAACTGCGGCCGCCGAAATAGCTCAGTTGGGAGAGCGTTAGACTGAAGATCTAAAGGTCCCTGGTTCGATCCCGGGTTTCGGCAGCTTCTTTTTCCACTAGAAGATACCGGGGGTAAACTGAGGCTCTCCAAATAATAAAAAAGGGTTTCACTTTGTTTAAAATAGCTCCAGGCAATTTCCACAGGAAACTACAGCGGCTGCTAACTACTACCCCACAACTCTCCATCTGGCCGGGTGTTTCCTGACTCCATTTTTGTTATTTTGTAAACACTTGTTAAATCTCTCTTACATGTTCGTTGATGTCTATTTCTTAATTTCTGCTCTCTAAACCCTCCCGGCTAAATCAAGGATCAAGCAGGAAATGGCTTCTTGACGATGGAATGAATTCAAGGGGGACTTCATCCTTTGGTTTTTGTAGGAAAAAGTAAAGTACTTAACATTTGGGTTACTACTTGGGGAAGCAATATGTACCTTAAAGATCAGCCTTAGAAAACTTAAACTATAGCTACTCCTCGTTAGTATAGTGGTGAGTATCCCCGCCTGTCACGCGGGAGACCGGGGTTCGATTCCCCGACGGGGAGGTTGTGTGCATTTTACCTTCCTCCTCTATTTTCTAAATGATTACAAGTCTTCAGCTTTCTGAGAAATTCCCATTCTCTAGAAGAACAAATCTGACAGACAAGCGGAATTTGGCCCTGCGGTTTTGTTTCCACTTTCTGGTGCCACTACCCATCTCAGCTCCCTAGTGTTACATGGTTACAAGAAGGATAAAATTCCCATAGGGAAAGGTAATGTTCCATTTCCTGTGTGCCGGGTGCTCATGATGTTTGGTTTATATAGTGGTTTTCCAGAATAAGACTTAACCTCTAAGGCCAGGAAATGCTCATTCTGGGGCAAACATTCCATCTTCTTCTGTCTTGCTCCAGACGCAGAGGCTGGCCCTCCAAAAATGTTGATAAATCAGATTTTAGACAGGCGCTAGGGTGACTCTAAACTGAAACGTTTTCTTAAATCAGTTGCAGACCGACTCAACTTCCTGAATGATCCTTCCCAAACTCCTACTCTTTCATTCATAAGTTTGCCTGTTTATTTATTTATTTATTTTTTCACATTCATTCCACGACTACTGAGTACTTACTATGTGCCAAGCACTGTCCTAGGCTCTGGATATATAAAAGGAAACAAGGCAGACAAGGTCATGCCTTACTGAGCTTAACAACCAAGTAAAGGATACAGACAATAAGCAGACAGTATAAAAACAGGCTCCAAATACTGTGAAAAAATCCAAAACAAATTAGAGATATATGACAGGGAAATTGTGAAATTCATAAACCTCTTAGACAGGTGGCCGAGAAGGCCTGAGGCCCTGGACAATGAGGAAGAGCCAATAACAAGAAGATTTGGGACACATTCCAGGCAGAGGGACTAGCAAGTGCAAAGGCCCTGAAGTGGGAAGGAGCCTGGCATGCCTGAGGAACAGCAAAGAGGCAGGTGTGGCTGGAGTGACCTAAGGGAGGAGGACTTTAGAGAGGCAAACGCAGACCAGCTCACAGGGGGCCTTTAAGGCCAGAGTAACAGTTTTATGCAGAGAGGAAGTATACCCCCGGTTGTTTGGAGCAGAGCAATCTGGCAAGAGAGTAATCAGGAGCACCTGCTGAACTGAATACAATGCTCGCTTGCTCCCAAACAAGGCCACCTGTCCAATCCTTCTGTTGTGTGACCCTGGTCTCTTTGTGGCTGCCCCCTTGAGCCAGAGGAATAAGGTCAGAGGGTGCTTACACCCCATTCTTCAGCTCACCCTATTGTACTCCTGCGCATCCCATTTCACTAAAATAGCATTAGTGACGCATCAGTTCAGGCCTGGGGTGAATGTGAGAAGTGGCTAGAGGTCTCACCATTCACATAGTATCAACAGCATGTGGGGCAGTGAGAACTCACATCTCAGAGCACAGACCTGTAGCAGGCACTGTCCTATACTTCCGTGTGTAGCTTGTTCAGTGGTCACACCCACCCTGTGCTGGGGGTACTACTCAAATCTCCATTTTATAGATGCCCAGAGACATCAGGAAATGAAATGAGCTGCCAGGTTCAGAGACGTTGTAGGATCTAAGCATTCAGTGAAGACATCAGGTTAGCCTAAGCACAGCCATCTTGAGAAGCTCAGAGGCCATTTTCTGAATATGTGACTCAGAAAAGCCTTGAAAACGAGGTGAAAAACAAGTTAATTATGAACACCAGGTGGTGGGCAGCTGCGGCCTTCAGACAGCTAACCTTGGTCAGTTAGTCATACATACCAAACTTGCTGAAACCCACCCTAGCATTCTGAGAGTAATCTTATCTCACTGAACCCCCCCCAAGATGTGACGCCAGCCGATGAATCATGTGTATGTGCTTGTAGAACAATATTGTCCTCTTAGAAAATGCTATAAAAACCTCTGGCTTTAGCTGCTCAGAGTCCTTGTTGAGACCCGCTGCGTCGGGCTGACACTTGGACCCCAGCTAGCTGGTTCCTGAATAAATTCCTCTTGCTTGTTGCATCAAGAGATGCCTTTCGTGAGTGGTTTGGGGCGGCGTCCTCCTCTGGGAGAATCCAACAACGTGTGCACCAGCTCACCAGGCCTCTTGCTGCAAAGGGTTTCAGACATCAGCAGGCTGTAAGGCAGTGATTGGGAAGCAAGGTGGCAGGGCTTTTTCTGGTGTGTTCTCCCATCAGAGGAAGTGACTGTTTCTTTTCAGGAAATCTCAAGTGCTGGTGGAAAGTGGTGAAGCCTCAGTTTACTGCCCTCTTCTTGGCTTAACATGTTCCTTGCCCACTGAGTGGCCACTTGAAGATGTGAAGGGCACTATACATTGTGAGTTTTCTCACCTGGGGTGCTACATAAGCACTCTGAAAGAGAGAGGTGCAAACTGATAGTTAAGGAATGGCTCTTTTCAGTGGTTTTTGCAAAGAGATTCATTCCTTCCTCAGAGTGTAAGCCTTGATTCTGGGCAGGATCTGTGTGGTTCTTTTTGGAGTTTTTTTTTTGGTGTTTTTTGTTTATTTGCTTATTTTTATATTCAAAAGACTTCTTTTAGGAGAAAATAAAGGTTTGCAAACCTTATAGTCACTAAAGGTTAGAATAGTTTTAAAGGACAGGAAACCAGAGATTTCAGGGTGGAGGTGCAATCAGGGTGACACCCTTTTTGGAAAGAAACTTCCATTTTCCTTCCCTTCTTGTCTGTAAGGAGCAACCTTCGAGAATAGCTCTATTTCCCTTTGTTCCTTGGTTCCAGAATCAGAATTTCAGCTGCAAGACTATGAAGAATAGGCCTATTTGGGAAACAAGAATAGGCCTATTTATTTTGGTTTGCTTTTTCAAAACCCTAACACCATTTAGTCTTGCAAAATTTTATTTCGTGGGGGGGTGGTTGTGGGCTGCGGAAATAGAGTACAGCAGAGAATTTTTGGAAACTAAGGAAAAGGGGAGGGGGATGTAGCTCAGTGGTAGAGCGCATGCTTTGCACGTATGAGGCCCCGGGTTCGATCCCCGGCATCTCCACACTACTTTTTTCTGATTTTCCTTTCTGCCCATCTTCATTATAAAGCACCAAGAATGTGATCATAACAAGTATTATTCCTCTAGTCATTACCTGGAGGTGGGGTTTTCATAATAAGCAGGATCTTCCCCTTCTGAAATCCCTAACACAGTTTAATTTGTTACAAGAGGCTAAGGGGAGAAACTGGCAGAAAAATGTGAAGGCAAATTGGTGTGATTACTAAAACCGCAGCAAAAGGGATGATGAGCATTTGGGGAGCATTCTGCATGTTTCCTGGCATCGTGTTACAGTAACAGGGCTGGAGAACTGCTTATTCATTCCTGGCCATCAGAGGGCAAGTGTGAAATTCATTCAAAGGTCTGAGCTCAGCTGGCCCTTGCTCTTTATCTGTGCTCTCAGTAAATCTACCTGTCATTTTCAGGGAGCTGACCCAAAAGGAAATCAGCATTCTCAGAAGGTGGTATGTTGCTTCCTGCTTTATCAACAGGTCAGGAATGAATTAATGAATGGCTTTTGTGCACATACTGTTTGTATTTAAATATTCATACACTATAGCTGTATTTTATCATTAAAAGTAGAAGACGCATTTTATTGAAAGCAGGGATTCTGTTGCTTTCGGTGGTTCTTTGCAGTAATAATGAATTCTTCACGCATCAAATCCTGTTTCTCATTTGATTTGACATCATATTTTACATCATAAAAACATTTCATCTTAAATCTGGAGGGACCTGACTCTTTGCAAAGACTTCATTTTTTAGATGACACTGAACTCAGGAAATGACTCACCAGCTGAGTGGCGGTGTTTTGGTGACAGCTGCTGGTTCTAATGAGCTTCTGTGGAGGTTATTTCTCCCTAAACGTCAACAAGAGGGAACCAAATGCTGAGATTATTTCTAAAGTTATGAGGCCTAACACAAAATAATTATATACTTGTTTTACTTGTATCTTGTAATTAAATAGTTATAATAGCACACTAACAAGGAAAAAAAAAAAGACCATAAAGCTTGTGTTGGGAAATGGAGCTTCCTAGAAAAGTGAATCTTTGAAAAACACACGTCTTTTACAGCCATTATATTTTATTTTACACTTTAAAAACAAAGCCTATTATGTGAGGGGCTAGATGAGTCAAACTCATAGACCAGTAGAAAGGCAGTTGCCAGGGGCTGGCGGGAAGAAAGAATGGGGAATTGTTCAATGGGAACAGGGTTTTCCAGTTTTGCAAGATGTAAAGTTCTGGAGATGGATGGTGGTGATGGCTGCAAAGCAATGTGAAGACTGAAGGGAATCAGAATATGCCACCCCAAAATATGCCACTTTGATATTAATTCGAGCTGAAGACACTTAAAGAACAGAACAGCAGATGCAGGGAGAGAGGCTTTTTCTGAGCTCCTAATCTGCCCAAAGACAGATCCTCCAAAAGGAGCTCTGTGGTCAGAGGTCTCCTCAGAGCTTGACCAGCAAAGGAAAACTGATTGGTTCTTGTCACAAGACAGGGGACTACGAATCTGGCACCAGACTGTCACAAACTAGCCTACCTCCCATCTGTTCTTCTGTTCTCTATTATCACTATCATTAAATCTTGTATTCTATACTTCCCTAAAAATCATTTCCTCTGGCCTAAAAGGTCTACATTTCCCTCCTCTTTACCTATTAAGATGGTATTTAAGCCTCAATTCTAAAGCCTTGAGTTACTCATTTTCCCCAGGGGAATCTCTCGTGTACACATGAAATATAAATGTTAACAAACGTCTGCGTTTTTCTTTTTCTCTTGTTAATCTGTCTTTCACACAGGGGTCTCAACTAAGAACTCAGAAGGGTAAAGAGAAAATTCTTTTTCCTCCCCTCCAGTATACTTCACACAACTAAACCGTACACTTCAAAATGGTTAAGATGGTAAATTTTATGCCCTGTGTTTTTTGCCACTGTTTAAAAACAACAAATTAAAACAAAACAAAGCCCCAGTAGGTTAACTTCTTAATGTTCCTTAAGTAGGGAAATTTGGGGACTGAAACTTAAGTCTGATGTTCTGACTTGTGGGGGATGAACTTATTTTTAACTGGAGCAGTTTGTGTTCTGCCACACAATGCAAATAATGCACGGTATGTACACCGGAAAAGGAATAAAGTCCCTTGGGTTCTTTTTTCTTTTTTTCCGTAAGCGGCAGCTACACATGACTACCTTATATGGTTATATAACCGATGACAAAGCAAGGCAAACCTTCCCCCAGTTTCCCCCTTTCTCCTGGGGTAAAATGTTTGCTGATCATTGTGCTCTTGGACATTTTCATGATGCTAAGTTAACCCCCACACAAGGCTGCGACCTTCAGGGTAACTGAATCCTCGGGAAGAAGGAAGAAAGGTAAGGTGCACAGCCATGGTTCCAGTCCAAACCCCTTCCCTGCCCCAATAGCCCTACACCCAGGCCCTTTGTGAGCTCAGCCCATCACGTGCTCACGGCTGCCTACCAATCCCGGCTTGTTGCTGGGCCTCTGTCACTTTTCTATTGGTGCCAGCTCTGAAGCAATCTCTTCTAGGCGCCTGCAAAGGACGGATCTGTGGGTGAAAGGAACTTAAAATGGATCCGATGACTCATCCTGTTTCTCGCACATTCTAGCACATTGCATTCTAGGTCAGGGGATTTTAGGAGCGTGAGTCGATACCCAATCCCTGAGTCCAAGTGGGACAAGCCCTTCTCGGTAGAAAAGCAATTTATGATAAGAACAAAAATCCTCTGCAGGTCAGGGCCTCTTAACCCCAAACTGCTGTTTGGGGCCAGGTAACTGTGTTGTAGGACATTTGTCCATTGTAGGACGTTTAGCAGCCCTGGCCTCTACCACTGGATGCTAGTAGTACCCATTCCTGCCCCCGCCCCACTCCACACCATAGTGAAACAACTGAAAGTATCTCCAGATGTTGCCAAAGTCCACTACAGGACCTGATCACTTCTTGTTGAGAACCACTGCTCCAGGGAAACAGGAGCCACTTCCCTTTGGAAAGGTCACTCTTACCTCCCCTCCTTTTCACCTCCCCGCCCCTTGGACACTTCTATGTGCGTCAACAAAACCCACTGTTGGGCTTAAGATACAGAATGCAGTGGTGTTTCAAGGGCTTTTTTTTTTTTTTGCTATCAACATCAGTGTTCTCAGCACACAGAATGTTGTTTCCTCTTTGGTGATAATCCTGGGGCTGTTCCTCCCTCTGAACCTCCTTTCTACCTCTTCTCTTCTTTCTCCTCTCCCAGCCCTGCCTCTGAAATCAGGCCTTTTTTTCTCTGTACCTTTTGGAGTGGAAAAAAGCTGTCACAAAGTTTGTGACTCAGCCTTAAACAACCTGAATCACAAGGTTTGCAGCAAAGCTACAGCCAAAACCAAACAGGATTGGTTTGAAGCCATCCCTGGTCACCTTGGAAAGAACCTCAGCTTTTCTTCCTCTGAAAAATTCTTCCTGAAATTTAGAGGGAAATAATCTTAAAAACAGCCTCAATGTTTTGTTCCCTTAAAAACCACTTCCCAGAAATTTAGAAAGACATAGTCTTCACAGAAATCTGTACTGGAGGTCACTGGGGTCTCCTACTAACCTGAGAAACGACTTTTTATTTTTATTGTTCATTTTAATTTCACAGTGTAAGTTGTCTTTGAAAAGTGTTAAGAATTAACAGAGGTTAGTCTTTTGAACATGGCACAGACCTTTTTCATCCATCCATCCATACATACATAGGTTACCAAAGAAACATAGCAGTTTGTTTGGATTCACATTTTAAGTCTGTTTAAAACAGGAATGCAGTTAATAACTTAAAACAGGAATGAATTACAGTCTTCTAATGACATAACATTTTTTAGTAAGTTGCCTCTTTCTTTTTTTGGAAGGCTTTAAGGGCGTAAATTAAAATATTCTCTCTCTGCCTCCTCCACGTCCTTGGAAATAAGGAGTATTTCTAGAAAAGTCCAGAAGGGACAATGGCTAGTGAATTGAAGAAGACATGCAGGGACTTTTCCTTGTTAACTTTCAAAAACTGTTTCAGGTTTTCACCCTGTTCATATATTTTATGACACTTTGAAGAAACGACACACAGAGATCACAGAACAATGTTGTAAAAATGAAAAAAAAAGATCTGGCTGGCGATCTTTCTCTCTTTTTTTATCCAATTGGAATTTGCCCGTACAATTAAATTTCGTATTTAGGATACTGAAATCCCCTTCCCCGCCCCCACCAGAAATATACTGGACTGGGATTCAATTAGTGACTTTTAAAACCCCAGCCTTAAGTAGGTTCGACTTGACTTCAACTAAACATCAGCATAAATAACATTGGGATGCCTTCCTATTTATCACGTACAACCTGGTCAAAGCCAAGGCTGTGCAGACTGAACAGGAAGGCACCATCTAGAAAGTTGTTAGTTCCCGGGTCCAGCTCAAATAATTTCACAAACCATGTGGAATCTCCGCTTTTCTTTTCAAAATTCCGTGTAGACACGCCACACAAAGACCCGCGATTGTCACTGGGCGCGGCCCGTCTGCTTTGAAGCCACCCCGCGGGCCCAGCACCCGAGCTGAGATTTGCCGAGTCATTGGACTTGTCCCGGCGCCCGCCACCGGGGGGGATGGGCCCGCCGCCAATGCTGGGGGCTCGCGCCGGGGCCCCGCGACCGACCCTGGACTGAAGGGGAGATTGCACGAACAAAACCACAGTCTTCATCCACAGCACGGCCCGGAATAAAGACCCCCGGTTTCACGGGAGGAGTGGGGGACAGGGCGGGGCGCGCGAGGGAGCGAGACCCCGACCCCGCTAGACGCTCGTCCCGAGTTCCGTACGCCTAGGGCTGGTCTCGAGAACGGCGGAGACCGTTGGGGCTCGGGGGCGAGGAGTCGGGGGAAACGGGACAACCTGCTCCGGGGGCCCTGAAGACTCCGGGCCGGGTTTTCGCACCTCCCACCCCCGCCTCCATGGTCCACCGCCGGCCACGCCCTCTGACGCCGCTCTAAACGAACGCGCTGATCCCTCCGCCGGGGCAGGGGTGGGGTTGGGGGGTCGCTGGGGGAGGCTCCTGCGAGTGGTCCACTCCCCGCCGGATTGAGCCCCAGAGTCACCGTCTTAACTGGAGAACGTTTTCGTGGGGGAGTTAGGTGATTCTGATGGACCGGTTTTCTTTCCACTGGGCACGAGGGGCTGAGAAAAGTAGTCCGTTCTCGGCGTTTCTGCGGAGGGATCCACGAAGCCCCATCACAGGACACTATATAAGGGAGTGCCGGGTGTGGCGTTAGCAGTTTTGTCGACGCTGCCAGTCTGCTGTACTGTTGTTGAACGTTGCTGCCGCCACCGCTCGGTGAGGAGGGTCGCTTTGTTGGCTCGGGGTCCTGTAGCCGTCGAGCCGCGCGGGAAACGGGAGGCAGGAGGCGGTAGGCAGGGTTCCCTGCTGGGGGTGAAGGGGCAGCCGAGCCTCTGTATTTCCCGGGGCCCGCGAGTCGGGCGGCCCTGAGGGGGAGGGACGCACCAAGATGGCGGCCGCTTCCGATCGCTAGTGGGTGATGCCGGGCTGGGAAGCGTGCTGCGAGGTCGGAGAGGGGCGATGGGACTTAGGGTAGAAAGGAATCCCCTCAACGTTGGAGGGCACAGCTTCTGTTGGACTCGGAGGGACAGTGCTGGGGGATCTGCTGTAAGTGTTTCACGGCCTGACTGGCGTGAGGACTCGGTTTCTCTTTGCAGTGAGGGGGCGGTAGACTGCAGGCACCTCTTAGAGGCCCTGCACCCCCGGAACGGGAGGAGGACCTGCGCAACGCAGCGCTTCCGTCACGTTGCCCCTCTCTGTTGGCTCATAACTGGCGAGGGCACCGCCTGGCAGTGTGTCTGTAGTTAGGTCCTTAACAGTTGCGGGAGACGGTCTGGACCTGGGGTGGACGGTGCTGAACGGTCAGGAGACGGACATCTGGGGGGAGGTTTGGGGTGGGGGAGGAGCGAGACCTGAGAACTTACTGGGCGTTGGGTGTCGTAAGTGTGCTTTTCTCTTGTAAGGGCCTGAAACGTAATTTGTCAAGCCTGTCCTTTTTTGTTTAAGCTTTTTTTGAAGAGGTTTTTAGTTATTTGACTTGTATGAAATGACGTTTTTCTATTAGAAACTGATTGCTACATGAATTTCCTGCTAAATTCTTGGGTTCTGTATGTTTGTTGTTTTAAAAGACAATGCAGATCTTCGTAAAAACGTTGACCGGTAAGACCATCACCCTGGAGGTGGAGCCCAGTGACACCATCGAGAATGTCAAGGGGAAGATCCAAGAAAAAGAGGGCATCCCCCCAGACCAGCAGAGGTTGATCTTTGCCGGGAAGCAGCTGGAAGACGGCCGCACTCTGTCTGACTACAACATCCAGAAGGAGTCCACCCTGCACCTGGTCCTGCGTCTCAGAGGTGGCATGCAGATCTTCGTGAAGACCTTGACCGGTAAGACCATCACCCTGGAGGTGGAGCCCAGTGACACCATCGAGAACGTCAAGGCCAAGATCCAAGACAAGGAGGGCATCCCCCCAGACCAGCAGAGGTTGATCTTTGCCGGGAAGCAGCTGGAAGACGGCCGCACTCTGTCTGACTACAACATCCAGAAAGAGTCCACCCTCCACCTTGTCCTCCGCCTCCGTGGTGGCATGCAGATCTTTGTCAAGACACTGACCGGCAAGACCATCACCCTCGAGGTGGAATCTTCTGACACCATCGACAACGTCAAGGCCAAGATCCAGGACAAGGAGGGCATTCCCCCGGACCAGCAGCGCCTCATCTTTGCTGGCAAGCAGCTGGAGGATGGCAGGACCCTTGCTGACTACAACATCCAGAAGGAGTCCACCCTCCACCTTGTGCTCCGCCTTCGTGGTGGTATGCAGATCTTCGTGAAGACCCTCACAGGCAAGACCATCACTTTGGAGGTTGAGAGCTCCGACACCATTGATAATGTGAAGGCCAAGATCCAGGACAAGGAGGGGATTCCCCCAGACCAGCAGCGTCTCATCTTCGCTGGCAAGCAGCTGGAGGATGGCAGGACCCTTGCTGACTACAACATCCAGAAGGAGTCCACCCTCCACCTTGTCCTCCGTCTCAGGGGAGGCATGCAAATCTTCGTGAAGACTCTGACCGGCAAGACCATCACCCTTGAGGTGGAGTCTTCTGACACCATCGACAACGTCAAGGCCAAGATCCAGGACAAGGAGGGCATCCCCCCAGACCAGCAGAGGTTGATCTTTGCCGGGAAGCAGCTGGAAGACGGCCGCACTCTGTCTGACTACAACATCCAGAAGGAGTCCACCCTGCACCTGGTCCTGCGTCTCAGAGGTGGCATGCAGATCTTCGTGAAGACCTTGACCGGTAAGACCATCACCCTGGAGGTGGAGCCCAGTGACACCATCGAGAACGTCAAGGCCAAGATCCAAGACAAGGAGGGCATCCCCCCAGACCAGCAGAGGTTGATCTTTGCCGGGAAGCAGCTGGAAGACGGCCGCACTCTGTCTGACTACAACATCCAGAAGGAGTCCACCCTGCACCTGGTCCTGCGTCTCAGAGGTGGCATGCAGATCTTCGTGAAGACCTTGACCGGTAAGACCATCACCCTGGAGGTGGAGCCCAGTGACACCATCGAGAACGTCAAGGCCAAGATCCAAGACAAGGAGGGCATCCCCCCAGACCAGCAGAGGTTGATCTTTGCCGGGAAGCAGCTGGAAGATGGACGCACTCTGTCTGACTACAACATCCAGAAGGAGTCCACCTTGCACTTGGTCCTCCGCTTGAGGGGAGGTGTCTAAGTTCCCCCTTAGAAGCTTTCCACAGTTCCATTGCACTTTTCTTTGAAATAAAATTGTTGCATTCCCAAATAGTGTGGTTATTTTTTATGTGTCTAGGTTCTTTTTAGTTTAGGTGAGTTGTGAGGGATCATGGTTTTTATACCAAATGGTTCTGCGGCAACTGGGAGAGAAATATCAGCAAAGGTGTGGCTTAATAGTGGGTGGGAATAAAGATCAAGTTGATAGTTAGAAATTACATTTGTACACTTAAATGTTAGACTTGTAAATCACAGGATTTAAAAATAATGAGTTTGGGTGTGTCCTGGTGTGAGAATGGGAAAGTTTATGGAGCCAGGAGGAAAGATACTAAGAGGGCAGGTGTGTTTGGAAGGAAACCTAGGGAAGAACCTTGTAATATGTAGCTCTGTTTAAATTCGTATTAGGCTGCTTGGAAAGTTCAGATTTTTTGAAGGCTGTGGCAGGTAACAAAAATATAAAACTATACCTGTCAGGCATTATGCAAGAAATTTAGGAATTAGTTATGAAAGCAGTTGGTTGAAATGGTAACAATTACTGCTGAATTAAATTGTCAGGGTGATTTCCTTGATTTCAAGTGACTTAGAAAGGGTTTGTATGTAATGGTGTGTGAATTAGTCCTTTGTCATCCTTTGCAAATTTATAGTAGCGTTTACCCAATCGGATGATACTGGTAAGGAACGAATAGAACCAAAGTTTCTGGGAAGCTTGTTTAATATAGCACCCCAGAAATCAGGCCCATAAATGGACTTGAAAGATTTTCTGTGAGGAGCACCACTCCCAGTTTTAGAGTGTCTGCATAACCTGAAGTGGGAGAAACTTGCTTCCAACTGTGGAAGCGAACAGGCTTAGTAAGTCTTTGCTTTAGGGGTCACAGCTAGAAAATGCCATTTGAAATCTAAGATTTCAATGTTTTTTTTTCACTTGTGTGTGTATGATGTGTAGTTCACTGAATTGCATTGTCCTCGGGCAAGTCAACATACAGGTCAAGCAACGTAAAAGAACACCACTTGGAACCACCACTAGTCACTAGGAGTTCTTGTGTAACAAACTTTGGTGCTCATTAAATAAGAGTGGTCATAACAGAGGGAAAAACTTCAGTGGCCACCTGAAAATGACCGCTGCTGGAAAGGTGTTGCAGGGTTCCCAAATCTGTTAATGATGAGGGCTTTTTCTTAAGTGTGAGTACAAGAGGTTAAGTGGCTGGTAACAGAAAATGAAGTTAGGTCATCCTGCTGTTAGAGCCTGATGTCCCCAAAGATGAATGGAGACTGTTACACAAAGCTACAAAGTTCTTGGCATTAGAGCATCAGTCTGATCTAACGTGTGTGGATGGTGCTGGGATGCAGATGCCTGATGGAGAACCCAATGAAGAACATTGGACTCCTTGAACTGAAGTGTTTAATGAGAGGAATTGTTAACTAAAGGTGGGAACACTAGGAAATCTTAGAAAAAGGGTTAAAGGTCAAGCACATCAAAGTCAATTAGAAAGTTCCATACAAACAACTCCCAGGAAAAAAATGTTAGGATTATATTTGCATCTTCCTCTAATTACACTGTGTTACATACATTGTAAAGTCAACAATAGTCTATTACCTATTTTTACTAACCAATTATTTATCTAAATAGCTACTGTTAATGTTTGATATTTTGGACTTTTCCCCTTAAACACCATATTACATGCATCACTGTACGCATTTAAATACACAAAAGGGGACCTTTGCAACAGTGTTTCTCTCTTTTTTTGAACTAAGTAGTACAGCATGCCAGTGTAGATCTGCATTCTTAATACTGGTAATATTCCATTGTATGGATTCCCTATGATTTATGCAACCTGTCCAACATTTGTTTACAGATTTTTGCTGTTGAAATGCTACTGCAAAGTATAACCTTAAACCCATGTATACTAATTTTTAATAATGTTCTTTGGGATAATTTAATCAGCTTTGGGACTTTCTATGTTTCATGGTTATTGCCCCATTTCTGTTTTTAATATTTTGAGTAGATACTAGTTGTGTTTCAGGTACAAAGTTTAAGATGGTATGTAATGAGAAGTCTTCCATCTACCCAGTTCTCCACTGCTGCTAGAATGTATTCCACAGTTTGTGCATATACACGCAGCTCCTAATTATTAATTCCCCCTCACATAGACGGTGGTAGCATACTGCTTTGCAGCCTGTCCTGCACCTTGCATCTTCAGTTTATCTCTCATAGTTTGACAGAGTTCTACCATCCTTTTATTTTGTATAAATGAAAAATGACTTTCATATCATCTCAGTGAGAACCACCAGGGCAACACAATCGCTAGTGAACATTTTTACAGGGTCCTCCAGCAAGTTCAAGGGTGTCAGGAACTGGTGATACAATGATTGAGAAATATTTCTGCCATCAAGTGGTCTAAATATGTTAGCCTTGCTCAGTTTCACTGAATGGTGCGTCTTAAAAGCCCCCTGAAGTTTGGTTTCACACATGGAAGAATACTATGAAGATTAACTTGGCTCTGGTGTGGTGGTGTGAGACTTGAATAAACAAACAAATGTGTAGCTTCTGTTTATAGTGTTCCTTTATTTTTTTCTTTCTGAAAGCACAACATCTTGCCAAGTTACAAATAAAAACCTCAGAGATACACTTTTTAGAGATTGGTGAATGCCCTTAAATAAAAGTCAGCCATTTCCTGTGCAGTGTGTATTCCTGCCAGAGGAGGGAGCTCCTGGCCCACTGGTTTAGTCATTAAGCCTGCAGCACCTTCAGCAAGCAGTCCTTGCCCAGGCCCTTTATGCTTTATTCTACTCCCAGGGAGGCTTGTTCACCATTGTGTAAAAGTTAATTTACTGTCCCCCCAAATGCCTTTTACTTTATCTTTTTTCTTCCAGTCCCTCAGCCACCTCTGTTTGCACCTCCCTGTAGTGACTCCATAATAATGTTAATACAATGTAGCCCCTCTTATCATCAGATCCACCTGTCAAAATGCTCTTCCCTGCTTCCCTTTTACCCTGGCCACAGCAACTCTGAAGTGCAGGGGAGTTTGGGAACCAGTTTTAAAGTGTTGCTATTATATGGGTGAAACAGTCTTTAATCCGACTAGAACCAAAGAGTTGTTTAAACTACAGAATCTATCTTTATGTTTTTAGTTGTACTGAGGAAGAGAGTTCAAATATATTTATGTAAAAAAGTTACTCTCAGTATTTGGGATCTTATTTTTAGCAAATGAGGTGTCCATTTAATTAGAAGGGTATGAAGCCCCTGCTGCATGGGGATTCTTCTGGTGAGAGAAAGCTCCACCAACTGCCCTAAACCATAGGGAGATACATTATCTTCATAACCAGACACTAGGAGCTGGGCTCTGCCTCCCCTGTGAGGGTCCTTTTTTCTCAGGATGGCTGAGCAGTTCAGATGTCATACAGACCTGACAACATCCAGAAGAAGAAAAGGTGACATCTCTTTGCTGTGATTCTTAATAGGAACGAGAAAATCTTTCCCCAAGTCCTGCAGCTGACTTGTCTTCATTGGCCGGTATTGGGTTACATGCTCATTCATTTTACTGTTGTTCAAACTGTAGATCGATATGCTTTTAGTTGTTTGTAATTGTTTCTCCTATCATGGTTAGAACACAAGTTTTGACAGAAAATGATCAAGACACATTTACCTCTTAGTGATGGTTCTACTAAGCAGGACATATTTAATGAACTGTTAAATGGATCTTAAAATACGTTGAAAGCCCAAGCTTATGCAGTGAAGAGGGAAACCGTCAGGATGGATCATGGCAGAGGAGTGGCCAGCACACCTGTATCAGGAGGGAGCATGGAGGTGTGCACCAGGGTCTGTGCAGGTAGCTATGCAAGGGCCAGCTTTTCTTTTTTTAAAAATTTTTTTATTCAGGTATGATTGATATACACTCTTATGAAGGTTTCACATGAAAAACCAATGTGGTTACTACATTGACCCATATTATCAAGTCCCCACCCATACCCCAATGCAGTCACTGTCCATCAGTGCAGCAAGATGCCACAGATCCACTATGTGCCTTCTCTGTGCTACACTGTTCTCCCTGTGATCCCCCACACCATGTGTACTAAACATAATACCCCTCAGTCCCCTTCTCCCTCCCTCCCCACCTGCCCTCCCCCACCCCTCCCCTTTGGTAACCACTAGTTCCTTCTTGGAGTCTCTGAGTCTGCTGCTATTTTGTTCCTTCAGTTTTGCTTCATTGTTATACTCCACAAATGAGGGAAATCATTTGGCACTTGTCTTTCTCCGCCTGGCTTATTTCACTGAGCATAATGTCCTCCAGCTCCATCCATGTTGTTGCAAATGGTAGGATTTGTATCTTTCTTATGACCGAATAGTATTCCATTGTGTATATGTACCACATCTTCTTTATCCATTCATCTACTGATGGACACTTAGGTTGCTTCCATATCTTGGCTATTGTAAAAAGTGCTGCAATAAACATAGGGGTGCATATATCTTTTTGAATCTGAGAACTTGTATTCTTTGGGTTAATTCCAAGGAGTGGGGTTCCCGGGTCAAATGGTATTTCTATTTTTAGTTTTTTGAGGAACCTCCATATTGCTTTCCACAATGGTTGAAGTAGCTTACATTCCCACTGGCAGTGTAGGAGGCTTCCCCTTTCTCCGCATTTTCACCAGCATTTGTTATTCTTAGTCTTTTTGATGCTGGCCATTCTTACTGGTGTGAGGTGATATCTCATTGTGGTTTTAATGTGCATTTGCCTGATGATTAGTGATGTGGAGCATCTTTTCATGTGTCTGTTGGCCATCTGAATTTCTTCTTTGGAGAACTGTGTCTTCATATCCTCTGCCCATTTGTTAATCAGTTTACTTGCTTTTTGGGTGTTGAGGCGTGTAAGTTCTTTATATATTTTGGATGTTAACCCCTTGTCAGATATGTCTTTTACAGATATATTCTCCCATACTGTAGGATGTCTTTTTGTTCTGTTGATGGTGTCCTTTGCCTTACAGAAACTTTTTAGTTTGATGTAGTCCCATGAGTTCATTTTTCCTTTTGTTTCCCTTGCTCAAGGAGATGCATTCAGGAAGAAGTTGCTCGTGCTTATATTCAGGAGATGTTTGCCTATGTTGTCTTCTAAGAGTTTTATGGTTTTATGACTTACATTCAAGTCTTTAATCCATTTCTAGTGTACTTTGGTGTATGGGGTTAAACAATAATCCAGTTTAATTCTCTTACATTTAGCTGTCCAGTTTTGCCAACACCAGCTGTGGAAGAGGCTGTCATTTCCCCATTGTATATCATGGCTCCTTTATCATATATTAACTGACCATATATGGTTGGGTTTATATCAGGGCTCTCTAGTCTGTTCCATTGGTCTGTGGGTCTGTTCTTGTGCTAGTACCAAATTGTCTTGATTACTGTGGCTTTGTAGTAGAGCTTGAAGTTGGGGAGTGTAATGCCCCCAGATTTATTCTTCCTTCTCAGGATTACTTTGGCTATTCTAGGTCTTTTGTGGTTCCATATGAATTTTAGGACGATTTTCTCTAGTTCATTGAGGAATGCTGTTGGTATTTTGATAGGAATTGCACTGAATCTATAGATTGCTTTAGGCAGGATGGCCATTTTGACAATATTAATTCTTCCTATCCATGAGCACGGGATGTGTTTCCATTTATTGGTATCTTCTTTAATTTCTCTTAAGAGTGTCTTGTAGTTTTCAGGGTATAGGTCTTTCACTTCCTTGGTTAAATTTATTCCTAGGTATTTTATTCTTTTTGATGCAATTGTGAATGGAATTGTTTTCCTGATTTCTCTCTGTCCTAGTTCATTGTTAGTGTATAGGAATGCCACAGATTTCTGTGTATTAATTTTGTATCCTGCAACTTTGCCAAATTCAGATATAAGATCTAGTAGTTTTGGAATGGATTCTTTAGGGTTTTTTATTTACAATATCATGTGATCTGCAAACAGGGACAGTTTAACTTCTTCCTTGCCAATCTAGATGCCTTTTATTTTGGTCATCTTGAAGGTAGATACCATAACTGCATTGGGTCCCTGATCAACTATCATTATTTGGCCTTGTTCAAAATCAATGAAATGAATTTCATATTGTTTTGGTCTTTTAGAATTTTCTTTCCAAGAGACAATATAAGCTTCCAGCAGTCATTGATTGTGTTTAAAATACCTAATGATTTTTACTTTATGTAGCTCATGTAGTTTGAAAAATGAAGTAAAAACTTCCTGATGCATATAACCTTTGGAATAAGATGTCATCAGAATTCATTTTTCTTTTTTTCCAGGCCACACCACCAATTAGATTCTCTAGGCCCAGTTGCTAGTGTTTTCAAAGGCCTGCCAAACTGAGAGTGTGGAAAACATATGTTGTATTTATCATGTAAAAACTGTAAAACAATTTAAATATTTTAATATCTACAAAAGGTAACACATAAATTGGTACCTCAACTCTGATGTAGGGAATTGTATTTAATGTGGCTACCTTTTAATGTAAGATACAACATAAAATGTTTAATAGTTGGTATGGCACCCAAAGTAAAAATGTCTAGGGCCTATGAAGGTCTTATGAAGCCCTGCTCTTGTTTATTTTATTAAACATTTTTTAAAAAATAGATTACACTTTTTTCTTTTTCAAATGTTTCCCTTCCAAAAGAGAATTCTGAAACTTTTTGGAATGAATCATCCACACATCTACATGTTAATTTTAGACTGAAGGGAATAAAAACAATTATTGGGTAGATCACTTCAGAGCCTGCTGTTCCCGTACACTGACTAAGTATGAGATGGAATCTTTCATGGGGTCTTCACAAGTACTTCCCCAAACAATATGGCTATAGAAATCCCGAAGTGATTCCTGCTGGGCTACTACTTTGCTTGACAAGAAAGCCAGATTAAGAACCAGGTTCTGTGTTAGACATAGAGCTGGAAGACAGAGCCAAATATTGCTTATCTTGAGACAGATAAATCACATAGGTCTGAACAATTTGTAAAACAGTGGGTTTTCATGATGCAAGGTTTTCAGTGAGTAGTAACGGATGCTTTTAAGATAACAAATGAATAGTAAGAAAAAATACTAATATGCGATTGGTGTCAAGCCCCATCTTCACTACCAGTAAAAGCTGGTTTCTGTCTTGCAGAGTGGTCAGGAAATTGGGAATCTGTTTCCTCATTTAAGCCATCTTGCTCTTTGATTGGCTTCTGTGAAAGTACCTAACTTTTTACTGCAGAAGAGAAGCCTCAAGGGAAACAGAAAAGCCAAATCACAAAGGATTAAATGAAGGGATGTTACTTTTCTCACATAAAATGTCTGGTTGTGAGCAGCAAGTTGCTTTGCTGGGATTCTCTTGTTCTTTCCCTAGGTTGCAAAATTGTTGCCATAGTTCCAGATATCACATCTGTATTCAAAGCCGGAAGGAGGAGGAGTGGGGCTATGCTCCACTTCCATGTCCTTCATAGCACTTAAAGGTATGCAGAATTTTTTCTTGCCTGGTTGTGTTTGAGTATGCTGTTAGTCCCCCCATCCCTTAGAATACTAATAACCAACAGATACTCAGCACTCACAATACACCAGGCACTGTTCCAAGCACTCACTTTAATTTGAAACTTCTTAATAACTCTGTGACTAAGGTACCATTATCTTTCAGTTTTATTGATGTGGAAACTGAGGCACTGAGAGGTAAAACCAGGTCACCTGGCAGTCTGGCTCCAGCTCCGTACACTTAGGTCCTATGCTGTCAAACCTCCCAACTTAGGCACCACGAAGATTGGGGCCTTTTCAGTTAGTTTTCCTGCTCTGACTGCAGCTTTTGGTGCTTAGGACCTGAAGCCTCTGAATCAGGCTCTTCTAAGAAGTAGCATCTTATCTTCTCACGGGCTGGGTGGTTGAGCAGGTTTTGGCAAGCCATGGGTCTTGGTGACAGTTTGCTAGGTGGCACATTTGGGAGCCACAGAATGAATGGCTTCAGCAAATCCGCAGGAATAACTCACTCATTGGTGTGAAAGGATGAAAGACAAGGCCTAGTTGTCACAGGCTTGTAACTTGACTCTAAGAAGCTAACCACATGAGGCTACTTAAATTTAAATAATTAAAATGAAATAAAATGTGTTCTTCAATTGCACTGGCTCCATTTCCAGTGGTCAATGTGTCCCTGGGGCTACCGTACTGGATGACGCAGAGAGAGAACATTCCCATCAGGGCAGAAAGTTCTGTTGGACAACAGTGGTATAAATGGACCATAATTTTGCTTTCCTAGAGTTCAGTCACAAAGATTATGGTGCGGTATGTTTAAATTATTCATAGGACATTACCTGGCCGACAGCTTCTTCCAACTGTGGACAAGGATCTTTTTCTGAAAAACTGTGTGCTCAGTGACCTGGCATTTCAATCTTAAGTTCTGTATTTTGAAGATCTTGCTTGGAATGGGGTGCCTGAGTTGAAGTCTACATCAAAAATGTTAGGACTGTTGAGTTCTGCTGGAGACATGTCTCTGCAGGCCTGGAAGAAGGACATTGGAATGAACTTCTTCAGCGTTCTGCCCTCTTATTCTGATCACTGGGGTTCCTTACCTGGTTGCCTTTGGGGCTACAAGCCAGCCAGCTGACGTCTGGTCTTTAGAACATAGCTGTCTGATTTGCACCTGATTGTGGGCCATTATCATGAATGGTGCTGGCCTCTGAATGGCAGTTCAGGTTGCCCTTTATACTGGTTATTCATTTTCAGGCTTTGTGGGTGATATCCCGGAGTTTAGAGACAAATAAGAGGAAATCATTTTGGAGTTTAGAGACAAATAAGAGAAAATCATTTTGGCTATGGGAAAGGGAAGGGACACAGGAACAAAATGCTTATTTATTGAACATGTGTTATTTCCAAGGCTTGTCACTGCTTTGAAGAACTGACTCAAATCCACCTTTCTTGTTAGAATTAAAAACTATCTTTAGAAAGTAATGCAAGTGCCTGTGAGAAATTTAAAAAGGAATAAAAAGAAAGTTTTTCTCTTTTTCCTGTCCTCAGTCCTCTGCTCTGTCATAGTCCATCAGGGCTGCTGTAACAAAATGCCATAGACTAAGTGGCTTAAACAACAAACATGTATGTCTCACAGTTCTGCGAGCTGGAAGTCTGAGATCAAGGTGCCAGCAGATTCAGCATCTGGTGAGGACCTCTTCCTGGTTCATAGATTGTCTTTTCTCTGTGTCCTCACGTTGCAGAAGGGACAGGGACCTCTATGAGGTATCCTTTAAAAGGGCACTGATCCCATCATGGGAGCCCCACCCTCATATCCTCATCCCCTGCCAAAGGCCACACCTCCAAACACCATCACCTTGGGGATTAGGATTCAACGTATGAATTTTTCAGGGGACACATTGTGTCCTATCAGCTCCTTTCCCCCATGGTTACCCATTTCTTGTGTATCCTCTAGACATTCTATGCATTGGGAGGCTGTTTACTTGTTTTTTTTCTCTATATGACTGAAAGCATACCGTAACACTCCTTATACCTTGCTTTTTTGTGTAGGGATACAACCTGAGAATGCTTTAGCATTACATGTAGATCCATCCTGCGTTTCTTCTCAGCTGCAAAATATTCCAATATGCAGATCTGAACTAAACTGCAGCTACTAATCCCACATGACTATTCAAGTTTAAATTAATTAAAATTTAATAAAATTTGCTCCTCGATTGTACTAGCCACATTTCAAATGCTCCATAGAAAGATCTAACTGGGGCTGTGCAAAGTACCATAGACTAGTGGCTTAAACAGCAAACATGTATTTCTCACAATAAACAGTCCTGTTATGTCATTTCATCATCACAGAAAGTTCTGTTGGGTGGTCCTGTGGTAGGTGGGCCATAATTTAGTTAAGCAAGACTATTAGGCAACCAAGACTATTCTTACACATAGTTCTTTGCCCATGTGTGTGTATATCTGAAAGATAAGCTTCTCAAGTGAACTTGCTGGGTCAAAGAGCATATATATTTTAAATTTAGACAGGCTTTGCTAAGTCTCCCTCCAAAGAGGTTATACAAATTTACACTCTGCCAACAATAGTCAACAGTATGTGTTTCCCCAAATACAACCCAGCCCAGCAGCTCCTTAGACTTTGATCTTTGCTCATTTACTAGGTGAAGAATGGTTTATTATAATAGTTTATAATATATAGTCATTTCTAATAGTTTTAACTAAAAATTTATTTTAAGTCTCCCCTAATGCAATAAGGACCTCATTTGTTATTTCACTTGACAAAATCACTTTCAATGAGAAAAACATTTCTTGAAGTCCTTTGTATCTTAGTTGGGGACTTTGTCCCCCAGGAGGGCATCTAATGTTTATATTGATTGCCTCACCTGTCATTAGGTGCTGTACTGTGCACTGCTAATTATTAGCTATGGCAGATGCCAAGGGAAAGGCAAAATTGGATATGGGGTGCCCAAAGCTATGACAAACTGTAAGAAGGCATGGCCGTCACTTTTGAAGAAAAAAAAATATGATGTTTCTCATAGGAGACTTAGTTATCAGTCAGAGCTTGTTCATTTACCTGAACAAATAAGGGGCTGTCACCTGGCCCTTCTCTGTGACTAGTTGACCAATTTGCTTTTGAAATCCAAGATTTAGGCAGCAGCCAATGCATAGGACTGTTAACTTGGTTGTTAACTGTTAAACCGTGTAACATTTAAAAATAATTATGGCACACCCAATTTCATAGCTGCATTATTCTAATAGCCAAAAGGTGGAAACAACCCAAAAGACTATCAAATGTACAAGTGGGTAAACATAAAGTGGTCTAGCCATATAATGGAATATTATTCAGCTATGAAAAGGAAGGGAATTGTGACACATGCTACACCATGAATGAATCTGGAGGACAAGATGCTGGGTGAAACAAGCCAGACACAAAAGGAACAAAAATTATAGATTCCACTTGTACAAGGCACTCAAATTCAAAGACAGAAACTAGAAAGGTGGGTGTGGGGAGGATGGGAGTTAGTGTTTAATGGGGGCAGATTTTCAGTGTTGGAAGATGAAGTTGTAGAGATGGATGGTGGTGGTGGTTGTATGGCCACGTAAATGTACTTCACGCCATTGGACTGTACACTTGCAAAATGGTTAAAATGGTAAAAAAAAAATTACATGCATAGTGGTAAGACATGGAAAAGTATTTAGTTTTAAATAGGTGGAGAAACAGAAATAGTCATGGAACCTTTCATTGGGGAGGTTGACTAGAAGATGAACCTTCTGTGATCACCCCAGCGTACAGCTTTGTTTAGGGCTCCCAGGGTCTGAGCATGCTTTGGGGGCTGGAAGAGGGCCCTGGTGAGAAGTTATTCAACCTAAATGAAGAGTCCATGACTAGAAAACGGTATTATCTGGAGCTGCACACGGAGTGTGAGGGCACCTCCATCCTCTTCAAGACGGCAGCCAAACACCATCAGCCACAAGGGGGCGCCATGAGACGGCTGAGCATCCCAGAAAGGGCCTAGGCAGGCCAATCTCTCCCTCCTTCGCTCCCTCCCTGTCTTTCGTCCCTCCTTCCCTTTCTTTTTTAACATATTTTACTTCTCAGAGCAGTTTTAGGTTCATAGCAAAACTGAGGGGCGTGTACGGAGCGGTCCCATATACACCCTCCCCACAGGAGCGCAGCTGCCCCCATTATCCGCATCCTTTACCAGAGAGGTCTCTTTGCTTCTATGAAATTGTGGTAAAATTCACATAACATAAAATTCACCATTTTAAGCATTTGAAAGCAAACAATTCAGTAGCATTTAGTGCATTCACAATGTTGTGCAACCCCACCTCTAATTCCAGAACTTCTTCATCACCTCAAAAGGAAAGCCCATGCCCTTGAGCAGACACCCCGCATTGCCCCCACCCCCAGCCCCGGGCACCCACCATCTGCTTCCTGTCTCTGGATTCGCCTGCTCTGGACGTTTCATATAAATGGAGACCTGCACTGTGGGGCCGTCCGTGTCTGGCTTCTTTCACTCAGCAGCATGTTTTCAAGGATCCTCCGTGTTGCAGCCTGTGTCAGGGCTCAATCCTTTTCATACTTGAATCATGTCCCACTGTGTGGATGGCCCACAGGCTGTTTATCCATTCTTTGTTGGTGGACATTTGGATTGTTTCCCAAATGGCTAAAATAGTGAGCTTCGTGCCACATGTATTTTTGCTCTTGTGAATGGTACTGGCATGAACTAGCACGTGTATTTGTTTGAACGCCTGTTTTCAGTTCTCATGAGTATCTAGGAGTAGATTGCTGGGTTATATGGTAATTCTGGTTAACTTGTTGAGGAACCACTGGACTTTCTCCACTTCCATTGTTTATTTTGGTGACCAAACCTTCTCACCTTAAGATATTTTCAGCTCATATTTGTACCCCCCCCAACTCCCACTCTCTGCAAAGCAGCCAGGGATTTCTTGAAAAGCTACAGCTGATTCTTGCCTCTCCCCTGCTTAAACCTCTCCAGTGGCTTCTTCACAGGGCACCCAAAATTCAACTTCCTCCTGTGGCATGTGAGGTCCTGCCAGTCTTTCCAATCTAGTTCCCCACCTTCCTCCCTTGAACCTTACAAGTCTTTTGTCAAAGTCATTTCCTCAGAGAGACTTCTCCCATTTAGTCATTGTCTTCTACACGACTTGGATTTTTTTTCCTCATCTAATTGCTGTTCTTTAACAAACCACGGTAGTTCAGAACTCCTAACATTTGCACATGCTGTTCCCTCTTCCTGGAATGATGTTCCTTATCTTTGGTGGCAGGCTCCTTTTGTCATTCCAGGTGTAGTTTAACTGTCCGAGAAGCCTTCCCCGGCCTCCCAACCTGAAGTGCCATCTGGCCATTTCTGATGACCCCACCCTGTTTTATTTCTTAACACTTTCACTCTCTACTTATTGGTATTTACTTATTGTCTGCCTCTCTACTGCTCTCCAAAAGCAGGGGCCTCATCTGTCTTTTCACTGCTGTGTCCCTAGGGCCTAGAACAGGGCTGGACAGTAGTAGGTGCTCAATAAATATTTGTGGACTAAATAATGAATGGATAACAACAATTTTTTTTCTATCTTGGGAAGATCTTTCTATTATAATGTGGATTCTTCCTGAAACATACTTTTTCATTAAAAAAATCCTTTATTAGCTCTGAGAATAGAATAACAAGCATGGTATTGGGTAGGGGCATATTTGAGTTTTCAGCTGTATCAATAATACTTCATTTCTTAAAAATGAGCAAATGTAAACTGCCACATGTTGCATGATTCCATGTATATGAAATGTCCAGAACAGGCAAATCTAAAGAGACAGGAAGTAGCGTGGTGGTTGCCAGGGGGCTGGGAGAGGGAGTGGAATGGGCAGTTGCGTACAGGGTTTTATTTTGGAGGTGATAAACATGTTTTGAAACTAGATAGAGATGGTGGCTGTGCAACATTGTGAGTGTGTTAAATGCCCCTGAATTGTTCACTTTAAAATGGTGAATTTCATGTTATTTCACTTCGGTTTTAAAAAAGAAATAAGGCAGTCACTAAAAGACAAATATTGTATGGCTCCACTTGTATGAAGCATCAAAAGCAGCCAAATGTATTGAAACAGAAAGTAGAATGGTTATTGCCAGGGGCTGGGGAGAAAGGAAGTGGGGAGTTGTGTTTAAAATGGGTTCAGAGTTTCATTTTTGCAAGATGCAAAAATTCTGGAGATCTGTCCCACGACAAAGTGAGAAGTGTGCTGAACTTCACACTACTGAATAATACACTTAAAAACAGTGAAGATGGTAAATTTTATGTTATGTGTTTTTTCTTTTTGACAATTAAAAAAAAACAAGAAAAAGAAAAAATTCCTAAAATGAAGGTTTGTTAGAGCTTAATGCTGGGTACATGGATAGATATCATTCTCTATCATTTCATGAATATTTAAAATATTCCACAGGATACATGGGCAAAAAACTGATCTGGCTTGGGGTTTTTTTTGCTTTTATACAAATATTTAGACTTTAAATGCAGCTGTAAGGCTTTTATTATCCTTTTAATTATATTTTAAAAATCTTACTATCTTTCAGTTACATTTATTGGTATTAAAAGCATACCTAGTACATATACATGATTAGAATTCAACAGTATTGTTTGGTCATCTGTTGCTCCTTAATAAATCATTCCAAACTTACTGATGGTAACGGCAGCAATCCATTGTGTTTACTCCACACAGGTCTGGGGGTGACTGGGCGCAGCAAGGTGGTTCTTGCTTGAGTCTCTCATGCGCTAGGGGGCAGAAAAGGCTGAGGGGATCAAGAAGTCACCCTCCCTCAGACGGTTGGCAGTTGGAGCTGATTTTGGCTGGAGCCTCAGTGGGGACAGTTGCTCGAACACTACACAGAACATCTTTATGGGCCTGGGTTTCCTCCAAGCATGGAGTGAGCAGCCCATGAGAACAAGGCGGGTACTGCCTCACATCTGAGGCCTTAGAAGCAAGTACAGCCAGCAAGGGCAACATCACTTCCATGATTAAAAAGGAACCTGGTTGTTCACCACTCTCCCCTTGGGCTGGAGTGTGGACAGGGTGCTGGTGGGCCAGCTTCGTCCCTGGGTGGGGTGATGGACCAGCAAGACAGCAGCTCACATTCAAGGGGAAGAGCATTAGGTTCCACATCTTTATTTGTTTTCCTTTTTTTTTTTTTTTTTTACTGTGATAAAAAACATAACATAAAAGATACCATCTTAACCATTTTTTGGGTGCAGTTCAGTAGCATTTGGTATATACATATTGTTGTGCCACAGATCTCCAGAACTTTTTCATCCTACAACCCTGACACTGTTAAAAATTCCCCACTCCTGCCTCCCTTCAGCCCACGACCATGATTCTTTCTGTCTCTGTGACTGTGATGACTTTAGGTCCCTCCTATAAGTGGAATCATACAGTATCTGCCATTTGTTGGTGACATTTCAACTAGCATAATGTTCTCAAGCTCACTCATGTTACAGCATGTGACAAGATTTCCTTCCTAATTTTTAAATATAAATAACATTCCATTGTATGTATATACCACATTTTTTTATCCATTCTTACATCAGCAGACACTTGGGTTGCTTCCTCTTCTTGGCTGTTGTGAATAATGCTGCTGTGAACATGGGCATGCAAGTATCTCTTTGGGATCCTAGTTTGAATTCTTTTAGGAATATACTCAGAAAGTGGGGTTGCTGGATCATATGGTAGTTCCACTGTTAACATTTTGATGAACAGCCACAGTGTTTTCCATAATGGCTGTGCCATTTTACATGCCCACCAACAATGCACAAGAGGTCCAATCTCTCCACATCCTTGAAACACTTGTTATTTTTGTTTTTTGGATATTACCCCATCCTAATGGGTGTGATGTGATATCTCACTGTGGTTTTGACTTGTATTTCTCTGATAATTATGGATATTGAGAATCTTTTCGTAGGATTGTTGGCCATTCATATGTCATCTCTGGAGAAATTTTGGTTCAAGTCTTTTGTCCATTTTTTAATTGGATTATTTGATGTTTGTTGCTCTTGTTGTTAAGTTGGAGTTCTTTATATATTCTGGATATTAACCCCTTATCAGATATCTATGATTTGCAAGTGTTTTCTCCTGTTCTGTAGGTTGCCTTTTTACTCCATTGATAGTGTCCTTTTATGCATAATAGGCTCCACCTTTTTATGGAGAAATGTCAAATAATTCACAGGTATGCGTAAAACCACCAGAAGCATAAAAGTATATGCTTTTTGGCAGAAAGCCTCACCTTCCTCTGACTGCCTGCCCCAGAGGCTACTTCTATTATCAGTTTCTTGGGTAGCTGTTCACAGATTTTCTCTGAGGCTTCGTGATGTAAAGTTTTCCATAGAAATTATGCAGAGTTTGCATTTATGCAAAATGAACTGCAAAGTGAATCCTGGCTCTGACAGGCCTCTGGGGTCCTCCTTTCCCCACCTGAAACATAAGGGAGTTGAAATGGGTGATCTGTGAAGCCCCTGCTTTCCAGGTCTCTTGGGGATGGACACAGACCACCTGCCAGGAAAGAGCTCTTTGCTACACTCCTTTCACAAGGTTTGTGGAGGTTTTGTCTTGACTTGAAAGGTGATTTCTTAATGGAGAAAGTGTTTGCTCTGAGCAGTGTCTGAGTTGCCCTTCTGCAGGAATACAGGGGTTTGTATTTTGTTCCACTTAAGTGAGAACTCAGTTCCTCTTGTCAGCACTGTGCTAGGCAAAGCTCTAATTTCAGTTGTTTTTCAGAAATTCCAAAGAGTGAAATGTAACAACAGCAAGAAAACAAAACTGTTGCCCCATCCTAAGAGTCTTCAGTCTGAAATTTGTGCTTACACAGAACGTCTCAGCCCTGCATTCACGTGAGGCTTAGGGTGGCACAGTGTGGGGGAATTTTTAATTAACACCAGTTACCTTTTGTCCCCTTTTCCTTTTAGTTGTAGAGCCCCTGGAGTTTCAGAGGGCATGTGGCCACCCAGCTAGAGATGAAATTTTCCAAAAGAAATTAATTTCTCACAGTCTGGAGGCCAGAAGTCTGAAGTCAAGGTGTAGGCGGAGCCACAACCCCTCAGAAGACTCTAAGGGAGGACGCGGCCCCTTCCAGCTCCCGGAGGTATGGGCAGTCCCTGGTGTCCTTGGCTTGGGCACAGGTGGCTCTAATCTCTGCCTCTTTCTTCAGGTAACTGCTTTCTCTCTGGGTCTCTGTATATCCTCTCTTCTTGTAAGAACCCAGTCTTTGGATTTAGGGCCCATCCTAATCCAGTAGGAACTCACCTGAACATAATCACATCTGCAAAGACCCTATTTCTAAGTTAAGTCATTGTGGGTAAAATTGTGATTTATCCAGAATATTGCTCCTGGCTTTAGTACATATGCATATCAACAGGAGCTCAAGGGTGGTAAGAAATATGGCTTTAGTGGATTTGCATAATTCCTCAGGAGGGGAGAGAAGTTCACCTCCATATCAATGGGTAATTACCTGGGCTATGGGAGGGCTTATCTGTACCTGAGAGGGGAGGGGAGGGCCGGTTCTGCTGCTGCTGGAGCAGGAAAGAGAGAAGGGCCGGACTGCAGTTGTAAGCAATAAACGGGGTTTAAACTTTATTTCTCCCTTTGACTGATTTCGGTTTTTAGAGGTATTTTGCCCCAGGATTTCCTCTCCCCAGACTTTCAGTCAT
This sequence comes from Manis javanica, assembly GCF_040802235.1. Taxonomy (NCBI): domain Eukaryota; kingdom Metazoa; phylum Chordata; class Mammalia; order Pholidota; family Manidae; genus Manis; species Manis javanica. The sequence continues at coordinate 62,301,087 of NC_133170.1, read as the reverse complement.
GCTTACAGTTCCCGGGGGTTAGGATTTGAAACATATCTTTTTTTTTTTAACAGTTTTATGGTTTTATTGACACAAATGCAATGTGCACACAGCTGTCTGTTCACTTTCTTCACCGTGCAGCCTGGTGTTTGGGAGCCAACCTCTGATGGTTAGCTCGGCTGCTCTTTCCACGATGGGTTTCTGGTTCTTGGAAGGGACATTGTGAGCAATCTCAGCACAGTAAGATTTGTTGCGCGTCAGCAGCACTTCAGGCTCCTTGACGACGTGGACCAGGAACCTCCCGAAGCCACTGGGCAGCCTGTGCTTTGTTTTCTTGTTGCTCTCATAGCTGACACTGGGCGTCAGGATCAGCCTTTGAATCTTCTACATACCCTATAGTCAATACCTCCGGGTTTCCACCAGTTATGCTTAATTGTGACACATCAGTCTGACTGGTGCTGGATGAACTTTTTGGTCCTCTTTTTGATGATCTTAGGCTTCCACGAGGGGTCTGAGGGCAGCCATGATGCCTTCAAGAAAACGGCAGAGACCATGTCAAGGAAGAGTCCTGGAAGAAGGCCTTCCTGCCCCAGCTTGAACATCATTGCAGAGTGTCTTCCAGTCACCAGCTACTGGGCAATGGGTATGGGAATAGATGGGCACCTCTGCCAGGCGTGCTGTCCGCCTGTCTCCGGATTCGGCAAAACAGTAAGTACTCTCCAGGTGCGACCCTGGGAGCCTGAAACCTATCTTTTTAAGGGGACATAGCCTACCCACTACAGATGGAGAGAAGTGAGAGGCTTCAAGAACTATCAAAGTAAGAGAAATCTTAGTGACTAGAAGGGTGTGGGGTGGGGGCAGTAGAATGAAGAGAAAAATCACTCAAATGCCCTGCTCTCATAGGCATCACAAAGCTCGGAGTCATGCTGGTGTCTTGTTCCTCTCTGAGTGAGTTCCTTAGGATAGTATTTCGAGAACCTGATTCCCATATTTTGGGGCCAGTAAACACATTGCTGAAATAACCTCCTTCCTGCCTGACAGCCTGCTCCCTTCCCCGTGGGGCGGGGTTCTCCCCACGCAGTCCTGCAGGCACACAACCAACTCCAGTTCAGGCGACGCTTTGGAGCCGAACCAAGTTCAGGGTCTCAGGGCCCCGGGACACCGGAAGCTGCTCCAGATCTCAGCAGCCTTAAGGGGAAGGGCAGAAGGGAGCCAGCTTTGGGCCAGTCTCAGGGTGGAGGAGGAGAGGACCGGCCAGTGGTCAGTAGGGGAGCCCCTTTCTCCCAATCCCAAGCATGACTCAAAGCACTTTCCTTCTGGAAGGTTCTGCTCTTCCCTCCTCCCATTACCCACCAAAGATCTTGAGCAGGTGTCAGAGTTCCCTGGAGGGCTTGTGACAACACAGATCACTGGGCCTCTCCCCAGTGTCTGATTCAGCAGCTCTGAGCTAGGGATCAGGAATTTGCATTTCTAATGCGTTCCCAGGTGGCTGGGGCGTTGCTATTCCTGGGAACAGGTGAAACTGCAGCTGAGTTAAACCTCTCAGCCCTGCCTGTGAGGCTCACACAGGGAGTTAAAAACAACACCGGCCCCTGTGCTGGATCCCAGACCTGAGAATCTCTGAGGATGGGGCACAGCGCTGGCATGCTTAGGAGTCTAATGGTCAGCCAGACTGGGGGCCAAGAGCCCAATTCCTCCTTGTGCATCAGACATAGATTCAGAAAGCTTTCCCTGACTCCCCCAGGGGCATCAGGGCTCTCATCCACCATCCATTCATTCCTTCCCTCGCGTGCACTGGGTCCTGCTGTGAGGCCAGGTCTCAGCTCTGTCCTCGTGGTGATTTCATGCCTGGTGGAGGAGACAGACATAAACAATCAGTCTGGACAACATCAGAGTACCTTGAAAATAAAACAGGATGACGTGATAGGGAGCATTACTTTGGATGGGCTGATCAGGGGAGGCCTCTCTGAGGAGGTGACATTAGAGCCAGAGCTGAGGGAGCTGCCATGGAGACCAGTGGAGAGTGTTTGAAGCAGTGAGTACATGCCAAGGTCCTGTGGTGGTCATAAGCTGAACACAATGGAAGACCCGCTAGAGGCTGGGGTGGCTGCATCTCAGCGAGTGAGTTGGGGGAGGGAGGAGAGGTGGCCTAGTGCCAGAGCTGCAGGGCCTGCTGGGCTCCGGGGATGGGTCAGGGCTTTAAGCCTGTGCAAAGGGAAGCCAACAGAGGGTTTAAGCCAGGAGTAACGAGATCCCTTTGCTTTGAAAAGGTCCACTCTGATCTCTGTAATATACCCTCACTGAAATGAAGCAGATTCCTTTCCCTGAGTATTTTTCTCAGACTCACCGCTGTGAGAGTACTGTGTTTGTCCCTGCTGGTCCGGGACCTGTGTGAGGCTGTCTTCCTTGCCCATTGGAAATGCCCAGTAAACTACTGGCTCTGTGGTGAGTGTCCGGCGGTCTGCCTAACATCGTCCCACCCCTGCCCTAACAGGAGTGTTGGCTGCTGGTGGCTGTGTCCAGCATGCTGTCCCCATCTTTATACTGTTCTACAGTTGAGTGAACTTTTTAAAGGGTGAGTGAGGCCCTTTTCTATCTGAAAGGGATGCTTTGTACCAATGTTAGCTGCAAGAATGCTCCTGTCTGACTGCACTGTGGCTGTCCGCTTGCTCTGATGCTGCTGCGGAATGTGTCCCCAGGCCTCAGTGGGCCCCAGTGGGGAGGACATGGGTGTTGGAGAGGAGGGGGCTGTACAGAAGCTGCAGGATAGAAAATGTCACTCTGGCAGGAAAAGTAGCATATCAGATGGGGCCTTGCAACAAATGGAGTGTTAAGCAGAAACTTGGCTTTCATTTAAAAAGCCAGTGTGCATTGGGCCCACACATGGTGAGGGGTTAAGTGGTTCTCCTGAGTTAGGAAGAGAAGCCCCAAAACTCAGCCCAGATTTCAACAAATCAGAGCTCATACTCTTTGGACCTGGGAACAAAAGCCCTAAGAGAGATACAGGGAAGAGAGAGATTTAGACTGTGAGCCTCTTGTGTGCTTTTTGGTACTCCCTAAAAGCTGCTGCCAAAATCATGCCACCTTGACATTGCATGCTTCAGTTCCTCCAACACAGAAAGTTCATTCCTGCTCCGGACCTTTACACTTGCTGTGCCCTCTGCCTGGAGTCCTCTCCCGGTCTTCTCATGATTGGCCCTTCTTCATGCAGTTCTCTGCTCAAGGATCACCTTCTAGAAGCCTCACTGTCATTCACTCTCTGTCAGACCACTCTATTTTGTTTCTCAGCATTTAACTTAATCTGAAATAATTTTGTTTGCTTATTTGTGTATGTCTCCACCCACTGGAATGCACCTCTGCCATGGAAGGAACCTCTCTCATGATCTCCAGTGCCCAGAGCTGTCCTGACCCATAGAGGACACTCGGTAAATAGTCACTGAATGAATAAATCAATAAAGCTGTTGATTGTGGCTGCTGGCAACTTACCAAAGGGTTTCATATCTGAGCCCATTGAGATGCTTTTGGCTGAAAGTCCTAGAAAGCATCAACCCACGCTGTTGAAGAATACACATATTTGTTATTTCCACATAGGGGGAAGTCCTGAGATGGAGCAGCATTAGGGCCCTCAGTCTCAGTGGTCAAGGATGGACATCCCTGAGGACCCAGGCTTTTTTCATCTCTCTGCTCCAGCATTTTCTGCAGTGCAAGGTGGCCCCATCAACCCAGACTTCTCATGCAGGTGGGATAACATCCAACAGAAGTGGTGCAGGCAGCATCTCTTTATCAGGGAAACAGCTTTTCTCAGAAGTCACAGCACACACACCCATTCTTATTGGCCAGAATTTGTCCACATGCCCACCCCTAGGCCAATCACAGTGGGGGAATGGTATTCCTATGACTTGGCTTAGCATAATCAGTATCCCCTCTTGATAGGGGCACATGATCCTCCCTCTTGAGCATGTATGGCTCATGGAGGAAGATAGACTCTCTGCCCTCAAGGAAGAACAGGGTGGGGGAGAATGAATCTTGGGGAAGGCAACCAATGGTGTCTGTCATCACACATGTTTAATTTCATCTTCACAAAACCCTGTCAACAGTATAACAATAGTTGACCCCTAAGTGGATCATGTTTTAACACCCTCCCTTAAAAACAACAATTATATTCAATAAGAATCATTATTTTCTGGATTACTTCTTTTTTTTTAAGTTTTTTATTAAGGTATTATTGATATACACTCTTATGAATGTTTCACATGAAAAAACAATGTGGTTACTGCATTTACCCATATTATCAAGTCCCCACCCATACCCCAGTGCAGTCACTGTCCATGAGTGTAGTAAGATGCCACAGATCCACTATGTGCCTTCTCTGTGCTACATTGTTTTCCCCATGATCCCCCGCATGGATTACTTCTTTAGTTTGAAACAAGTCAAAAGAGGAATACATTTCTATTTTAGAGATATTTATTAAAATATTTCATGTGGGTGACTGTGTGTGTGTGTGTGTGTGTGTCACATCTGGAGTTCTCTGAACTAAACTCAACATAGGCTATAATATTTATCAGAGGCTGAGTGATATAAATGTGCTCATTTGAAGTTTATGACTATTATTAATACTCAATAATAACTGTAGCAATTGGTAGTACAGGGATTGGCAAGCTTTTCCTGTGAAGAGCCAGATGATAAATACTTTAGCCTTTTTGGGCCATAGGGTCTCTGTTACATTTCTCTGCCACTGAAGCAGGAAAGCAGCCATAAACGGTATGTGATGAATGGGTGTGGCTCTGTTCCAATAAAATTATCTTTATGAAAATGGGCTGGGAGCCAGATATGGCTTGTGGGCTATATAATTTTATAGTTCCTGGTTTAGAATTTAGACCAATAAGGGATTTTTTTTCAGGGGGAATATTTTATCAAGGACATGATTTAGAGTGACCGGTGCATGATAAGAAGCAGACTGATTTTCAGTGGGTTTTATTATTTTTTTAAATACCTACAGGCAATGCATTGTGGGGGTTTCCATCCCCCTTAGCCTACCTCTGATTCCCATTTTATAGAGGGGCATCTGGGACTCTGAGGGGATGCCTGGAGTTAAGAGGGGCACCTGGGCTCAGAGGGGATACCTGGGTCTCGGGTGAACCCAACAAACTGTGCAGAAATCTAGGCTGGTTGCTCAGCTACCTTTTTCTGGGCCTGGAAACCAGTGAGCCTTGGCTGGCGCATCTCCCCCTGCCAATCTGTGCCACGGGTGTCTCTTTCTGGGACAGACCCTGCATATGCTGTATTGCTCAGGGAAGCCAGTGGCTCCTCAGTCACCAAGGGCAGCCCCTTTCTCTCTGGCCCAGGAATAGAGGGGAAAGAAGATGTTCCCTGGGCAGGCTTAGACAGTTTGCAGGCCCACCTCCCCTGACTTCCCTCTTTGGAGGCTGCAGAAAACTTTGCTCCCTAGTTCTGATCAAAGACCAACTCCCAAATATGCTTCCTCTTAGGTGTTTCTCTCCAGCTCCTAAAAGGTTTTTCAAAGCTGTGACCACAAACCCTGCACTTTGTGAGGGGAACCCTATTCTCTCCTCGGCTGCCTCAGATTTCTGTGTTGTGCAGGTTCCGTCCCTCCTTCCTTCATGTGCACAGTTCAGTGGCACTAAGCACATTCACATTGTGCAGCCATCACACCCTCCATCTCCAGAACTTTCTCATCTGCCCAAACTGAAACTCTGTTCCCGTTTGACAGTAACTCCTCACTTCCTCCCTCCCCAGCCCCTGCGGCGCACTATCTACTTTCTGTCTCTGTGAATTTGATGGCTCTAGGGTCCTCATGTAAGTGGAACCACACATTATGTGTCCTTTTGGGTTTGACTTATTTCACTTAGCATCACGTCTTCCAGATTCATCCACGTTGTCAGAATCTCCTCCGGTTTTAAGGCTGAGTCATGTTCCAGCATGTGGATGACCCATGTTGCATGGATCTATTCATCCAATGACAGGCACTTGGGATGCTTCCACCCTTTGGTTGTTGTGAATAGTGCTGCTGTGAACATGGGTGTGCAAATATCTGTTTGTGTCTGTGCTTTCACTTCTTTTGGGCGTAGTTCTTTTGAGACGTTTTTTCCATATCCTCTCGAATACTGGTTATTTTCTGCATTTTTTTTGACCAATAGCCATTCTAACAGGTGTGAAGGAGTCTCTCATCGGGGCTGTGCTCGTATTTCCCTGGTGGTCAGGGGTGTTGTGGCTTAGCCTTTCCCACTCTTGTCTTCAGGGTGGGGCTCCTACCTCCGCTGATGAGGGCCTCGCAGTGGGTGAGGGCCTGGTCTTATCGCATTGAGGAAGCAGCTACTTTCTCTGGGAGTCAGTTTTGCCATCTGTGAAATGGGAAAAAGGATAATAACAGCACATGCCTCTCAGGGCAGCATGAGCATTCAGTAAGTCAGCACATCTAAGGCCCTTAGGAAGGTGCCTGGCATATAGTAAGTGCTCAAAAAATACAAGCTGTTTTTAGATTTCTGTTGTTACAGTCCAGGTTCAGATGGAACCTGCAGCATTGTCCAAAACAGGTGTGCTCAGGCTAAGGGCTTCAGGTAGCATGGGGGGATGAAAGTGGATCCCTCGACTCCTGCGAGGCCCCCATCTGCTCAGGGCGTTTTCAGGTTCATGAGTCCTTGAGGCCACGCCCTTGCTTACTTTGTGGTCTCGTATTTCATGTTCTCCCTCCCAGCACAGGATCTTTCAGTTTGTTGTATTTAACAAACATACTGAGGTTCTAAGGGCCTCACAGATATGAACTCACTTAATTCACACCACAACCATCTGAGATAGGTATTATCAGCTCCACTTTAAAGGTGGGGCGGTCAAAGCCCAGAGGAATTAAGGATCAAGCACAGAGGAGAGCTGAGGTTTGAACCTGGATTGCCCAGCTCCAGACTTGCTGCTGTTTTTAATGACCACGTTTTTTTTAGCTCTTGGCTTTGTCCCCGCTCTTTCCTCTGCCCAGAACACTGCCTCTGGGCCTCCCTTCCTCTTCGTTAATTAATTCCTTTTCTCCCACAGAATCAGTTCCTGTATCCACCAGGGTCTGAGCAGGAAGTGGACAGCACGCTCAAAATAGGAGACTCTCAAGAGGGTTCAACAGAGGAGCTATTTCCAAAGGCAGAGGGAAAACAAAGGACGGAGAGGCTGTTCTCAGCCCTTGAGCTGAAGGGTCGGGACCTGGAAGGAGAGGAGGCTGCTGATTCAGTCAGCTGTTGCCGCATAACGATGTAATGACTTAAAACAGCACCATTTAGGTATTTCTCCCGATGTGTGGGTAGAAAGGGCGACTCAGGTCCCAAATGGCCCCTCAAGGTGCTGGCTGCCAGCTGGGGGCTCGTTGGGCTGCTGCTGGGGCTGGGATCCCCTCACGTGGCTTCTTCACCCAGATGCTTGGGCTTCCTCCCAGCGTGGCTGCCGAGTTCAAGAGGGAGTGTTCCAGGAGGTGAGGCCAGAAGCTGCTGATCGCTTAGGGTCCCCTCTTGGAGGCCACAGTGTCACTGGTGCCACATCCTATTGAAACAGGCCACAGTGTCAGCCTAGATGTGGGGGGAGGGGACATAGATTCTTTGTAAGAGGAGTAGCCAAGGATCTTTAATCTTTTAATCTTTAAGGAAATAGCATGGGCGGAATCTGGGGAATAGTGTCTCATTTCTCCCTCACCTTCTTCAGATCGCCTCCCTCCCACTGGCCAGAGGCAGCTGGACACCTAAGGACAAGGAAGCCTGCTGACCTGGCCTGTGACAGTCATCTTCTCGGGTGGCACGGGGTGGAAGCGGAAGATGGCTTTGAGGGGGAGGAGGACACCCTGACACAGCACCTGCTGCTGCCAAGCTCTTCTAGGACCCTCTATTTTTCCTTTATTATGATGCAATTTGTGACAGATCTGTGATTCGGCTTTGTGTCAAATTTGGCTTTGTGTCAAATTCTTCATTGTCAGTCTCTCTTTTAAGACCATGAGCTCCCAGGAAGTGGGACCAGCTGCTATGCCCACCACTGGATCCCCAGGCCCAGCACTGGCATAGGTAGGTGCTCAGTAGCCCCTCACTCCTGATCCATCTGCTAGAGCTGTGGGTTCTGTACCCCAAATACACCTTGAATCCATCCAGCTGTCTCTGGTTCCCCCAATCCAGATCCCTATAACACAGGACAACTGCATTTCTTTTTATTGAGGTATGGTTGATATGACAACTGTATCTTATCATATCTAAGCCACGTTTTTTACTCTTGACCTCCAAACAGTGGCCAGGGAGATGCATTTTTTTATTCTTAAGAAAAGAAAAGAAATTGTTTTGGTCAACTGGGGCTGCTCTAGAAGAAAGCTACAGACTGAGTGGCTTATAAGCAGCAGAATTTATTTCTCATACTTTTGGAGGCGGAAGTCAGAGGTGAAGGTGCTGGCAGATTCTCTGTCTGGTGAGAACCCACTTCCTGGTTCATAGGTGGTACCTGGGACCCTGTGTCCTCACCTAGCAGAAGGGGTGAGGAAGCTCTCTGGGGTCTCCTTTATAAGGGCACTTATTTCATGTATCAGGTTCCACCCTCATGACCTAACTGCCTCCCAAAGACCCCACCTCTTAACACCATCACACTGGGTGTTAGGATTTAACATATGAATTTTGGGGGACACACACATTTAGTCTTAGTAGAAACACACACCAGAGCAAAGACTGTACCATGAATTCCCCAACATGCCCATTTCTCAGATTTAACAATTATCCAGGTTTTTTTGTCCCTGTTGCTTCATCTGTCCTTGTTTCTTTCTCTTTGAGTGAATTGTCTTGAAGCTTACCTCGGGTCCTCATGGTGCCATCTGTGCTTCTCTGGCCCTTGAACAAACTGGACAGCTCCTTGTTGCAGGGCCTTTGCACTTACTGCTTATTTTGCCAGAGATGTCCTCCCCTGGCTCTGGCCCTTCATACTTCACCCCTCCACCCCCTCATCTCTCTGTGGTATTACCCCATTGTTTCTCTCATTAGCACTTAACATCATCTAAGATCCTTATTTATTTGCTTGTGGGATTTTTGTTGTTGTTGTTGTTGTTTGTTTTGCTTTTAAATTTCTCTTCCCAACTAAAAAAGAAGGCCAGGACACAGGGACCCTGTCTTTCTGGTCCACTACTCTATCCCCAGCTCATAACACACAGTAGGCCCAGCAAAGAGTGGGTGCTCAGCAGGTATTTGCTACATGAAGAATGAATGAATGTGAACATCTCTCTGGGTAGGTAGGGCAGGGTCATGTGACTTTAGAGGAGCCTTCTGGGTCCTGGGATAGGAACCATCCTCATGTGGCCAGCTGCTGTGGGCCATGGCATCTGACAGAAGCTTCTCTCCTCTTGTGACCTGGTGGAAATGGAGCAGAGTTATCAGTTCACAGCTGCCCGCTGAGTCCTCCCCACACACTTCCACCTTTGTCTCCGTAAGTACTTTTGTTTTGGCAACTTTGTGTTCACTGGTGTGGGGATATCTCAAGTCCTGAGAGCGGAGGCAAAGATGCAGTTCAGTGGCCAGCTCTTAGAGAAAATGGTGGCAGGAGACTGGCAAGGTGGTGGGGGGAATTTTGCAGGAAGTCAGGATTTGTAGGGGTTAGGCTGAGTCTCCTAGGGGATGTTTGGGAATTTTGGAGAACTCCACTAATATTCACAATATTGTAGGGGGCATTTTCACCTACAGAAGGAAAACAGGTCCTAAGAAGTCATATGCATCATCATGAGAAATTAGCATCTTAAGAACTATCTAGGTGCACACCAGCCTCAGGGCCTTTGCATTGGCTGTTCTCCCTGCCTGGAACACTCTTCCTCAGATATCCAAATGGTTCCTTCCTGCCCTTCCTTTGGATCTTCAGTGTAATGTCACCCTTTCACAGAGGCCTTCCCAAACCACCCATTTAAATCACAACCCTCTCCCCACTGGTGGCACTTACCCTGTTCTCTTATTTTTTCCCCTAAGGTACGTATCATCCTGTAACAGCATTGTCCAACAGAGGTGCAATGAGAGCCACATATGCAATTAAAATGTTTTTTTAGTAGGTGCATTTCAAAAATAAAAAGGTGAAATTTATTTTAATAGTATATTTTATCTAATCCAACATACCTGGTTGCTATTTCAATGTGTAATCAATATAAAGATATTGAAATATTTTATGCTCTTTCTTTCATACTAAGTCTGAAACCTGGCGTGTGTATGGCACAGCACCTCTCATGTGGGACCAGCACCATCTGGAGTGCCCAGCACACACACATGGCCAGTGTGTGGACTGCACAGCTCTGGCATGTTACAAAATATACCAATAATTATGTTGATTATTTATCACTCTTGCTTGTCTGCTGGACTGTAGGCTCTGCAAGGCCAGGGAGCTCTGTCATGTTTACTTCTGAGTCCCCAGCACCTAGCAGAGTACCTGGCACATAGTACATGCTCAGTGTACGTGCTAAAATGGATGAAACGAACAAATGTGATAAAAGGAGGGAAGGAGCTATTCTTGCCTGTTCAGCAGTGAGCAAGGTGGCAGATGTGGGCCAATGCGACTGTTTCCTCTCCCTCATTGGCTCCTTCTCTTTTTCCTGTCCTTTCCCTCACTGTTCCCTTCCCTCCACTATTTCCTCTTTAACCTTTCTCCAGTTTTTCCTTTTCCTCTGCAAAGAGTAGTGATTCAAGCCCTGGCTCTGGAGACAAGTGACATTTCAGTCCCTGTTCTGCCACGAGCCAGCTGTGACTCCTTTTAACCAAGTCTTATCTCCCAAGAGATAGAACTCATCCGTTGTCCGGGGGCTGATAATTATTCTTCCCAGGCTGAGGTGGGGCCAGAACATGTGGCTGCCTGCACGGATTGATGATTCTGGCTAATGTTGGCACCTTGCTAAGTGTGTTACCAGGATGAAATCATTTATTCCTTCTGACTACCCCAGGAGGTTGGCATTATCCCCATTGCAGAGATAAGGAAGCCAGGGCACAGAGAGGTTAGGCCACTTGCCCAAAGCCATCTGGGTACAAAGGTAGGCGCTTAACCACTGGGCTCTGGTAGCTGCTGTGCATTAATGCACATCAGTTGAGGACCTGCTGTGTGGCAGGAACTGTTCTAGGAGTTAGAGACATAGTAGTGGACAAAATAGATTCCTAACTTCATTCATTCCAGAGGGCAGGTGAACCAATAAAACATATGTGTTATGTAGTGTGCTGGTGGTGATAAGTACCATGGAGAAAAATTAAGCAGGAAGAGAGATGGAAGCATTGTGGGGGTGGTTTGTAATTTTAAAATGGTGGATAGGATGGAAGTCCTCGCTGAGAAGATGACATTTGAGCAGAGAGTGGAACGAAGGGAGGGTGAGCCACCTGGGGGTTTGAGAAAGGATGTCCAGCAGAGGGGCCGATAGATGCAAAGGCTCTGAGGCATGAGCAAGGGGCCAGGTTCACCCAGGAGGTGGAACAGAGTGGGCTGCGGAGAGGGGTACCTGAGGTCAGGCAGGTGGCGGTGACCTTGTGGGCTGTGGTGAGCACTTTGGCTTTTCCTCTGAGTGAGGTGGGAGCCATAGGGAAGTTTTGTTAGTTCTTATATCAGCTTTGTTGACATTTAATTCATGTAGTGTACAATTTGCTCATTTGAAGTGTACAATTGAATTGGTTTCGGTCTATTCTGAGGGCTGTGCAACCACCACCACAATCCACTTTAGAACATCTTCAGCACCTCAGAAAAGAAGGCTTGTCCCCTTTAGCAGCCACTTCCGATTGTCCCCCAGCCGAGGCAAACACTGCTCACTGTCTCTATGGATTTGCCTGTTTGGGAGAGTTCCTATATACGGACTCATAATAGGTGAACCTTTTGTGTCTGACTTTTTCATTTAGGATAACATTTGCAAGGTACATCCATGTTGTAGCACGTGTCAGCACTTCCTTCCTTTTTATGCTGAATAATATTGCATATTTTATCTATCCATCAGCTATTTAGGCTGTCTCCACCTTTTGGCTGTGGTGAATAGTGCTGCAGTTGACATTGGTGCACAGCTTTTTGTGTGGACATGGTTTTCTTCCTCTCGTTTATACCCAGAACTGGACTCTGGTAGCTATCAGGTCTTATGGGTCTTATGGTCTAAACAGGGCTCTGTTTATCCTTTGGGGGAACTGCTTTGCAGAGCAGCGGCACCGTCTTACAATCCCACCAGCAGTATAGGAGGGTTCTAAGTTTTCACATCTTTACCTACACTCACTAGCTGCCTTGACAATGGGAGGAGGAATGTCACCTGATTTGTTTTTACATCTGTGCTGATAATATTTTATTATCATTACTTTTTCTTTTTCTCCTGCATCTTAGTCTTTCCTCATCCAGGCAAGGCCTCTCTCTAAAACATGACGAAGTCTGTTTTCCTGCTTCTCATGTTGCCCCTGCCCAGCCATGGGAAGTGACTCTCCCCAGAGAGGTCACAGCCGGTCACGTGTGTCAGACAAGCTTTCATCTCTGCCTTTCTCTCTTGTAGAGTGACTGGGTGGTGTGACATGAGCACACTCCTGCCTTGGCCTTGGGGCTCTCTTGAGTAAGCACCACGCACATTTGGACCTTGAAGACTTGATAATAAATAAACGTTAGATTGGGGGCCATGGTCAAAGGCAAGTTGGTCCTTGCTGAGGCAAAATGGGTATCAAGGAAAGGGGAGGTGTCAGGGCCAGGGCTGACCCCAGATTTTAGTTGATTGGTTAATTCCCAAGGACTATAAAAGTCAATAGAAATGAAACAGTCCTTGTAACTGATGGCTGTTGATGGCCTTAAGAAATACAGTGAAATAAATTAACTAATCAATTAGTTACTTGATTGGTTAATTAAAGACTTACCTAGCTAATTGACTACTTCAGTCTTTAAGGAGTATGTGCTATGTGCTAGGCATTTTTCTAGGTGCTGGGATCATCCACTAACAGAAACAGACCAGCTTCTCTTGGTAGCTGGTGGGAGAAGAAGGAATAAACACATAAATGGATAAGACAATCTCAGAGAAATGGGGTGACTTGATGGGGAGTGATTGTGGCTTGGGGCTCCCATCTTGACTGATTAAACCGTGAAGGCCTTTCTGAGGAGTGGGCTTTTGAGGAGGAGAAGGAGTCAGCCCTGGGAGGATCTGGGGGAGGAGAGTTCTAGGCTGGGGGAACAGCAAATGCAAAGGCTCTGGGGCAGGGAGAAATCTGGGGCTGTTCAAGAAACAGAAAGCAAGTCAGGAGACTGGGAGAAGGGTGGACAAGGGGAGAGGCTGTGGGGCGGGGGCAGAAAGTGGTCAGCAGCCAGGTCATACAAGACCTCTGGACAACACTGACAGCCAGCCCCCGTTGTCTCACACATGCCAGGCATTGTTTAAGCACTGTCAGAGTTTTCTGACTTGTTTAATCCTCACGGCAGCCTTGGAGAGGCTTACCTTCATTTGACAGGTGAGAAAACTAAGGTGCAGAGAGGACTAAGCCCACTTGCCCCAGGACTCTGGAGTGGAAACCCCGGAGTACGGATTTCTCTCAACTTGTTCCCACCTGACACATAGCCTTGTGTGTGCCCCTGGATCTAGGTCAGTAGTTGGGCCTCTGCTCCTGATACTCTGGAAAAGGTTGGGTCTCCTGAGGTGAGGACAGTACCAAGTTTTCCAGCTCCACACAATAGGTGCTCCATAAACTCTGGCTCAGGCCAGGCCCTGTTGCTTAAGCATGGGCTTGGTTGAAGGTTGCTTCCTTCCAGGGTGGAAGAAGAGCTTCAGAACGCCTCATTCTGAGTCCTCGCAGGTGTTGGAGAAACAGCCCTTCCATCCCCTGTAATCCAGGAGGAGTCTTTTTGCCTCTCAGTAACCCCACCTGGAGTGTGAGGGGATTCGCCTATGTCAGGGTCCAGAACAGAGTACAAGGTGGTGGGGCTGCAGGTACCAGGAAGCAGGCCAGGTGTGGGCTGCCCAGGACTACCAGAAGTGCGTGCCAGCGAAGCACCCATTTGCCATTACCCATCCTTCATTTGCTCACTTGCTCACCTCTGTCTCCCTCCTCCTCAGAAAGCAAAACTTAGATTTGTTGACTTAACCTCTCTGTGCCTGTTTCCTTATCTGTAAAATGGAGCCATTTGTGCAAGGCTCCTCATGCATTCATTGTAAAGTGTGCATCAGTGAGCAAGCCTTACCTGCCTGGCATTGTTCTAGAGCTGGGGACAGGGCAAGGGGTGGGGGACACAGCCTCTGCTTGCAGTGTTCTAGCTAGGGGGTTGTTAGAATGCAAGGAACAAGTGAGTGTGTAAGGCGCCAGGTGGTGCCCAGTGATAAGGGGGGCACTGGGAGGGCTGGCGCTATTTTATTTTACATAGGGTGGCGGGAAGGCATTTCTGATAAGGGGGCCAAGCGGTCATGAAAGAGGGAGCCGGCAGATATCCGGGGAAACACAATTCAAGTGGAGGGCGCACAAGGCCCCGGAGGGGGAGCCTGCGGACCTGTTCCAGGAGGAGTGACGCTGGAACAGGGTGTGTGACGGTGGGTGTGCGCGCGTGGGGGCTTCAAGGACTGGGCAATGAGGTCGCCGCGGCGGAGGCGGGGCAAGTGGGTGTGAACGACGACGACGGTCACGACTGAGAACGTGGGAGGGGAGGAGAGCCAGGGCCCCAGACGCGTACCAGGGGAGGCAGAGGACGGGGAGCAGGACAAGGAGCGAGTGGTCAAGAGAGGGAGGGACGCGAGGGGAGGGGCGCCTGGTCCAACTGTCACCCGGTCGTCACCCGGCCGCCCCCCGCGGAAACGGAAGCCTGAACTCAGGGCCAGCCGCCACTTGGAGGGGCGTGTCCTGGAGGACGAGGCCCCGCCCCCAAGACCTTCCGATCCGCGCACCGCCCACAACCCCGCCCACGGCCCTGCCCCGAACCGCGAGGCCCCGCCCCCCCGCCGCAGCTTGCCCGAATCCCCGTGTCTTGAGCGTTCGGGGGTGGGCCGGCGGCGCCTGCGATGGCTCATAAAACGGCTGGCCACCTGCCGGGCCGTTCCTCCGTGAGCTGCCGTCCGGGCCCTGCCGTGCAGTTGCGGTCCGCGCTATCCGAGTCGCCGCCTCTGCCGCCTGTGCTCCGGAGCTCCCCAGGCGCGGAGCGCCACGACCCCGGCGGGCTCCAGGGCGCGCAGACATGGGCAGCCGCGCCAGAGCGCGCCGGACGGCCGCGGCGCTGGGCGTCACCGGGCTGCTGTTCGCCGTTCTGGGCGCCGTCATGATAGTGGTGCTGCCCTGGATCATCAAGCAGCAGGTCATCAAGGTGTGTGGGGGCCGCCGGCCGGGGCCCGCGAGCGCAGCCGATGCGTGGGCGACCCGGAGCCGGGTTCAGAGTCCTGCGCCCGGGCCCCTGAGCACTGAGGAGAGGAGAGGGCATCGGGAGGGCCAACAGGCCACCTCCCCAGTACCCGCTCGATCCAGGCTGAGGTTGGGGGCATGGGGGAGAATCTAGCGGTTTTGCTATAGGCGCCGGCCTGGGTTGGGGAGGCCTGAGTGAGAGACCACCTGGTAGCCTGACCTCATCTTCAGAGGTCTGGGGCCCAGGACAGGTCTGGGCTCTGGAGTGTGGCTACACTGTGGTGCTGCCCTGAGGAGCCCAGGAACCGGCTCACGTGCCCCTTGCTTCTTGGCAGCCTGAGGCAGTGTCTGCTAAAATTAGGGCACCACTGTGCCTGCTTCCTGTGAACCCACGAGGACAGGAGCCTTTCATTCAGGTGTTTTTCCCTGCGGCTCAAGTGGGTGCTCAGGCCATCGTGGGTGCTCAGTAGAACGTTCTCTGCTGCCCAGAATCTCCCCAAAGAAACCCCTTTTCTGAGGCAGAATGCTCTGTTCTCCCCCACATTGCCTCCCTGAAATAGATTGGAAATGATAAGCAGCTTTTTTTTCTCCCCAGATTCATCCTGATGCAGGTAGGAGCCCAGCTGCCTAAGCAGAGGGCTTTCCTCTGATCCTAGCCTTAGGCATGATTGCCCTTTCAACCAGGGAGACAAATTAAGGTCAGTTGGCCTTCAGACCATCAAACTGTCCTGGGTGTCTGGGCAGCCACTTCAAATGAGCCTGGAGTTACTGAAGGTCGGGAAGATTGCAGAGTATCGCACTTGAGCTAAAAGCACTTCAGAGCTTTGAAGCCAGAACCACCACCTGCAGAGGGGAAACTGAGGCCCAGATACTAAGGTGGGGTGAAAAAATGGATATTGTCACTTGCTCGTTAACTTCTTTTTTCCCTTAGCCACTTCTTTAGGTGAGTTTCTTAAGAATGGGAACTTGTCCATTTCATGTCTGTGCCCCATGCCCAGCAGAAGATGCCTGGGAATGAATGAATCAGTGCGTGAACGAAAGCTGCATCTTCTTAGACCTGTCTGTCAGTTCATGGGACCTGGCTGGCTTTAAAGATGGGGCAACATTTGACTTTTCTTAAGGTCCCTGGATGAGCAGTTGTCTGAGTTGTCTTGGCCACACTGCTTTTTTTCCCCCCAAATCGTGTCCCCTTTAATCCTAGAATCTGCTTGCAAGGAGATCCTGTCCATTGGTGACACTGAGCTTTGAGTTCCACTTTGTGTAATTTTGGCCGATGGCAGGAAAAACGTGTGGGGAGGCCTCAGTGGCAGGCTTGTTACTTTCTCGCCCACGGTGGCCAAGGGGGTATCTCTGTTGTGTTTTTCAAAGTAGCTGTGAGAGCTTTATCTCAGCAAAAGCCTTCCATAAACGTCCTCCAATTTTGTGGTTTCTGTACAGTGTGTGCCCTGGAAAGCCTGTCACTCTGGTTGTGTAAGCATCATGAACTCTGGCAAAGAGCCCCTGGCTTCCGGCAGTGGGGGTGGGTGGGAATTTATTGCCGATGAAGTATCTTGGCAGCCCAGTCATTCTTGAACTTATTTCAGGGTATTTTCTTTCTGTGGGCAGTCTTGTTGATCAGGTTAATGATGTCAGTCCCGTGTGTGTGTGCGCGTGCGCACACGTGCACGTGCGTGCACACATGTGCTTGCATTTCCCACTCCAACTCTAGGCTTTCAAAAAGAAAAGTGCCATTGTTCTCAGTTGTCTTCCTCAGTTGTCCCGGAGCTAGGATTTCCGGGCTTAAAAGTTGAGTGAGAGCCGCCCAGCATCCTACATGAATATCCCAAAGGTGATTGGCTCCGGGCTGAGTGGCGTGAAGGCAGGAAGGCAAGCCCAGCCCCTGACAGTCACTTCTTAGACAGCCCAGCCTGAGTCCCCAGCCAAGTACCTTCCCGTGGAAGGAGCATGTCAGCATCAGGGGATGAGTGGGTGGGACTCTAGGAGCAGGAGAGACTGCCCGCTGGTGTTTTCTTTGGCTGCACGTGCCCATGTGCGACTTGAATGGGAGGCCTTGTGCTTTGATTTCTATTTTTTATGCTTTTCGGTTCGTGAAAGAAGTTCAAGTATAAAAGACACGAATTCTTGCCAAAAAAAAATTCAAATGGAGGGCAAAAAATGTTCTCCCCATGTTATCCTGCTCCTGAGACAGTAGCACCATTATCAGTGTGTACCTTTCTAGACCTTTATTGATACATACATTACAGGCACATTTGTGAACACTTCCATGGGGTAGATTTCTAGAAGAGAAACCTCTGGACCAGAAAGTTTGTTCAGTTTGAATGTGTTTAAATTGCCCCACTGAAAATTATACTTCCACAAACAGAGTATGAAAGTACCCACTTCCCCTGTCATCTCTGCCATTATTGGTGATTACCAATTTGTTATCCTTTTTTTCGGCTAATCTGATGAATTTGATTTACATTTCTCATGTTGCTGATGGTGTTAAGTAGGGACATGACACATTTTGAAATCTGTGTAAGTTTCTGGAGCTGAGGGTTGTAGATCCACTGTGCCATTTGCTGGCTGGGGTCTTCAGGCCAGTAACTTCACCTCTGAGCCAGGACTTCTTTCTTCAGCTCTGAGCCCTGGGTCAGATCTAGTTTTCCTCTTGGCAAGGCAATAAAGTACAAAGGTGATTACATGTATGTGGAAATGCCCTGAATTTCTCATTTGAATCTGACCACAGCCTTGAGAAACAGGCTGAGGGGGTGATAGTTTTCCTTTGTGCATTTAAGGAAACTGAGAAGTAGCAAGATCAGCAGCTTGCTGGGGTTCACACGCCTTGTGGCAGTGGTGGACTGGAATCTGATTGCTGAATCTGATATACACCTCAATACATGCATTGGCAATAAAATGGGAGCTCATTATCCAGTGGATTTCTACGCAAAAGTTAGAAAGAAGGGATAAGATACATATATTTTAGCACAAATAGGTCTCAAAAACACATTACTAATTGAAAAAAGATCTGGTGCTATTTATGTTTGTTAAAAAAAAACCCCACAGAATGCTATTCTGTATTTTCAATGGGTTACTATTAGTATACGTGAAAGCACAGAAAAAGGTGTGTAAGGGTGTGCACCAGACTGACTCTCAGGGGAAAAGGAGGGACTGGGTGTGTGCCTGACGGAAACATGCTTTTACCTGTATTGCTCCTACTTTTGTTTTTAAGTAAAGAGAATGTATTCATGGATTATGTGTTTAATTAAAAATTAGTGATGAATCCATAGCTTTCCCCAAAGAATGGACAAATGAATTAGACACACAAAGCACAGGGGGTGCACAGTGGAGGATCCCTGTGGATTGAGGTTGCTGGGAGAGGCCGGTGCAGAACTGAGGCTCAGCTCTTGTCCTTTCCCCCAGTGGATAGGACTGGATGAGTGGTGTTGAGACTGAATGTGTTCATGAGCATAATCATGAATTACTTCATGCCAGACAGGGTTCAGAGCATCCTTGTGAATGTTATCTCCTTTAGCCCTGGGAGAATTCTGTGACACACATCTCATTGTCATCACCAACAGTTAGCAAAACAGAAGCTTGCCAGAGTAATTTGCCCCAAATGACTTTGGTGTGTGTGTGTGTGTGTGTGTGTGTGTGTGTGTGTGTGTGCATGCGTGAAAATGCCCTGGAGGCAAAGCCCAGGAAGATAGGGATATGTTCTTGCTTCCACCACCTAACACTGAGCCTGGCATGCTCAGCTCTCTGTGTCTGAATGGCTAAGTTGTGGGGGACTGTGCACTGCAGCGGGGCCATCTGCTGGGCCACCACATGTGATGACAGGCCCCGTGGCCTTCTGAGTCCCCTCTGCTGTCTTTAAGTTGGTTTTCTGGGAGGAATCAGCCTTGGGTGCTTCATCCACTAATCTTTCCAGCTGCTGAAGGCTTCTTCCACCTGTGTTCCCCATTTCATTAAATGATACCTCCGTTTGTTCTGCCACGTGTAGAGGCAAAGCCTTGGGTTATGCTTGATTGCATGCTTTTTATCTGATACCCCTGTATCTGGTCCATCAGCAAACTCTATCAGCTTCACCTTCAAAACATGTACAGATTCTGACCCCTTCTCAACATCTCCATCACTAAAGTCTCCCCTGTCCTCCACTTGAACTGGTGCAGTAGTCTCATCTCTGGTCTCCATAGACAACCAGAGGGATCCTGCTAAAACACTGATCTAATCAGGTGTCCTTCTGCTCACAACACTTTGGGGCTCCCTGGGTGAATGTCAAGGTCCTTTCAGTGGCTGGAAGGGCCCTCATGATCTGGTCCTCCTGCCCTCTCTTACTTCACCCCTCAACCATCTCACCTGCCGTGCTCATCTCCTTTATAAGCTTGAACCCATCAAGCCTGGTCCCACCAGAGTCTCTGTCTTGCTTTCCCCTCTGCCCAGAAGGCTCATCCCCCAGATATCTGCCTAGTTTACCCTCATGTCTGTAAAAGTCACCCCATGATGTTATATGTTTATCTGTGCATCCTCTTTCTCCCTCATGTGCGTGGAGGTCTGCTGCAGAAAGGAAAGGGCTGTACTGTCGCCGTCACTGTGGGCCAGAGAGTGCTTGGGGTCAGGATAGGATGGCGGGATGAACAGATGGTAAGCACTTTGAGGTCTCCCCTCCCCACCTCCAAACCAGACTCTATTTTTCTCTCCTATCCGTCAGTGAGAGCCACCTAGAACATCAACCCTCCCCACCCCCCACCCCGCACTGAGTGGCTTTCTGCCCTTTGGCAAATCTCCTTTGCCCATCAGGTTGATGGTAGATAACAGTCAGTGAGCACTTGTGCCAGTTTGAGTGTTTTATCTGTATTAAATCATTTTGTGCTCTTAAAGTTGCCTCCCTTACTGAGGAAACTGAAGCCCAGAGCCATGGGCAGCCCACTTGCCCCAGGTCACACAGCTGAAGTGGCAGAATCCAGGATTTCAACCCAGGAAGCCCGCTGCCCCAATACCCTGTGCTTCCTGCTCTCGTATTTCTGAGCAGCCTGACTTGGTGTTCCGAGGCAGGACAGGCCCTTCCCAGAGTCTCTGCTTGGGGTGGCCTTCCCTTTTCTTTTTCCTGCACGACCAGAGGGCAGCGGGGTCCATCCCTGGCCTTTCTCCGTATAATCACCAACCTAAACACTGCTGGTGCTGAGTCTTCCGGACATCTTCCTTCCAGGGCAGTCGCTTAGACCTGGGGCATGGTCTAGAGTCACTGATGCCAAGGGAAGCTGGGGGCGGGGAAGGGGGCTCTTTCCAGGTGACTGCTAGGGTGGGCTCCCGCCTGTCCTACAGGGTCTGCTCGGCCAGCTCTGGGGCTCCAGACGAGTGTCAGAGTCAAGTTTCAGAGGGTGTCTCAGTGTCATGGACTGACACTCCTGTGCCCTGGACAGCTGGGTGTTTCCTGCAGGCTTCACATTTGGCCATGTTAGGGCAATGCTGAACTGATGTGTGGCCTTGGGTGGTGGGCACTCTACTCTCTTCTAGGAGGGGAGTTGGGATGGCAGTTGTGCTCCATTCTGTTTTGTTTTTCTTTCCCTTCCTGCGTGGAACCTCCTTCCCATCCTGGTGCGGGAGAGGGCTATCACAACGTAGGCCATGGTGACAGCACAACAACACGGCTATTTTTAGTTTCCCTGAGCCTGGTTTATTTTTGTTTCCCTCTTTTGTCTTGGTGGATTTGCTTCTCTCTGCTTCATGAGTATGTGTGTCTGTGCATACACACAAGTGTTGATATTTGCGTATGTGTGCCAAATATGCACACGTGACCAGTGACATGTGAGCATGTGTTGACATGTGCACATGTACGTCAGTGACCGTGTGCTTGCATGCACATGCATACATATGTTGATGTGTATCAACATGTGTTGGCATGGAGCCCAGTGGCCCTGTGTTGGCAAATGTGTGTACACAAGTGTACACACGTGCTGAGTGCCCACAGATGGCCTGACACACATAGACCCATGTGTGTTGGCATATATGCATGCACATGTGGGCTTGCTGTTGACATGTGCCTATGGGTATCATTACACACATGGACACATGCATATGTGTACTGTTGTGTCCACGTGTAATGGTATGTGTGTACCCACGTGTAGTGATGTGCCCCCCCACCACCTGGCCTTCCTATAGCCTGGCATCAGGGTGTGCTCAGCCCACCTGCCTCATAGCATTCCATGAAACGTTCCTCATACTTTCCTGGAATGACTAATGCCTGCTGTGCTTCTGAGTGACTAAGTGTGATTAGCTAGAATTTGCTTAGTCTCCACTACCTGGAATCATCTCGCTGTGGCCTCAAACTTCTAGCAGGTGAGTCGGAAGCCAGTCACTGTGGAGGACTTGCTCAAGGAAGTGTCCCTGGGGCATCTTTTGGTCCCTTTGGAGATCTGGCACAGGTGCTTCTGCCTGTTTGTGACTGTGGGTCCTGTTTGTGGTCACTAGTGCCCAGAGGGTGATGCCATGTCCTTGGTGAGCAGCAGAGAGGGCCCTGGGGTCATAAGCCACCTGCAAGGCTGCTTTCAACCACAAGGCTGACACAGACAGACTTTGCTGGCTCACAGTCTTGGAACTAGAGAACTTGGTTAAGGAGGGTTCTGCCTTCTCCCTTTTGCTCCCTGAAGATACGCCCCATAAACGCATATATTGTGTAGGGAATTCAAGTGTAGGGCTTAGCCAAAACAAAACAAAACAAAACAAGAAGTCCTTTTATGTACCTCATTTCCCTTCCCCTGGTTCAAACCTGACCTTGGCCTCCCCGGCCCTGGGATGGGTTGGGCCAGAGCTGAGATGCAAAGAGAAACAAAACAACACAAAAAGTTCATTCTAGGTTTGGGAGCCTGACAGGAGCTGGCGATTTATAGGTTGATGGGAGTGATTTTGATTCTAATTTGAAGCTGCTCAGTTGGTTTGGAACCTCCCTGAACACAAAGGCCTGGGACCCTTGTGGCCCAAGCCATGGCTGCCTTCATTTTCTTGGCTCCTTCTCCCTTCCTTCCTTCCCTAATTGCCTTGTGCTGGGGAGGGGAAGGAACAGGAGTGGCCTGACCCTTGCTTGCTTCCTGGCATTTTGGGTAAAGTTCCTTCCACCTCTTCTGGAAGCTTCTAGAAGGGCTCTTGAGACACTTTACATGTCATTCTCTTGGTTTTCCTGTTACATCACTGGCTGGCCTCCCTTGGGCCCATGTGCCAGTGCCTCCTTGTCTCCCTGACCCCTCGCTGCTGGTGTGGCGCGGGGCCTGGGCTTCAGACATCCTTTCTGGGCTCACGCATTCCCTGGGTGAGTCACCCAGCCTCATCTTTGTCACGGCCACTGATACCTGGCCAGGTTGATACCTCAGCTTGGGTGGTTAGAGGCAACTCACTGGTCTTCCTCACCCTGCCAAAACCCCACTCCTCCAGCCAGAGTTCCATCTCAGTCCATGGCTCTTCCATCTTCTAGATGTTCTGGCCAAAAGCCTTGGGAGTCAGCCTTGACTCTCCTTTCTCACTTCCATGGAACCATCAGGAAGTTTTATGGCTTTACCATCAAAATATAGCTAGAATCCAACCCCTGCTCACTATACCTATGGCCACCACCCTGGCCCAGGGCACCGTTAGCCAATACTCTGTACACCAAACCCTCCTTACCCTTCTGTGTTTTCTGTAGCCCTACCGCCCACGAGATACCACGCAGTTTACCTATGCATCATGTTTATTGTTTATTGTCTTTCTCCCCTTGAGAATGTGGGGGCCATGAGGGCAGGGACCTTGGTTTTGTTTGCTGCTGTGTTCCATGCACCTGGAATGATGCCTAGCACGTAATCGTAGGTTCTCAAATATTTATTGAATGGATGTTTAGAAGACTGGGGTGATTTCACAGGAAGGTTGTTGACTAGTGGCAGATTGTGGTCCTGTGCAGGGACATGGGGTGTGTTTCCCTCCCCTTGTGGGCCCCACTCCAGGCTGAGCCACCCCTGTTGTTTGCTGGCTGAAGGAGTTTTCTCACTGGGCTGCCTGCTCTTGCCTTTTTGTGCCACGCTGCTGTCAATTCTCCCCTCTGCAACCAGAATGCTCCTTAAAAAATGCAAGTTGCCTCATTTCACCACCTGATTAAAACCTTGCATGTGGTGTGAAATTCTTCTGCCCCCTCAGCCTGTAAGTCCCTTCTTTATGGGCCCCTGACTGCTTCAATTCTCAGAGTTCTCAGACTGCTTCTGCCTCCAGGCCCTTTCTTTTCCTCCAATATACCATGTTTGTCCTGTCCCAGGGCCTTTGCACAGGCTCTTCCTTCTCCCTGGAATGCTTTCCCCCTGCTCTTAAGCTTGGTTCCTCTTTTATGTTTTCAGCTCAAATGTGACCTCTTGAAGAGGATACCCCCTGACCACCAATCCCCCTGATGAACCCCACCCCCACTGTCTACCCCATCTGTGTTATAACCACCCCATGTTATCCTCTTACAAGCTTTCATCATTCTTTGAAATGATATTTAGTACACAGTTTACTTGCTTGAGGTTCCATACGCAGGGAGGGCATCCCAGTGGAGAGCTTCAAATCGTGGACTCAGGACCCAGACTCCTTGGGTTGCAGTACTGCCTCTTCCACCTTTCTGTGGGACCGTGGGTGAGTTACATAATCGTGCTGAGCCTCAGTTTCCCCAGGCCCACTCCATGGGGCTTAGTGAGGGTCAAAGGTGTGATATGTGTTAGGTGTGTGGTGTGGTGCCTGGCACAGGGAGTGAGCACCCGGGACTTGGTCTCTGCAACGCGTTCATGGATTCAGGGCCTGAGTCTTAGCAAGCCCCACCTGGAGTCCAGTGACTTCTGATTGCAGTGATTAGGTGTGTCTCTTGGCTGAATGTTGGTATCTTCTGATTGACCCCTTCTCTGTCTCAACATGAAGGTGGAGTGACTGGGAGGAAGGGACACAGGTTTGCAAAGGTGTCATCAGGGCTGTCTGTGGGTGGTGGGTGAAGAAACCGGTTTGACTGAGGGGCCCCGGGAGGTGTGGAGCATGGTCTGGGGCCACCTCCCTCTGCCTCCCACAGGGCAGGGATCCTTACCCTGGCCTATGGCCCCAGCCAGGGGTGTGGATTGGGGGTGGGTTGGTGCTCCCTCACCTGTCACCTGCTGCACTTGAGCCTAAGTTCAGCACTAAAGGGGACTCTTTCAGATCTCATTCTCTTGTCTTACCAGCAGAAACTGGGACACTGTTGGTGGGAGGCCCAGATCCATTGTGCTGGTGATTTTACTCTGCACAGGATTGTAGAGGTGTAGCCCACCTGCATCCCAATCATGCTAAATCATTCACCTGCTCTCAGTAAACCATGAAACAGCTTGCTTAGTGCTAGCCTGGATAGTGCAGAGAGTGGGGAGGGAGTCCATTATGGCCCTGCTGTTCCTCCTGTGGGTCCCATAATGGTGCATCCAGCAGGCTGAACGCAGTCCTAGAGTTAGATCCATTTTTTGTATGTATGCTTCTATATCACTCTCTAGCAGCTTTATCTGGAGCTCAGAAAACAATGACCATCTGCACTGTATGTAGGAGAGACTGGCTGCTTTGGACTTCCCCAGAGGTCTCCAAAGGGAACCCAGTGGAGGGACCTTTAAGGATAATCAGAGAATTTTCCCACTGGCTGGGAAAAGTTGGGGTGTGAATGCTCATTGGTTCTGATTGGCTGGGCTTGAATCACGTATGTGTCACATATTTATCCCTGAGTCAGTCACTGTGGCTGGAGAAATGGAGTGCTCTGGTTGGTCAGGCTTGGAGCATACCCATCCTTGGAGCTGGGGAGGGAGGTCCTTTTTCCCCATATCACAGGGGCTGAGGTGGGGGGGATGGTGCCCTAAAGGAAAAGGTTGGGGGCTTGTTAGTAGAAGGAAGAAGGGATGACAGGGAGCAATAATGGTTGATGGGCCCATTGCCCTAAAATAGCTTTCCTACTTCATCTTCTCATTGCCTCTCGGTGATGCTTGCTATTAGAGCATTAGAGATTATCTTTGGCTTTATCCAAGACCTCTTGTTTTTATCAGGGAAGATTTCATTAACTCTCATATGGTTAGATCTGAACTTGGGTTTTACTTAGTTCCATGTTCTGTTTTTCCTCTAGGAAGCCAAAGCCCAGAGGGAGCAGGGATTTACATAAGGCCGCAGAGCAAACTAGCCGTGAGTGCTGGCAGGGCAGACTGTTCCAGGCAAGCAGGGGAAGTGAGATGTGGGGGGCAGGCCAGATGGGCTGGGGTAGCAGGGTTTAGACGACGCCAAGCAGTTAGTAACAAGGAGCAAGTTATTAGCTAGTGTCCTGCAGGTCGAAAGTCCCCGGTCTGCACCTCTTCCAGCCCACGTCCTGGTGGCAGAATTATGAGGAGGTATTTTTTATAAACTGGGAGAGATATCAGGGCGTGTGTGTGCCAAAGTTCAGGCTTTGTCTGCTCCAGGTGGGAGGCTTCTGGTGTATGTGCTGGAGGGGACAGGGGCGGGGCAGATCCAAGCCTGATAGAGATGTGTCCAGCAACAAATGCAGAGGAGTTCATCTAGAATTGTTGTAGGCAGCAACTGTGTTCTACAGTGTCACCTAACACACCTGTCAGCCAACAGTCCCTGGACGAATGGCTGCCAGCATGCTGGCTCTCGCCCCAAACCCTGGGGCACACCCTTCTTTACCTGCAACACTGCAGAGGTGTGTTGGGGAGGGACCCCAATGGACAGCTAGGCCCCTAGGGCTTCTGGGAGCACCACTGTGTACACTGAGAGAGCGCCTTGGGTGCCCACGTGGGCACCTTCCACTTGGGTCAGAGGCATGGGACAGGGTGGAGTGAGGGGAGCTGGAAGGTGGTGCCCAATGAGGTGGCCCAGCATGTCACCATTCAGGTCAGGCACATGTTCTCAGGCCTCTCTCCAGCCCTTGGGCAGGGTTTTGGCATCCAGGAGCTTAGGTGGACTAAGAGTATGGACTTTGGAACCAGACAGCCCAGGTTAAAATCTTCACTCTGCCACTGCCTGGCTGTATGCTTTTGGGCAAGTGACTTAACCTCTCTGTGCCTTCTTTGCCCCTCTGTAAAATGAAATTAATATAAGTATCTCCTGCATAGAGCTCTTAGAAAGGTGGATGAGTTGGCATATGTAAAGCTCTTAGAATAACAGCTTGGCAGGTATCACATATTTGCTGTTGACACCTTACAGATGCATAGATAAAATGGTCAGTCTGACATCGTTTTACCAAAAATGAGACCATATGTGCCTACTTTGCTGCATCTGGTGTTTCTCACTCCATCATCTCTTTTCTAATTCCCTGCACACCTGGGTAGCTCTAACTGGTTATCTAGAAGATTCCACAGTGTGGATGTACCAGCTATTCCCATGAGGGAGCTTTCAGACTTCAAATAATCTGTAGATTTGTTTTTTATATGTTGTTTTCCCACCTGAGGCGGTAGTTTGAAAAGTTTTACTTTGGAAAAATCACAAGAGCAGGCAGCGAACTCCTGTAAGCCCTCTTCCTGGTTCTGCTGATGGTTTACAGTTGGTTTGGAAAGGGTCCAGGCCAGTTTAGGCAGAATGTCCCTTGATTTGGATTTGTCTATTGGTTTCCCTATGACTGCACGTTTTCTTCTGACAGATTCCTGCACAAAGCCTCCTTGTGTGAATCAGTGGGAGGAGAGCTCTCCTGGCTGAGCTGGGGTGGTGGTCTGGACTCCTCCCTCTCCACCACTCTGCCCCCCCAGCTTGGCAGCACCTCCCACCCATGGTGGGCTGGGAACCTAGGGCAAGTCTGAACCCCCCTTCAACTGGAAGAAGACAGGAATATCTTTTGGCCTCTCCTCCTAGCCATTCCTCCACCTGATTCCTGATTTCCCTAGCTCTGATTATTTGCACTCACACCGAGGCAGGCAGATCCTTCTAGCAGCCTTTGGCCAGCCTGTATTCTTCCCTTCAGACCTTCCCATCTCTGGATTAACCCCAGAGCCACGGAAACATGATGGTCCATGGACTGGGTCGGATGCTCACCTCATCCTCTGGGCTGGAAAAGCCCCCCAGGGTCTGTCGGGTGAAATGGGATGCTGGAGTGGCTGATGGGGACTTCTCCATGCCCACCTGCCCTCGGCTGCCCTTCTGAGCCCTGCAGAAATTCTTGTGCTGATCACCCTGGCCCCATCTGGCGTCTTGGCCGGCGGTGGAGGTCATGCTGGCTTTACTCGGCTGAGAGCTGACTACAGCCGGAATCCCTTGGCAGCTTTGAAAGACTCTAGTCGTCGGGACTTCCTTCAGCTGCCTGTTCCCAGGCTCCCCGGATTCCACTGCTGCAGCCTACTGCCTTCCCTTTCCAACTCACAGTCTTTAATATCTTCTTATTGTAAAATATGCACTTCAGGGCAAGTGCCTAAGAATGTGCAGTTAAATAAATAACTAAAAAGAGCACCTGTATGGCCTCCCCCAGATAAAAGAGCAGAACCTCATGTGCCCTATAGAAGCCCCTGTGGAGGAAACGCTGCTCATCTCCAGCTTGCTTCACTTTTTTTTTTTTTTTGAGAGGGCATCTCTCATATTTATTGATCAAATGGTTGTTAACAACAATAAAATTCTGTATAGGGGACTCAATGCGCAATCATTAATCAACCCCAAGCCAAATTCTAAACAGTCTCCAATCTTCTGAAGCATAACGAACAAGTTCTTACATGGTGAATAAGTTCTTACATGGTGAACAGTGCAAGGGCAGTCATCACAGAAACTTTCGGTTTTCATCACTCATTATGAACTATAAACAATCAGGTCAAATATGAATATTCGTTTGATTTTTATGCTTGATTTATATGTGAATCCCACATTTCTCCATTATTATTATTATTATTTTTAATAAAATGCTGAAGTGGTAGGTAGATGCAAGACAAAGGTAGAAAACATAGTTTAGTGCTGTAAGAGGGCAAATGTAGATGATCAGGTGTGTGCCTGTAGACTATGTGTTAATCCAAGCTAGACAAGGGCAACAAAACATCCACGGATGCAGAAGATTTCTCTCAAAACAGGGGGGGTGAGGTTCTAACTTCCTTCACTTTTTATTGTGTTATCCCGTCTGTGTGCCTAAAAACTGAGTTTCGTGTCATTTGATTCTGAACTTTACTTGAATGGAATCATACCATTATGGTCTGAATGTCTGATTCCCCTCCAGATTCATGTGTTGAAAACCTTAATGCCCAAGGTGATGGAATTAGGAGGTGGGGCCTTTGAGAGGTGATTAGTGTGGAGGCTCATGATGGGATCAGTGCCCCTATGAAGTGTGGGTCTCTGCAGAGACCCCCACAGAGCTCCCTCTCCCCTTCTGCCACATGAGGACACAGAGAGAAGGCTGCGATCCAGAAGAGGGCCCCTATGAAGTGTGGGTCTCTGCAGAGACCCCCACAGAGCTCCCTCTCCCCTTCTGCCACATGAGGACACAGAGAGAAGGCTGCGATCCAGAAGAGGGCCCTCACGCTCCCATGCTGGCACCCTGATCTCTGACTCCCAGCCTCTAGACTGTGACTGCGCCATCTGTGGCATCTTGTTATGACAGCCCAGCCTGGACAGACTGAGACACAACATGGTACTGTGATTGGTGTGCCAGTCTAACAGTACCTAAAAGCGTGGTAGCTATTTTGGGACTGGGTGATGGGCAGTTTTAGGGTGTGCGCTAGAGAGAGTCCACCTTGCCGTGAATGGCCCGTTAATAGCAATTCTGGAAGGCTCAGGAGAAGAGGAGAGGCGGGGAGAGAAGGCCCACGTGATTGTGAGCAGAACTTTGGGGGAAATGTGGACATGAAAGCCACTTGGATGCAGTACTAGGTGGAAAGGAGGAACTGGCTGGCACCTGGAGGAAGGGCCTTGTGATCCCTGATATTAAGTGGCTGCAAACCTGGCTGCATTTTGCTCATGTCCTGGAGTTTTGGGGAAGGTAGAATGTGGGTGGTGAAATTGGACATATGGTGGAGGAAATCTCCAGGCGGTCTGGCTTCTCCAAATGATTATAATAAAGTACAAAAAGAGAGAAATGACTTCAAGACAGAATTGCTAATCAGAAAGGAAGCAGAACTTAAAAATCTGGAAGTGTCTCAGCCTATCCATACTGGAGAATATGAGAAAGCCAGTTCAGAAGAGATGCAGACAGGTGGCCAGAGACCTTTGGTAAGGAGTTTGGTGTGGGCCGAACAGGACTTCATTAGCCACCCCAGCAGGAAAACAGCCAGCGTGAACTGAAGGGCAGGAGGAGGGAATGAGGGGAGGTGGTTGGCATTCTTAGATTTTCCAGGATGGAACCATAGAGCCACTGGCTGTACTTGTGCTGTTCTTCAAGACATGGAATGACCCCAGAGGTGATCCAGAGAACATCAGGGCTGCCTCCTCAACAGAGGGGGTCATCACCCAGTTTCAGCAGGCCAGATGGTCATGGCCCAAAGTTGTGGGCTACCCCAGGCAGAGTGGCTGCCAGGTAGGGCTGCTGCATGCAGAGATCCCTTTGGGGCAGTGCCCAGCAGAGCCACGGGGAGGCCTGTGCTTGAGGCCCTAGCTGTGTGCAGCTGTAGCCTGGGAGAGCCGCAGGGTGCGGGCATGCAGTTCGGGCTCCGGGTTGCTGCAGAGCTGGATGTGGAAGGCAGTGTATCAACCTGGGGGCATCATTGTTGAGCCTTGGGGTTTAATGTTGTTTGCCCCATTAGGTTTTGGGCTTATCTTGAACCTGCTCCTTTTTTCTGTTATACCCTTTGGAATGGGAGTGTCAGTCCGATACCTGTCCCACCATTGTATTCTGGAAGCATGTAACATACTTGATTTCACAGGTTTGCAGCTGGTTCTCACACATACCTGATTTAGGTGACATTTAGATGAGGCTTTGCACTTAGACTTTTAGGTTGATGACACACGAAGACATGGATTTTGGGGGCCAGGGTCAGAATGCTATATGATCTGAATGTCTGTGGCACCCCAAATTTATATGTTGAAAACCTAATGCCCAAAATGATAGAATTAGGAGGTGGGGCCTTTGGGAGGTGATGAGGTCATGAGGATGGAACTCAGCCTTATGATGGGATTAGTGCCCTTATAAAGGAGACCCCACAGAGCTCCTCGCCCCTTCTGCCACGTGAGGCCACAGTGAGAAGTCTGAAACCCGGAAGAGGGCCCTTGCCTGACCATGCTGGCACCCTGATCTCTGACTTCCAGCCTCCTGTCTGTGAGAAGTAAATGTGTTTTGTTTCAGCAGCCCAGCCCTAATGGACTAAGGCACAAATTGTAAATTTTTTGTCTTGCCATTCTTGCTTCCCATTATGTTTGTGAGCTCTGCCATGTTGTGATAAGGCGCATGTCATTTTCATGGCTGTGTAATACTCCACGAGGCCACCACAGTTACTCCTTTCTCTTCATGGTGCAGCTGGGACCTCCAGTTCTAGGTTAGGAACACTCTTCACCTTTGACCCCAGAGTACACATGCCTGCATTACTCTCTGGTCCATAAATCAGGTAGGGGCTATCGGTCATTTTCAACTTTACCTAGGGGTGCAGACTGTGTTCTAAACTGGTTGTACCCATCATTAGTTTTTTACTTAATAATTTGTGGAGGTGAAATTCACATAACATAAAATTGGTCATTTTAAAGTGATCAGCTCAGTAGCATTTAGTACTTTCACAATGTTGTGCAACCATCACCTCTGTCTCCTTCTAGAACAATTCCATCAATCTGAAGTGAGTCCCTGGCCTCTTAGTGGTCACTCCCCCTTCTCCTGTCCAGCTCCCCCTGGCCCTTGGCAACCACTCATATGATCTCTGTCTGTGGATTCGCCTGTTCTGGGCATTTTCTACAGATGGGATCTTATGCTATGTGGCCTTGTGTGTCCGGCTTCTTTTACTTGGTATGTGTTTCGAGGTCCGT
Source organism: Manis javanica (assembly GCF_040802235.1). Taxonomy (NCBI): domain Eukaryota; kingdom Metazoa; phylum Chordata; class Mammalia; order Pholidota; family Manidae; genus Manis; species Manis javanica. The sequence goes on along the minus strand of NC_133170.1, from coordinate 62,269,936 downwards.
TTGTGTTGTGGTGTGTGTCATAACATCATTTATTTCTAAGGCTGAGTCATATGCACTGTCTGGCTGAACCACATTTGGTTTGTCCAGCCATTGAGGGACACTTGGCTATTGGTACCCTTCGGCTACTGTGAGTAGTGCTGTGGGCATGTGTATGCAGGTACCTGCTGAGCATCCTCTGTCCACTGTCCCCTTTATCTTCTCCTTGTTCCCTCATGTGTACAGAACAGTAGGTGGAGGAACAGTTCCAGAGCCAGGTGGGTGTGGGGTCAAGTCCTGCCTCTGCCTCCTGCCTGCTGTGTTACCTTGGGCAGGTTCCTCAAGTCTCTGGGCTTTATAGACACTTGTAAAATGGGATAAACCACACCTTCCTGTAGGGCTGAGATGGCAGGTGCTTCAAGCTGGGTGTGACGGGGCCAACCCCACAGAGAGGGTGACCTCTGCTGTGGCAAGGGTACCTGCTCTGCTTCCTTCTTTTCTCCAGCCCAGCACCTTGAAATCTATCCATGTTGTATATGCACCTGGCTCACTGATTCTTGATGATGCTTGGATTTCCCAGCTCATATTCTTCACATTTTGTTTATTCCCTTTGTGATGGGCACCCATTTCCCTGCACTCTGTCTCTGCAAACAGCAAACATCTTGGAACCTTCCACTTTATACTTCTCAACAATTTCCTTGGGATGTGCTGTGAGTGGAGTCGCTGGGTTGTGGGGCAAGGAGAAGCCAGGGTCATGAGTGTGCCCTCCAGAAGGGCTATTGCTGTTCCCTCCCACATCTGCTCCAGAGCCAGATCCCTTCTGGCCTTGGGGAATGTCGCTGGTGGCGATGCATGTGCCAGTGTGCCTGGTGGGGTGTTGTTTGATTTGCATTTCTGAGGTGCAAGCTTGAGCCCTCTTCCTTTTGTAAGTCCGTGGGGGGCAGAGTCCAGGCCCAGGGAGTTTCAGAGGCTTGTTGGGTCAGCAGTCTAGTGCTAGACCCCTGGCCTCATGCCTGGCCCTGTGACTGAGGTCATTGGCAGGGAGAGGACGAGAGGTTCCTGTGTTCAGCTGGGAAGGCTCACGGTGAGAGGTCATTGTGCGTGGAGGACCAGGGGAAAATGTGGCTGACTCCCTGTCCCCGCCCTGCTCTCTGAAACCAGCATGGGTGTCCCCCGGTAACTGTGCCTGTGGCCACCTCGGTGTGCAGCTGTGTGTATATGTGTTAGTTTCCTAGGGCCTCTGTCCTAACATGTCCATCCCCTCTGTGTGCCTCTGTAAGGTGGCCTTTTGTAAGGACACCTTTGTGTCCTTTGGATTTAGGGCCCAACCTAAATCCAGGGTGCTCTCATCTCAAGATTCTTAATTTTATTAAATCTGCGAGGACGATGTTTCCAAAAAGGTCGCCTTCTGAGATTCCAGCTAGACATGAATTCTGGGGGATACTGTACAACCACTACAAGGTGTGTGCCCCACCCTTGGGCCTGTAGAACTCTGGGTCCAAATACAGACCCTGTTCTTTGCTTTGCTGGTAACTGGCATCCTTCTGAAAGCCGATTTCCTCCTCTGTAAGTGGGGCTGATTTTCTCAGCCCTCTCAAGCGTGGTCAGGAGGGGGCCCTGGGTGGTCACGTCACTCATGACAGCTGGACTGGATGTGCTCAGCAGGGCCAGCTCTTGCCCCTGCTGGCATCAGGAAGAAGATACAGCAAATAAAATAGGGTCGGTCGCAATTAAAAAAAAACAAGTAAAACCTCAAAAGAAAAGGCAGGATATGAAATCACCCGTGAAAATCACATCCCTTTGCCCAGTGCAGGGCTTTGCCCCACAGGCAGCTTAGGGTAATAGTTCCTTCCTGAAAACCAGTGCCTGTGTCTGCAGGCATCGGCACATCCTCCTGTCCCAGGCACACAGGCTTGTGCCCTGAGCACCAGCTATCTCGGTGGCGGCCGTAGCAGATGACTGCACACCCTGTGGTTTAAAGCAGTAGGAATGCACTCCCACAGCTCTGGGACGGAAGCCTGAAATCATGATGTCTGCAGGGCTGGGCTCCTCTGGAGGTTCCAGGGAGGATCCTGCCTGCCTCTTCCAGCTTCTGGTGGCCCAGGCATCCCTTGCCTTGGGGCTTTGTCACTCTGGCATCTACTTCTGTCTTTGTGTGGTCATCCCCTCTGTGTCCTCTCTTATAAGGACATTTGTCATAGGAAGTAGGGCCCAAGTACACAACCCAGGGTGATCTCTTTTTAAGGTCCGATTCCATCAGCAAAGACCCTTTTTTTCCAATAGGGTCATATTTAAGTTCCAGGTGCATGTATCTTTTGAGGGGCCCACCATTTAACCCAAACAGAAAAGATGACATTGACAACAACAGCCAGCATTGATTGAGCACTTACTGTGTGCCGGCCACCAAGCTGCTTGCAGCAGACTCATTGGTCTTCACGATGTGTCTTCGAGGCACTGTCACGCTTGTTTTCCAGGTGGAGGCACATGCCTGAGGTCACAGAGCTGGGGGCAGAAGCAGCCTGGACCAGCACCAGTGTTCCCCACTTTTGTCCTGAGATTGTAGCTCAGAGACTCACAGACACTTGGCTGGAGAGGTGTTTTGTGTGGCCCACACTGTTCTTAAAAAGAAGTGAAATTGGTCACAAGCATTTATTGATGGGCAGATTCACACCACACTAAATGCCAGGACACTTTGGGAGACCTATGTGGTGCCGTTGGCCGGGGCTGCGCTGTTGAATGAGGTCTGTTCCCTAGCAAGCCTCATCTTTCAGCTGTGTGGCCAGGGGCAAAGTGACTTGGCTTCTCCAGGCCTTGGTTTCCTTATCTGTAGGTGGGGATGATAATAGCCCTGGGCTCACAGCCATGATGCCAGGGATAGATGGTCTGATGATGGGAAGTGAGTAGGTGCTGCCTGGTGGGGTTCAGCTGGCTGTGATATGGGCCGCCAAGGGGGCTGCATCAGGCTGGCATTGCTGCTCTTCATCACAGCCCCTTTTGGGATAAGTCAGTTCATGGAGGCCATCCATGGCACAGGGTGAGGGAAATGATTGCAGAGGGGATCTCAGCCACTGGGAGCCCTTCGTGTTCCAATGCTGCCTGAGGCCGTAGGCCCGTCATAAACCTCCTGCCTCAGTTTCCGCATCTGTGATAGATCTGCTCTGTTACCTGGTTACATGAGGTAAGAATGCAAAGAGTTTACAAATATTGTTTATGACTGTAATTATAATTTCAGTATATGTGGCAGTATGGGGCGGGGATTAAGAAAATGGCCCCCAATTCTAGTCCTACTTGGGCTGTGCCCCAAGCTCCCTGAGCCTCAGTTTCCCCACCCGTGAGGTGGGTTGATGTTAGTGTGCATTTCATAGAGCTGTCATGAGGACTCAGTGAGCAAAGTGCTTGGAGTGTGGCCCCCTCCTGGGGAGCCACGGGAAATGGCGAGGGGATGGCGATGAAGGGTGTGTCCGGGGAGCCTAGACAGGAGGGTGGCCGGCCCAGTGTACCTCTGGGCTGGAGGTAGGGAGGATGTCCTTGGGGGGCCAATCCTCTCCTGTAAGACGCAAGGTTTGAGGCCTCTGACCTCCAAGTTCCTTGGACCTGCAGCTGCGCTATGAGGCCAGGCGCACAGGGAAGTATGGCAAAGCTGTCAGCAGTCGTGGCCCCCTGTGTCCTTGGCGGGAGAGGGGAAAGGATGGCACTGGAACATAGTGCAGCTGAGATCTGCAGTAGCCTTCAACCTCGGGGGTGTTGGGAGGGGGATCTTTGAACCATCTTCACGGTTTTAGACATAAAACAAGCAGCCTCGCACATCTGCAGCATCTCTGACTTTTCTGGAGCTCACAGCCTGTGGCTGGTTGCCCCCGCAGTGGGTGGCACTGGTAGAGCTCAGGGTGTCTGTCACCTGGGTGGGAGCGAGCATTAACAGAGAGCCCCTCGCTCCAGGCCGGGGCGACACTTTTCATTCATCACCAGCTGTCTCCTTAAATTCTCTGAATGGGTTGTATAACTACAATCTCTGTTGACAGACGGGACAGCCCTGGTGGAGTCTTGGCCCCTGGCAGCCCCGTTTCTGAGCCAGCTGAGTGGTGCAGACGGGCAGGGGGCTGGGTGCCATGGGAAGGAGGGACCCTCGAGTGCCTAAATGGCCAGGAAGCTTGCCCATTCCTCCAGCCCATGCTGGCTGAGCACGGACTGTGAGCTGGGCATTGCACCGGCGTGGGCGCTGTGGTTGTGGACAAACCAGACCGGTCTTACTCTCAGCAGCTGAGGTTCTCACCAGAGGGACAGCCCACGAGCAAGCAAACAGACCTGCAGAAGTGGCGTGAGGCCTGAAGGGAGCAAGGCAGGCAAGCTGGCATTAAGGGACTGGTGGGGAGGGGGCACCTTTGGTGGGATGGCTGGGAGGGCCTTTCTGAGGGTGCTGTTTGTGCTGAGGAGGAGTCAGGTGTGGGAACAGCATGCCGAGTGGAGGGCACAGCAGGTGCAAAGGCCTGGAGATGGGAAGTGGCTTACTCCAGTGGAGGAAGAGGAAGTGGGCAGTGGGGCTGGGGACAAATGACGGAGGCCTGGTGGAGTGTGGCAAGGGGTGCAGGGTTGGTTTTCAATTCCTTGGATGCTGTTGGAGGGCTCTGTGCAACAGAGAACCATGGTCTGATCCATGTCTTGCAGAATGCTGTGGCTGCCTAAGGCAAAGGAGTGTTGTGGGGAGTTGGGATGGAAGTGGGGAGACCAGCCAGGAGGCAGAAAAGATGGAGGCCCAGCTCAGGGTGGAGGCTGTGAAATTGGAAGGGGAGAACAGTGTTGAAATTTCTTTTGCAGGAGACTCAGCAAGATGTGCTGAGTGGTGAGCTTGGGATATGGAGGGGGCAGAGGTCAAGGTTGGCTCTCAGATGCCTGCCAAGGGCCTAGGGATGGTGGAGCTATTTTCCAAGCTGGAAAGATTGGCGGATGGCAGTCAAGAACAGATGAAGAGTGTGGGCATTAAATCTGGCCCTCAGTTCTCATCAGGACAACTTGACAACAAAGAACTAACTGTGTGATTAAAGGTGGGCCAAGGACTTAATGGTGATTTCTCCAAAGAAGATAAACAAATGGCTAACCAGCTCATGAAAGATGCACTAGGGACACAGATCACTAGGGAAGTGCGAATCAAAACCACAGTGAGCTGCCCCTTGCACCCATCAGGAAGCCTACTATCGACAGCCCCAGAAAATAACAAGTGTGGTGAGGATGTGGAGAAATCGGGACTTTGTGCACTGTTGTTGGTGGGAATATAAAATGGTGTGGCAGCTGTGGAAATAGCCTGGCAGTTCCTCAAAAAATTAAAGAAAAAGTTCCCATATGACCAGCAGTTCTGCTCCTGGGTACATACCCAGAAGAACTGAAAACAGGTGGACTGTTCATTCACAACAGCCAACATGTGGGAACAATCCAAGTGCCCATTGATGGAGGAATGGATAAATGCAGTGGGGTGTGTGTACACTGTGGAATATTATTCAGCCTTAAAAAGGAAGGAAATTCTGACAGGCTACAACATGGGGACACTGAGGATATGGCAGTGAAATAAGTCAGTGACGAAAGGACAAGTATTGTGAGATTCCACTTACATGCGGTACTGAGGAGGAGTCAATCAGTAGAGACACAAAGTAGGATGGTGGGGGCCAGGGGCTGGGGGAGGGGATGGGGAGTGAGTGTTTAGTGGGGGCAGAGTGGCAGTTTGGGAAGATGAAGGAGTTCTGGAGGTGAGTGGTGGGGTTGTACTTACTGTCACTGTGCCGTACACTTAAAATAGGTTAAGACGGTAAACTTCTGTTAGGTATATATTACCACACTAAAAAACCCATCATGGTGGGGTTTAACCTGAGGGGGAGTTGGTATGCCTGCCTGGTGGCATGGATTGGGATCCATGCTGTACCTGATGCCCAGCCCACCGTCTGTGCTGCAATGACAGCGTGCTGAGCTTCTTGCAGAAGGTGAAGTCTCTGAGGGAGGCAGCCCTGAGTTTGATTCCTACAGGCTCAAACCACTGTTGCCCCATTTTACAAGATCTTTGTGATCTTTGGCAGGCTCCGTGATGTGTTCTTGAGCCAGGGCCAAGAGGTGGAAGGCTAGTTTAGCAATAGTCCTTGTGGCACGTTTGCACCGGATGCCTTCTTCAGAGGCGTCCCTGTCCCAGGGCATTTCATTGTCGGCACAGCCCCCAGGGAGGAAGGGGTGGCACTCATGCCTCTGTGTGGCCAATCAGGGGACTGAGGTGGAGAGGTCAGGGGTTGGAAAACTACTGAAAGGGGCCACTAGTGGGTATTTTTGGCTCTCTGGGCCAAACAGGTTCTGTCTTAGCCTGTCACATCTGGCGCTGTCGTGGACAACACACCCGTGAATGGGCATGGCTCTGTGTCGCTACTTTATGGGTAGTAAAGTGTGAATTTTATATATCTTTCACATGTCATGAAATAGTATTGTTATGTTTTTTTCAAACCACTTTTCGTTTCTGGATGAGTAGACACAGGCATCAGGCCAGGTTTGGCCCATGGGCTGTAGTTTGCCGAACCCTTGGTTGCTTGAAAGCAACCATCTTTACTGTTGAAGTGAAGTTGGTATTGGCAGGAAGGGTCATCCTCTGCCTGATTCAGGTGGAAGAGTGGGGCTGGAGTCAGCCCTGGAGGAGATGCTGCCGTAAAGAGCGTGGGCAGGTGGGCCGCCTGGGCTCCCATGATGGCAGCGTAATTAGGGGATGTCTGGATGAGGCCCTGATCTGGGGGTGAGATTGGGTTTTATTGGCCTGGGGGCTGGGAATCAGAACTGTGTGTGCCTTCCAGGCATCTCCGCACTTTGTGATCCTTGCTCATCCACAACCGCGTGAGCCTTTCCTGAGGCAGTAAGTAGAGTGCAGGGGTAAGAACAGTTTGGAGTGGTTTGGTGCCATGGGCCAACTGGAGTTCACCACCCTCTGCCACTGCTCGCCTTGTGCCATTGGGCAAGGAAGGGGTTTAATCTCACTGTGCCTTAGTTTCCTCATCTGTAAACCAGAGCAAATAATGGCACCTGCCTCACAGTAATTGTCAGGTTTAAATGAAAGAAAGCATTGCTTCAGATGGGATGCTTTGGGCTGCAAGCAACATAAAACCAGCTTCCGGGTGGCTAGTATAATACAGGTATTTATTACTGTGCTTCACAACAGGCTGGAGGTGGTAGGTGTTTCCAGATTTGTTCAGCAGTTCACTACCATAGGGCACTGGGTCAGTCTCTGTGTGATGCTCTTAGCCTTGCCCTCATGGTCTCATGATAGCTGCCACGGTGCCAGATGTCATGCTGTCACACACATTCAAAGCTGGAAGAAGGGATGGTGCTCTCTTCACTTCTTCCTCTTTCATTGGAAGAGGGATGTTTTCCCTCAGAAGCACCAACAGGCTTCCTTTTCCTTCTCAAAGGCTAGAATAGGGTCATGGACCTGGGCTAGAGTCTGGGCCCACCTTCCCTGAGATTTAGGGCTTTCTACCCAATACCGGAAGGAAGTCAGGGTCCTCTAACTGGGGAAGGGGTTAGAAGTGGCCTTTGGGTGGTCAGCAACACTGTCTACCACGTGTGTTAAATGTTTATTTGGCGCATAGCCCGGCACCCAGCAAATGCTGGCCATTAGCTTAGTATGTATTGGGCACATGGAATTTTCACAGCCAAACATACCCAGGTAACCAGCGCCCAGAGTCCCCTATGTCCTGTCTAGTCACTACTCACTCCAAAGGTAACCAGCTCCCTGACTTCTTATAGCACAGATTAATTTTACCTGGTTTTGTGCTTTATCAAAATGGAACCACACAGCAGATACTCTTGGGGTCTGGCTTCTTTTGCTTGACGTTGGGTGTGTGAGATTCACTCACGTTGTGTGTGGCTGTTTCTTCTTCTTGCTATGTGATTCTGCTGCAGTGTGTGTACTGCTTAGTATTCTGGCTGTTTCCAGTTTGGGGCTATCAGGAATAAAGCTACTAGGAACCTTTGTGCTAAGATTTTGTGTGGGTGTATGTTTTCATGTCTCTTAGGTAATACTGAGGGGTGGGATTACTGAGATGTAGAGTATGTACGTGTCCTGCCCAGCAATATTTCAAAGTGGTTGTACCAGCTGGCCCTCCTGCCAATGGTATATGGATACATGTCAGTAAATACGTTGCCACCCCTGAGCAATTCCTATTGAGTTTCTGAGTCACTTGGGAATAACATATGCTCTTGTCCTCTTCCTACTCATCTCCTGTTGGTTAGCTTTGCCCCATAACACTAAGCACCAGCCCTGGAGCATGTCAGATACTCAGGCTGGGTTGGAGTGAATGAATGAACGAATGAATGCTGTGTTCTCATCCTGTGTTACTGTAGGGCAGGGATTACAAATTCATACCTGTAAGGGCCATGCTGCCAACACAAAATGAGTGAAGCAGCCTGGTGTGAGGTGATAGGGAGTAGTGGGGCCTTTGGCAAGCTAGAAAGCCAACCCACTTAAGGAGCAGCTGATGCTCAACTCCAGCAGGCTGTGGCCATGTGCTGGCACATCTCCCAAGGTTTCAGAAGAAGCCGGAAGTCCAGAATTTATCTGCCATTTTAAAGATGCTGTCACAAATTCAAATAATTTGAAATACCATGTGATTCAGAACTCTTCCACTGGCCAAATCTGGCCCATTGGCAGATAATTTGTGGAGCCAGCTTTAGGGAGACAGCAGACCCTGTCTGTGTTTTTTTTAGGGGGCGGTTTAAGAAATCTTGAGTGATTTAAAAAAACCTATTATGGAACATTCCAAAGATACATAGAAGCAGAGCAGTGCACTGATTGCGCGCGTCACCTGCTTTAAGTACATGGAGTGGTGCCCCCATCCGTTTCTTCGCCCCTGAATCATTCTGAAGCACATGCCTGGCACCACTTCACCCGTCTCCAGCACAGTGATCCTTTCACATTAGCAGAAGCCCCCTGAGGGCTTGTTGACACAGATGGGGGCCGGCCCCACCCCTAGAGTCTCTGAGTGGATGGGTCTGAAATGGGGCCTGAGAAGCAGTGTTTCCACCGAGTTCCCAGGTGACGCTGATGCTGCTGATCCAGGGACGCACTCAGAACCACAGCTCCAGCAGGTACACGGCGAGTAGCCTGCAGAGCAGGAGGCCCCGGCCCCCAGACATTTCCGCAATAGTATTATCACACCAGGACTAGTTCCAAGGCTTCGTGCTGAGCAGTTGAAATGATGGATCTGCCCAGCTGTTCGGAGATCACCTGGGCCCTCCACCTTACGAAGTTGGGTCTCTCTTTGGGGGCCGAGATGGCTATGCTTAGTGGTCAGTTGGTCCCTGCCCAGCCAGGAAGCTCCTGGGACCCCTAGGGCCCCTGAGTCCCTTTGATCTCTGACCTTTGCTCTCCATTCATCTGTCCGCTGGGAGCCTGTCAGCTTTCAGTGGCCCGCCTTGGCTCTCCCCTCCCACAGCCGCAAGCCAGGCCACTGGTCCTGGTACCACCCCAGGATGGGGGTGGCTAGCCTCCCAGGGTCCCTCGGCCCCCCTGGTGTTCCCAGCAGAGGGTGCAGCTGGCAGAGCTCTCTTTGGGGCATGCCTCAGGTGTGTCCCACCGCCTCCTGTCCCCATCAAGCTCTGGGCTGTCCTATGTTCACAGAAGTCAGGTGGAGGCAGTAGCAGTCTGCAGGGTGGAAGGGGCTTGCTTTACAGATCCCAGCGGTGAGCACAAAGACTCCCTGTGGTGCCATTTGAAAGAAGCCACCGAAAATATGTCCTGCTCTGTGTTTCAAGGCAGCTCAGGCTGCAAACAAAGGAGGCTTCCAAAGGGCGGTGGCGGACCAAGCATCCTGGACGTAGGGCCACACTTAAAGAAGACAGCGGGCCTCTCACGGTGGGCTCTGGTCCACCTTGCCCGGCAGGGGCCCTACCCGCTGGCTTCGGAAAGGAGCCCTTGAGAGGCAAAGGGACACACGGGGGCAGATGTCACCCGGTGGCAGTGCTAGGGTGTACTCAGCGGAGGGGGCCGTGTGGGAGAAAGCCCCACGTCTCTGAGTGGGTGAGGGAGAGCACAACAGTGGTCCCCCAAGGTCATCCATGTCCTAATCCTGGGACCTGTCAATGTATTACTTCATGTGGCAAAAGGGAATTGCAGGTGTGATTAAATTGCAGGCCTTGCAATGGGGAGACTGTTCTGGATTGTCAGGTGGCCCAATGTGATCACAGGGTCCTTATACGAGAGGGATGGTGGGGAGGCAGGGGGGGGCGCGGTCAGAGAGGATGTGCTGGAAGGTGTAAGGAGTGTGCTCCCCAGGAGCTCCAGGAGGAACCAGCCCTGCTGACACCTGGGTTTGGATTTTATTCCAATACAAACGGAGCCGTGGGAGGCATTTGAGCAGGTGAACGACATGATCTTACTTGCATTTTGAAAGGAGAGCTTGGATTCTGTGGGGAGAATAGAGTAGGGGTAAGAGCAGTGGGAAAAACCAGTGAAGAGGTTACGTCTTGGTTCCACTTACGGGTGGTGGTGGGAGGAGTGGACAGGTTGCAGGGGTGTCGTGGAGGGAGAGCAGCCAGGACTTGCTGATGGAAGGGTGGTAAGTGGGAGGGAAATGGAGGAATCCAGGATGACTCAGCTTCTTGGCTACAGTAACTCACCCTGTCGTCTTAGTAACATGCTTGTGTTTCCTATAAAACCTTTTCTTTTATTCTTCTTACCTTTAAAATCAAAAGAAGTTAGAACATTGGCCAAAGGTGTGGATTTCCCAAGGCCCAGATTGGATCAGCCCGTGCCGCAGTCCTCCCTGGATGCCTGGGCCCCCTAGGGCTGGGCGCGCCTCGGGAGCCCTCGGATCCAGGGGCCAGTAAGGCTTGCTGGCCAGCCTGCAGCAGGCAGGGTCTGGTCCTGTTCCTCTGGAGCCGTTTTCTGTTATCACTGGAGGAGGGATTAGGTTTTGCAATTCAGCAGCCTGGTCAGGTAAATGATTAATTTGTGATGCTCCTGTCTGGTGCATGTGCTCCAGCCCCGAGGGGAAGGCCTCGGACAGCAGGGTGAGGACCTAGGCCTGCCTGTGGACGCAGAACCTGCAGCTTGATCTCTCTCTGTGCCTCAACCTCGGGGAGACTTTTGGCCTTCAAGCCTCAGTGTCTGCATCTGTTAAGTGGGCTTTTGAGAGTATAATGAGGTGAAGTGGGTAGACCAATTTTGTTACCTTAACAGTGCTTTACAGGTGGGTGACCTGATTCTCCTGCTCATCCCTCAGCTTCTCATGTGCTGGGGCCCTGTCTTGTTCATCTATGCATCCTTAGATTCCTGGAATAGCACCTAACATGGGGTGGGTGATTGTGCACAGGATGAACCCGAACCTAATTAGATCAGAGCAGGCTCATTGTAGGTAGCTCCCTAAGGCTTCCTGAAGGAGGTGGTACCTGGTCAGTGGGGTTTTGGGTTTGGAGGTCATGGGCATCCTGGGAGCAGGGAAGAGTGCCGTATTGGACAGCACAGGTGTACACCAAGTCTGATCTGGACCTCCAGGTGTCCCTGTCTGGGGAAGGGACATTTCTGGGTAACCAAGCATGTCCTGCCTTGAGAATTTCTATCTTGAGTTCTTTAAACAGAGAAAAGGGCCCTTAAGTGAACAATAGAGCCATCCCCTTCCTGAAAATAGCACACCCTGAAGTGCCAGCTAGAATGTCAGCTCCTCAGAGAAGCCTTCCTGGGCTGCCCATCTCTGTACCAGCCCTGTCCCTGTCCACCTGTATTGTTTTTTTCTAATGCGCCTCAGGGCCTTATTTCCTACTTGGATCTGCTTACCTGGTGCCCCCGAGTCCTCCCATCCCAGGGCCTTCACCTGCACCAGGGCAGGGCCTTGTGGATTTACTGTCTGCTGTCTCCCCTGCACCCAGGATGCTGCCGGGTTCCCCCATATGCCCAGTAAGTATTTGGGATACAGGTGAATAGTGGGGGTGCACAGTGCATTTTCTGTGATGGGGGCCCGGAATGTCCTTAGAGGAGAAGAAGAGGATACAGGGAGGAAGGTGATGTGACAAGGAGGGAGGTTGGAAGGATGTGGCCGCAATCCAGGGTTGCCAGGAGCCACCAGTAACTGGAAGAGCAGGTTAGGATCCCTGCTGGAGCCTTCAAAAGGAGTGCGGCTCTGCCCACCCCTTGATTTGGGATGTCTGGCCTCCAGAGCTCCAGGGGAGAATAAGTGTGTGTCACTTTAAGCCCCCTGCTCCGCGTGTGACTTTGTTCCAGCAGCCCAAGGAACCTAACATGAATACCTCAGGGCTGGGGAGATGGGCCAGGTAAAGTTTCCTGGCACCTGGTTTTGGCAGGGGTCTTGGTCTTCCTGGCCTTTGGTGCCCAGTGAGAGATGCTTTTCTGGCCTCTGTGAGCTGAGGTCCTGTGCTCTGACCGCTGGTGGCCGAGGGTGTAGGTAAAGGCCTGTGGGGTCATGGGTCCCTCAGCTTCCGTGTGCTGCAGGCTTATCCCAGGTGTGAGCTGGAGGTCTGAGTCCTCTGGAAGGACTGCGTCTCTGCCTGTATACAGGGGGCTACTGTATACAGGGGGCTACTGTATACAGGTGCAGGGCTGGTGCCTGGTCCTCCGGACAGCACAGGTGTACACCAGGCAGCTGCTCTCCCTGGGCGGGGCTGGGGGTCCTCACTGCCAAGCCTAGAAAGGAGATTGGGGCTCGCAGAGTGGGAGGGTGGCCTGAGCTGCTACATCTGTTTACCTCAGTCCTCAGGCTGCAGCCCAACCTGTGCGGTTGTAGCTCACCAAGCCAGAAATTTTTTTTAATTATAATTTTTAAGATTTACTTAACTGAAACTTAGGCTAATTAAGTTGAAAATTAATGTACATGAAATTTTCGTTTCTGCCATCCCATATCCACTGAGCTCCAGCCCAGGCTGGGCCCCAAACAGGCAATGTTCTCTGTGTATTAAAAAAAATTCTCTCTTAGGGTTGAGCTATTTAAAACATACACAAAGGAGAGGGCAGGTAACCACTCCCTGAACATTTCCACATTGGTTATGTTTGTTCCAGAGCTCACGTTGCTCTTCATTTGGCAAATGTTTGCTGAGTCCCTGCTGGGTGCCAAGCACTGTTCCAGGCCCTGAGACACATCAGTGATCAGAGCAGATGAGGATGCTGTCCCTGTGAGTTTATGACCTAGCACGGGTGACAGATGGAGACCAGTAGACATAATAGTTATATGACATGGTGACAAGGACCATGAGCAGAACAGAGCAGGTTCTAGAACAGAGTTCTAGAATTTGGGGTTGGATAGGGTGGGTCTTTCTGAGAAGGAGGCATGTGAGCCAAGATTAGAGAGGGTGAAGGATTTGACCATGCTGTTACCTTGGGAAGAACACTGTAGGGAGAGAGAACAGCCCATGCAAAGGCCCTGGGGTAGGAGTGTGCTACACATGGAAGGGCTGGCAAAGAGGCCAGCCTGGCCAGGTTGACTGAGTGATAGGAACATGAGAGGATGTAGGGCCTGGAGAGGTCACAGGGTGGAGGGGCTTGCAAGCCAATGTTCAGATGGCAATTTTGATTAATTTTGTTTTCACATAATTCTGCATGTTTGAAAATTTACACAGAAAGGCCACATCTTGCCTTTTTTTATTTGAGAGTCTGTCTTGGAGGGTCGCCCAGGTGGACCTGGGTGTTCATTTGCCCACAGGTGCATAAGTGGGAGCTTATCTTTGGCTGAGGACCTGCTGGACTATCTGTTCCTTCTCAAGATTCAACATGCCTTTTGCAGCCCTCTTGCATGCGTGTGGGAATTTCTCAAGGGCAGAGTTTCCAAACTGTGGGGTGTGATCCTAGAGTAGGGTGTGTGGAGACCAGCATTTAAAAAACAGAATGGCATCTGATAGAATACTGCAGTTGTAAATAATCTCAGGGCACCTGCCAGAAAGGTAAGGGGTCCTTTGTGAAGCTTCTTGCTCACTCCAGATGTGCAGGTGATGGCCCTAGGGGTGGCCGGCAGCATCTGAAAGCCAGCACTCTGCACCGCGGGCCAAACAGGGGACACCAGACTCACTGAGGCTGTGCTCATATCCTTGACCTGGTGAGGAACTGCCCCCTGCCCCCACTCTCCAGAGGTCTCATGCCACCTGCACAGAGGTGTGTCTCGCTTCACCTCACCTTCATCTGCACTTGGTTTTCTTAGGAGTCTTAATTTGTGACCATCTTTTGGAAATACCTCATTTTAATCTGCAGTTTATCTTTTTAAAAAATATGGTAAGATTCACTTAATATAACCGTCACCATTTAAACCATTTACAAGTGTATGATTTAGTGACATTGTAGTTCACTCACAATGTCATGCAACCATTACCTTCTGGTTCCAGAACATCTCCCTGCCCCACAAAGCCACCTCTTGGTTGCTGAGCAGCCAATGCCCTTCTTCCCTGCAGACACCAGGCTGCTTTCTGTCCCTGGGTTCGGGACACGTTCAGCAATGGAAGCACCTAGTGTTTCCTTTCCTGTCTGCCTTCTTTTGCTCATCACGGTGGGTGGGTCTTTCTGAGAAAGAGGCATGTGAGCCATTATATCTTAGAGGTGATAATAATACCTGTGCTTCCCCACTTTCCTTAAAACCCCAAAGAGTGTGGAGGTTATTCCATTGTAGTAAACATAGCCTGTATTGGGTGTTTTTTTTTTTAATATATTGCCTCTATTGAGGTATATCTTATTGACAGTAAGTGCACAAACTTTTAGTGTGCAGTTTGATGAGTTCATTAATAACTTTATTTGGTATAGCTCCAATCTGGAAGCAACTCAAATGTCCATCAACAGGTAAATGGATGAACTCATTAGGTGCTTTTATACAATGTAATACTAATCAGCGAAAAAAGGGACAACTAGCAGAAACATCAAGTTGAATAAAAGAAGCCAGATACAAAACAGACGGTGCTAAGAAGGAGCCCAAGGCACCATCTGAGGGCAGCAGAATGTTCTGGGCTTCAGTTTATTTACCTACAATGACTTATATACAGCAACATTCAGGGCTGTTTCAAACTTTTACTGAGATATGATTCACACGGATCCTCACCCCACCACACCCAGTTTTCAAAATTGTGGTACAATAGATACAACATAAAATTTATCTAACCATGTTTAAGCATGCAGTCCAGAGGCATTCAGCATTCATGATGTTTTACAGCCTCCCTCACCACCCACCTCCAGAGCTATTTTTTTTTAAATTTTTATTAAGGTATGATTGATATATACTCTTATGAAGGTTTCACATGAAAAAACAAAGTGGTTACTACATTACCCATATTATCAGGTCCCCACCCATACCCCAGTGCAGTCACTGTCCATCAGTGCAGTAAGGTGCCACAGATCCACTATGTGCCTTCTCTGTGCTACACTGTTCTCCCCGCTCCAGAGCTTTTTCATCTCCTAAAATCTCTGTCCTCACTAGACAACAACTCCCCCTCCTCTCTTCCCCAGCACCCCCCCTCTGCTTTCTCTCTATGAATTTGACTCCTTTGGCTACTCCATATGAGTGGAATAATATGGTTTTATCTTTTTGTGCCTGGTGTATTTTGCTCACCATGACATCCTCCAGGTTTAATCAGGTTGCGGCATTTACCAGGACTGGTTCCTTCCTATTGCGGAGTAGTGTTCCATGGTTTAGATACATGGCAGTGCCTGTATTGGTGGATGGGTTTGGGTTGTTTTAAAATAGACTTTAAAAATGTAATTGTTATTGATGGATATGCAGGTTCAGTTGTATTTCCAGAGGCTTCCTAACTAGCCTTTGCACAGGCTGTGTCCCTACCAGAAACTTCTTTCCCTGGCAAAGTCCAACTCATTTTTTTAATACCCAGCTCACATGTTCCCTTTTCCAGGCAGCCTTCCTGACTGTCCAGGGAATGGGCTTGAAGGGTCTGGTTGGATGAGAGGGAGATCCGATAAGGGATCACCACGGTCCTCTCCCCCCATCTTTGTGTTCTGGGCAGTGATCTTTGGCCTTGTGGGGGGGTGAGGGGGCCTGCAAGGGTAGAATCAGCTGTGTTAGGCAAAGGCTGTGAGCTTGGCCAGCACTGTTATCTAATCAGCGGCCTGGTCCAGATGTCTCTGGTCTGGAGTGACCCAAAGAAAGCTATCTTGCCAATCAAAAGCAGTGCAAAGTCCATCCCCCACCTGAAGTGGGGGTGGTTCAGCAGACAGGGGACAAGGAAGGACTGGGTCACTCCATGCCAGGTGACTGTATGGCTGACCTGCAGGCTCCTGGTTCTTCCAGAACTTTACCTCTGCAACTTATTTAAGCTTCATTCCAGCCCTATGCAGTGAATGCTATATTATGCTCATTTTATGGATAAGGAAACTTGGTACAGAGAGGATCAGCAATTACCTCCTGTCTCCCAGCCAAAAGGCAGAGCTAGGTCATCACAGATGCCCTGTGAGCCCATGCCCAGTGAGTGGGGTGGAGCCGCAGAGCCCAGAGCCCCATCTGTTGGAAGGAGAGAGAGACATGTGGTTTTATCTGGTAACTCATTGGTGTGACCCTGATTTATCCCTGAAGCAGGGTGAGCAGGCTAGTGGATGAGGAGGGCATATGAGGATTCCAGGATTCTGAAGGCTTCTTTCTTGGGGCCAGGCTGCTATCGCTGAGGCACAGAACTAGGGGAGGGAGGTTGGAACCAGAACCTTTTTTTTTAAGCCACTTTATTGAGGTATAATTGGTATTAAAAAAACCCTGTACATATTTAATGTTTACAACATGATATAAGGCGCACACCCATTGGACCATCACCCCAAGCTGTGCCATAAACAGGATTTTCCTTTCACTCTCCTAACTTGTGATTGTGATTATTATATTTTTAGTTATTCAAGATAAATAAGCCCAGAGATCTACCAAACACTATTGTGTCTACAGCTAAAGATACTACATTGCATAGTTGACTATTGGCTGAGAGGCTAGATGTTATATTGTGTTTTTATACACAGAAAGATGGAATCTGAGGTTGAGGGTTTGTGTTCTGGTGGGGTGCTCAGTGGAAGGCAGGCCAGGTGGGAACCCCCAGTTGCTCGCCCTTCATACCTTTTCTGTATGTGAGCGGATGGTGGAGGGGGCGTAACAGGACTGGTTCCCTCTGTGGCTCCTCCCTGGGGGCCTGTCTTGGTTGAAGATGTGAGGTGGTGACCCCCAGATGCTCCCCAGCAGCCTTCAGACTGAGGTCTGAATTCCACCCATCAAGCCTGTGCCGAGGGGTGCTGGAGGTTGCCTCTGGGGCTGGACCTGCTGTGGGGCCTGGGGAGAGCCTCAGGGAGGTGACCCCGGGAGACAGCTGGGTGGAGTGCTCCTCTAGGCGCTCTGAAGGGGCGGCCCAAGGGCTGCTGTGGCCTGGAGGTGTGTGATGGCGTTTGATCTTAAAAAATAAATTGTTGATACTGAAACAATCAGGAGAGTCCATGGAAAGATTTGGATTTCTTGCGGCTCATGAAACAGGGGAGGGTGTGGAAAAGGTGAGCCCTCGGGACCCCAGAGCCCCAGCAGCCTCTGCCTTTGGCTGGGGAGTGACCCTGTAATTTCCCTCGGCCCCCTAGCCGGTGCTCGCCAGAGTTGCCCTCTTTGGCTCCCACATGCCCTGTTTGTGTCAGGACTGAGCAGGGGACAGGCCTTCTGCTTCCACAGCTGGTAGGCAGGGACCACAGTTCCATCCCTTGCCTGCTTCTCTGCCAGTCCCAGGGATGTGGTTCATTACCCTCTGCCCCTGCATAGCCAGGGAGAGGGCCTTTTCCTCTCCCTGAAGGGCTCAGTAGTGATGGATCACTGTGCGCCCTGGGTGGAAGCAGGAGCCTGCTGGCCAAAGGTCAGGGTGGGCGGGGAAGCCTGGGAACACAGCTGCAGAGGCTTCTCACTCCCATATGTCTCCATCCAGAGTGACAGAGGAACCCCTCACCAAAATCCTAATAATAGTGGCTGCCTTGAAGGGCCACCATGTGCTCTGGTCATTGAAGTGCGTGAAAGACATCACAGCATGAATATGTTACCAGTTGACTTAATTGTGTGTGCTCCAGGGCAGCGCGTGTGAGGGCTTTCCTCTGCCTCCTGTCCTTGCTGTGCCTGTGCATCTGGAAGTGCAGGCCGGATCCAGGCAGCTATTCTGCAGCCTGGTGATGGGGCATGGTGGGGCCCATTGTCCTTCTCACAGTCATGCTTGTCTTTTCCCCACAGAATGTGCGCATTGACCCTATGAGCCTGTCCTTCAACATGTGGAAAGAGATCCCTGTACCCTTCTACCTCTCTGCCTACTTCTTCCACGTGGTCAACCCCGATGAGATTATTCAGGGTGGGAAGCCACAGGTGCAGGAGCGTGGGCCCTACGTGTACAGGTGAGGACAGAGGGGCAAGACCAGCACTACCAAGTGGAGGGCCCTTGCAGGATTGGGGTCATCACTCCATTGTACAAATAAAGAAACTGAGGCTCCCAACGGGGGAATAGTTTTTTCAAGGTCAGTCGGCTGTTCCTGACCCACACTGTAGGGTGAGGTTGTGGACTCTGGAGAATGACTCTCTGGGTTTAAAATGTGGCTCTGTCACTCACCAGCTCTCTGATGATGGGCAAGGGGCTTTACTTCCCTGTGCCTCAGTTTCCTCATCTATAAAATGGCGATAGCAGCACCCACTGTAGGGTGGTTATGACGATCGGATGAGATAGTGTGAAGCTCTTAGCACAGTGACTGGCATGCAGCAAGCACTCAGTAAGCGCTAATTGTTAACCTTGTTACCTATGTTGCCACGGCCTCTTTGATCTTGTTCTTTGGGCACATGTAGCAATGGCCAGAGCAGTTTTCCAAGAATCCCATTTCCAGAATCGACTATTCTGCTCTTCCGGGATGAACACTTCACAACACCGCAATTGTGACACTGTGATCCCGGTTGAGCTCACCTGAGAAGGGCTTCTGTGTTGGAGCCCATCCTGGTTTGCCAAAGTTCATATTTGTTCCTTCATTCCATAAGCATTTATTGAGTTCCTCCTATGTGCCAGGCACTGTGCCAGCTCACTGTTAAAGGCAGACTAAAGCCTCTGCCTCTCAGAGCTGATATCCCAAGGGGGAGAGTGAACAAGTGGACAAATAAGGTGAAGTCAGGTGACCTAAGTGTGGTGGGAACAGAGGTAAAGGGGTGGAGAGTGCTGGTGGGGCCAGTCTCACTGGGGGGTCAGGGAGGACCCCTGCAAAAGGACACTCCTCACCTAGACCTGGATGGAGAGAAAGATCTTGGGGAAGAGGGTCCTGGGCAGAGGGAGCAGCAAGTGCAAAGGCCCTGAGGTGGCAGCAGCCTGGCCCAGGATAAGAGGCCTGTGTGGCTGGGTGAGGAGATATGAGCGGAGTACAGGATGGGGCTAGCTGGTGAGGACCCCCGAGGCTACACGAGAAGCTTGATTCTATCCTGTATGCAAAGAAAGGGCCAGCAAATGACATGGTCTGATTTCCACTTTTCAAAGATTCTCCTGAGTACTTTATGGAGAATGGATTACAGAGCAATAGGTAATATCAATATTGGCAGCAACTGTAATGGCAGTTGATACCCACAGAGTGCTCTGCACGTTGGGCAACTGAATTGCTTTATGTGCACAAACTCATGTTAATTCTCCCAACAGCACTGTGAAATAGGCTTCTTGTTACTTCCACTACATAGATGGGAAAACTGAGGCCCAGGTAGTAGGTGATGGAGACAGAATTCGAGCCTCAGCCCTCTGTCTAACCACTGTGCTCACTGCCTCCCCTAGGAAAACATGGAGCCATGGGAGGAGGCTGATGAGGCACAGCAACACCTCAGCCAGTTGGAGGGGAGGCGTGTTGAGATTTGGGGTACTCTTTGGGAAGCTCTGATGAGCCTGACAGGCATTGGCCCCATGCCCTGTGGTGGGCAGGCGGCGGCGGGACAGACCCGGGGAAGGCAGCTGAGGCTGCACAGCGCCCAGGCAGGTGCTGCATCCCCAGGCAGCTGGGGTCTGCTGACCCACCGGCCCCCTCTCCATAGGGAGTTCAGACACAAGAGGAACATCACCTTCAATGACAACGACACGGTGTCCTTCCGTGAGTACCGCAGATTCCAGTTCCAGCCCGACAGGTCCTCCGGCCTGGAGAGCGACTATATCGTCATGCCCAACATCCTGGTCCTGGTGAGGCTGCCCCGCGCTCGCGCCCTCCACACCTGCCCCTGCCCTTGGGCCCGAGGGCTTGGATCTCTCTTCTTGCCTGCCCTTGGCACTGGGCAGGACCGCAAGGGGGCACCTGTGGCTCCTGGGCCAGACTGTCAGCCCAGTTTCCCGGGTGTGCCCACCTGTCTCTGGTTTGGTGGCACTGGCCAAGGTCATTGTCTTTCCCTTTTCAATCTACAAATCGAATATCTCCAAAGGAGGTACTAGTGGGGGGTGCAGTGGGGCATCCCCAGGCCACAGCACCATCCATGGCATTTGAGGGAGGTTGTGGGCAGGGCCTCTGCTCGCTACAGTTGAGAGTTATAGTGGCAGCTGGATTTATTGACAGCGTGCCATGTCTGCTGGGTCCCCAAGCCCACCCCCAAGCCTGCTGACTCACTAGGACCCAGCACATGGTCCACTCAGGGCTCTGCTGATTTACAGCAGAGGGATACAGAACCAAATCAGCAAAGGGAAAGGCCCATGGGGTGGGGACCAGGCTCCAGCTTCTAGAACCCCTCCAAGGGGAGTCACACAGGACTCGCTAATTCTTCCAGCAACAGGTTGTGATAGTACATGTGAAGTGTCATCTACCAGGAGAGCCCATTAGAGACTCAGCACTCTGGGTGTTCCTGGGGCTGCTCACATAGGCACCCTCTACCTGGCACTTGCCAAAATCCAGACCCCTTGAAGGAAAGCAGGAGGTCAGCATAAACCACATTGTTTGTATAAACAGTCCAGGCCCAGTGAGACCCTCCTATCAGTCAGGGAGTAGTGGGAAGCCTCCAGAAGTCCAAGTTCCTAGGCATGAGCCTAGAGCCCACCTTGCCAGCAGGCCTTTCTAGAGAGAGCAGCCTCAGGACTGTGGCATTAACTTCTTGCTAAAACTACGTGTTAGAATTTAGTGGTTAGGGGCTTGCCATGTATTACCTTGATGACTTGTCAACAGTCCTGTGGTCACTAGGTACTATTATTTCTCCATTTCTAGAGGAGGGCAACCAAAGAACAGAGGTTAAGTGATTTATCCATGGTCACTCAGCTAGCAAGTAGCAGATTTGGGTTTTGAACCTAGAGAGTTTGGGTTTTGATTCTGCCTTCTGTTGTACTGAGCCCTCCATTCAGCCCTCTGTCCACCTGGCAAGGGCTATTGGGCATTTGATCTGAGCCTGGCCCTAGGCTGGGCCCAGGATCAGAGGTGAACTCACCTGGTGGGTCCATTGGATGGACAGGACGGAGGAAGCTCAGGTAACTGCATCCCGAAGCCTTGCAGCTGCCTCTCTCAGAGTTAGAAATGCATGTTTTGGCAGTGAAGTCACTTTCCCCCACTGACTGGGTTGACAAAGACTGCATGGAATGCCCAGGGTTTATTGGCATATGTGGAAACACACTTTCAGAGACTGTCTTTGGAAATGGAACTGGTATGAGCTGTTGGAAGGTAGTGACTTTAAAAATAAATTGTACATGCCTTTGACCTCAGCAATTTCATGTGTAGAAATTTATCCTCTTGATAGAATAACACACATGAACAAAAATGTTTGTATTCAAGGATATTCATTTCAACAGCCCTGTTAGAGTAAATGTCTTTAAACAATCTAAATGTGCATCGTGTGGAGACACGTTGTGATAGTGTGCTGTGGCCAGGCAAGGGCCTAGGATACAGCCAGCACAGGGGGCAGGGAGGGGCACGGGGCCGTCCAAAGGTATGTCTCAGTGCAGGAAGAGGAAGGAGCAGAACACAGCATTATTCATAGTTATCCATAAAGAATAGAACTACTAATTATTCATAAAAAATAGAACTACTAATTATTCATAAAGGAGAAAGACTTGTGTGTACACACCCACTTACATGTAGGTACTTTTATGTGCCTATACGAGGATGGGCATACTTTTTCTGTAAAGAGCCAGATAGTAAATGTTTTAGACTTTGAGGGCCATACAGTCTCCATTGCAGCTATCAACTTGGCCATTGAAACACAAAAACACCTAAAGACAACATAAATGAGTGGGTGTGGCTATATGTCAATAAAACCTCACTTTATGGACACTGAAATATGAGTTTTATATACTTTTCATGTTTTTAAAAATATTCTTCTTTTGTTTTTTTATTTTTCAACCATTTGAAAACGTAGAAAGACTCCCAGACTGTACACAAATAGATGGTGGGCTGGCTTTGGTCCCAAGGCCATAGTTTGCTGACCTCTGGTGTGGAGTGTCTCTGGAGAAAAACCCAAGAATGCATAGCAGTTGGTGGACATGGGGGAAGAGACTGGGAAGGAAGAGGACTCAGGCATTGGAGATGGACTTTTATTTTATATCCTTTTACGATTTTTGAAAACCATGTGTTTATTGCCTTTAAAAAATTATTGTATGTTAAGAAGACCCTGGTGAGTTCCCATGGAACCAGATCTCTATAGCCCATGTTTTAGGAGATGCTGGCTGTGTTCACTTTTCTATAGGTAGAGATTGACTTTTTGAATTGCCTTTAAAAAATTAACCAAGTGCCAAGACAGTATCTTCTGGTTCTAACAACACGGCTGAAATGAATATCCCTGAGTACAAACATCTTTGTTCATGTGTGTTGTTCTATCAAGAGAACAAATTCCTACAAATGAAATTTCTGAGGTTAAAGGCATGTACAATTTATATTTAAGTTTACCACCTTCTGACAATGTAAAGCAGTTCCATACCCAAAGACAGTCTTTGAAAATAAACTCACCTATTTTCTAAGACCCAGATGTTGGGTAGAACAGATGTTTGGGGCTTTTAGTGTTTTGGAGGGAGATGATAAGTAGAGTTGAATCTATATTAAGACTCTCTTTGTTACAAGGTGACAGTAAAAGGCGCTGCAAACTGTCATAAAAGAGGGAATTTATGGGCTCATGTTACTGAAAGGGCATCTGGTTTAGGGTGTGGCTTGATCCAGGGTGCAGACAGCCTGGCCCTGATCTGTGTTAGTTCCGTACTCTGGCAGACTTGCCCCTCACATTGTCTGTAGCCTTGCACACTCCAGGTTCATGGACAGTAGCAGCTCCCCCCATCTCCACAGCCCCAGTGGAATGTTTCCTTGTGATTTGTTGGCTCTGATTGGGCCATGTACACATTCTCAAACCAGTAATTATAGCCAGAGGGAGAAAGGTTTCTGATTGGTTGTGCCTGAGCCACGTACCTGTCTCTGTGGCTGAAGGTGCAGTTAACCTAGCCTGAATCCAAAAGCACAGGTGGTCCTTTTACTGAAGGATCAGGGAATGGTTCTGGTTGCCCCCAGATACCTGACAAGTCCACTGCAGAGGTCATCCCAGGTCTTAACATTTCCCTAGATGGATTCTGCCTTGAGGCCTGGCCTAAAGTCCAAGGGGATGGGCTAGTCTCTCACCTGTGGTGTCTTTGCCCTGCAGAGTGCGGCGATGTTGATGGAAGATAGGCCCATGAGCCTGAAGCTGATCATGACGTTGGCGTTCAGCACCCTTGGTGAGCGTGCCTTCATGAACCGCACTGTCGGTGAAATCATGTGGGGCTATGATGATCCACTTGTGCACCTCATCAATAAGTACTTCCCAGACACATTTCCCTTCAAGGGCAAGTTCGGGTTATTTGCCCAGGTAAGTGTAGCCCACTAAGAAATTTATCACCTGTGTCTTGTCCTTCTCTGACACAGGAAACTGGCTCCAGCTTGTTTGAGCTGGCTGGGGACCCAGGGACTGTGTGTTGTAAATGGCAGATAACTCAAACTGGATTAAGCAAAATAGAGAACTTAATGGCTCATATAACTGAAAACTCTAGCAATAGATTCAGGTGCAGCTTGATCCAGGCTCAAATGATGTGACTGAGGTGGAGCTTAGACAATTGGAGGCTGCGTCTAAAAAAAGGGGGAATGGCTTCTGGGAAGGTAGTCTGTAAATGTCAACTATCATTGCTCTAAACTGCCTGCTTTTGCCCTGGTAACCTGGGAGGATCAGTGATTAGGCTCCTTGGCCGTGATCTGATGTAGAGTCTGATCCCTGACCGTGGCTCCCTCAACCATAGGTTTTAATGAGCCTTCTGGGTTGCTCTAGCTTCATGCTCCTCTTTGGGCTCTGCTGATCTGCTATTGGGGGGAGTGGGAGGGAGAAATCATGACTCTGTATCTGGCACATGATAGACACTCAATGTATTATTTTTGTACAGGATAATAGGTTCTGAGTGTGTGGGTAAATTGGCAAGTTTGGGGTGACAGAAAATTGTTCTGTACACTTGCAAACAAATGAAAATTGTTACAAAGTGAGTAGTACACCTATAATCTGTTTTGATTGTGCATAGTGGCAACTCCAAAATAATCGTCCAGCAGTGATTGTACTGTTGAGGTAGTGGCTTCATACTGTTCAGGGTTGCAGAATTTTTCTATTTTTCTATTAACTCTGCTCTGCCATCCTTAGGGGGTGGTTTCCACATTTAAGGTTACTGCATGGTCAGAGATGGCTGCTAGAACACCAGCTATCACATCCACATTCTAGGCAGCACAGCGGGAAAGAAGAAATGGTTGGGGTGGAAGGGCAGGCAGGGGAGTTGAAGACAAAACACCATGTCCCAGCTATCTCCTTTGGGAGGGAGAAAACCAATTTCTCCTTACTTTCCATTAGCCAGAACTTTGTCATGTGGCCACAGCTAGCTAAAAAGGAGGCTGGGCAATGTTGCCTTTTAGCTGGTATGTTGACGCCCTGAGTAAGGTTTGAGTTTTGTTACAAAGGAGAAAGTGGAGAATAGAGTTTAGGTGATAACTAGCAGTCTCTGATACACTTTGTCTATTACAAGTATTATTTTAGTATCCTTTTGGATGAGCATTTATTAATAATAATGGCAATAATACTAAACATAAAGATTAGCCTTTTGAGTTCTTACTGTTCTCAGGCCCTGTGCTCAGCATATCTGACACATAACTCTTTTCATATTCCCATTGCCTCTCTGTAGTGGCTCCTCTTACATACTCCTCATGTGACAGCTGAAGTAATGGGCTCTTGAAGTTCTGAATGCATAGGGGATATCCTGCACAGATATTAGGAGGCCAGAGCAGGACTTTGAACTGGACCCTACTCTGGAGCCTGTTTGCTTAACCAGTCAGTAATTGATTTAGCCATTTGGCCAGGAAACAGCCCTTACTGAGTTCCTAACATATGTTATACCTTATATCATACGGCCTCAATAGTAAATGGTGCTTCTAGATTTTACCAGCAGTCACTCATTTCTTTGTATGCTTTGCATGGCTTGGCTCTGAATTGGAAATCTATTTCTAGGAAATATCCTCAGAGTGCCAAAGCCTGGGGCTTACCCTCTAGAAAGTACTCAATAAACACTGGGTTCTGTATCCCTTAGGATAGGCCAGATTATGCTGTGTAACGAGCAGCCCCAGAATCTGAGTGCCTGTAAACAGCAAAATGTTATTGTTGGAATGCCATGCCCAGTGTGGGTGACCGGGAGTCCTCTGCTCTTTGTGGTCACTTAGGGACCCAGGCTGAGGGAGAATACAGCTTGACACACACTTCCGGGTGTCTACAGCAGCATCAGAAAACACTGTGAATGTGTGTGCATCGGCTCCTAAAGCTTCCACCAGAGGTGATAAGCCACCTCTGCTTCTTTTTCACTGATTGAAGATGTCAAATGGCCATGCTTTATTCTAAGTTGGGGGAGAGGGAGTGACCCTGCCATTCACCTGGGAGAGGAGCTAGACTCTCCTTGAGTCAGAAGGAAAGGAGGATACTTTCTAGGAGGGGCACTGTAATCAGGGGATTATCCCTCTTAGAAAGCCCCCAAGTCCTCCTCCCGTTGATCCCCAAGCCTTGGGATGCAGTGGTGAACAAGATAAGAGGGCACCTGGCCAGGTGAAGGGGTAGCAGCCTTAATTGAATGGGCAGGCTCGAGGGCCAGCCCCCAGGCCCCTTGCCCCACCCTGAGGCTTACAGATGCTCTTTTCTGCCATTGTCCACAGCTCAACAACTCCGACTCTGGGCTCTTCACCGTGTTCACAGGCGTCAAAGACTTAAGCAAAGTCCACCTTGTGGACAGGTGGAACGGACTCAGCAAGGTGAGGACAGGAGATGGTGACTCCCCTGCTACACCCCCACCCACCCCACAACTACCCCGGGCTGGCCTTCTTCCTCTTAAAACTCTGGAGGGTGTTTGCATCTGTGAATGAGAATACTCTCAAAGGTGGGGGTTTACCCATGGTTGAGGCTCTACTGGCCCTTGGTTCTAGATGGGTGGATGGGAAATAGAAGCTACTTATTTAGCCCCTCATGTATGCTAGGAGCTGAGATCTTCCCTTTGGCTTTTAATCTATAAAAATGCTTCAAAAATGTTATACTGATGACAGAACCATCCATTACATGAAAAGGTATTATTGAATAAAAAAAAAAAACTTACTCTAGAAACACAGGAAGCCATTCACATTAGAAAAATAAAACAACACGGGTAGATATGAAACCTCACGTGCTCAGCCGAAGCCCACTCCACCCTGAACCACAGAGGAAACTGATGGTTATCCGTACTGGGTATATTCTTCCTGTCTCTTTTTATCCATTTGCATGACTGTATGTACACCTAGAAATGCAGTGGTTATTTTTCCTTTGAACATAATGAAGTCATATGTGCATCGCTTTGCAATTTGCTTTTTTCACCTTGGTGGCATGAAAATGTGCCGTGGTGTGGCTCACGCCTCCAGATGGTCGCTGCAAAGATCTGAGGGCTGGGGACTGATGATACCCTGATCGGCGCCCAGAACAGCAGGATCACCACTTGTAGCCAGTAATAACTTTTGTTAAGGAATACTCTATTAAAATTCTATGTGGCCTGCTTTTTCAATATAAAGATATACATGTACCCATGATTAAAAACATGCTGATAGTATGAGGGGTAGAGAGTGAGAAATCTGTTTTTTTTTCTGTCCAAGTCTCTCCCTAGAGGCGACTAAGTATTTTGAGGTCTCCCTGTGGCCACCATTATGATTTTAAATATGTTGTCTACCGTACTACCACCTGACTTTGTCTGTTTTTAGGTAGTGTTTGGGGGCTTCCTCTCTGAAAGGTGAGGATGTCAGGATCCTGCCTCCAACCTCACTCCCTCACTATGCTCCTTGGAGATGTGGGTGACAGGCCCACTTCACAGATGAAGGAACTGAGTCCCCAGCCAAGTTGCACATTTA
This sequence comes from Manis javanica, assembly GCF_040802235.1. Lineage (NCBI taxonomy): Eukaryota > Metazoa > Chordata > Mammalia > Pholidota > Manidae > Manis > Manis javanica. The sequence continues at coordinate 62,242,635 of NC_133170.1, read as the reverse complement.
GGGATCCACAGTTAGGGGGCTGTAGTCACTACCCTCTCTGGCTGTCTACACAGCTTGCTCTCCTCCCTCTGTGCCAACTCATCTCTCCAAGATGCCCAGAAATGGGACTGGGAATTGAGTGGTGACATTTACCCCAGGGCACACAGCCCAAGTCGTAGCTCCAAGTTAGGTGTGCAGTGCCCGAGAGCATTTCTTAAGAGGCCTCGCTATATTAAGTAACTGTGTCTGAATGTGCCCACAGGTCAGCTTCTGGCACTCTGATCAGTGCAACATGATTAACGGGACTTCCGGGCAGATGTGGGCGCCATTTATGACTCCTGAATCCTCTCTGGAATTCTACAGCCCTGAGGCTTGCCGGTAATTTTTCTCACTTGCAGGCTTTCTGGGTCTCCTAAGCCTTGGAAATCTAATTCTTGTATGCTCAGGGCCTAACGGAATGCCCCTTGGGGCATGCTTGGAAGGTGTTTGGCTCTCTGTCTCCACCAGCCCTTGGCACCATCTTAAATTCTCCTTGGTTACACCATGAAGAACCAGACTCCAAATGTGGATGTTTCTGCAGGGCCCAGAGAGACTCCTGGCCATCGCTGGGACGTGGCGGTGTGGTGGGTAGGAAATGATCAAGGTCACAGAGGGCTGTGAACTAGGCAGGGCTGGGCTCCTGTGGGCCTGGCTGCGCTAAGGGGCATTTGGATACTGACACAACTGGATGCCTCTCCTATGGCCCCTTCAGTTCTCGGAGTGGTGGCCTCGGGGGCTGATTTGTTCCAGGGTCCAGCCGAGGGGTAAGAATAGACAGTGGATCCCAGAGCCCTTCTCCAGATGGAGCCCTGTCCTCTGCTCCACTTACCCCTCTCTGGGAAAGTCTTCACTTGGGAATTCCCTGGGTGAGCTTTGACTCAGTCACCTTCCCAGCAAGGCTGTAATGGTGCCCTGTCTGCTCGAGGTGCTGGGGACATGGTGGTGAGTTGGGCCGAGTCCCTGCTCCCTGCAAGCTTGTATCTGGCATGGGGACTTGGGGGCAGGGCTGGGGTGTGGTCAGCGGGAGGGAGGTGCTTTTGCTGTGCGTGTGTTCACTTTTTAACGTTAGAAATTTCAACCTAGAGAACAGCTTTGAGAGAGGACAGCTTTCTCCATTTCCCTTTACCAATTTCACTGGCTCTCTCTCTCTTGCCCACCTGCTTTGTCATTACCCCCTCTTCTCTCTCTCTATTTTTCCTGGACTATTTGAGGGTAAGTTGGCTGCTTAAAAACTTCAGTGAATGTTTTCTAAGAACAAGGACATTTTCTTACATAACCACATAACTGTCATCCAGATGAGGAAATTTAGCATTGACATAACACTATTGTGTTAGGCTGGTGCTATCTAGTAACAATGGAGGTCCCATTTGCAATTTTAAATTTTATAGCAGCCGTGTTAAGAAAAATAACAAGAAATGTGTGCAATTAATTTTAATGACCTGTTTTCTTTGACCCAGTATATACAACATACTATCATTTCAATGTGTAAGCTATGTAAAATATTATCGAAGAGATGTTTTACATCTTTTTTTTTTTAATATCAAGCCATAGATGTCTGGACTGTAATTTGACACCCTGTAGAAGCTTGTGAGCCATGGTGAGGATGCTGGCTCTTATTAGAGATGAGACTGGAAGTGATTGCAGTTTAAAGTAGGGACCTGATCTATTTTGTTCTTGTTCTAAAGCTCTGCCTGCTTCTGAAGAGTTGCCTGCACAGGTGTGGGGGGAGGGAGACCATTAGGAAGCTGTTGTTCCCCGGGACACGGACAACGGTTGCTGGGACCCAGGGTGTGGCGGGGCAGGTGGGAGGTGGCTCACTTTGGGTTACCTTCTACAAGACCTGGTTACAGCTGCCATGCTCTGGGTGGCATCCTCCATCTCCATGTCCCCCGCAGGTCCATGAAGCTAACTTTCAAGGAGTCGGGGATCTTTGAAGGCATCCCTACCTATCGCTTTGTGGCCCCCAACACCTTATTTGCCAATGGGTCTGTCTACCCACCCAACGAGGGCTTCTGCCCGTGCCTGGAGTCTGGAATTCAGAACGTCAGCACCTGCAGGTTCAGTACGTGTCAGCCGATGAAGGGTGGAGGACGTGGTGATGAGGGGCTTATCGGCCATGCTATCTGCTTAATCTTTGGCCTTTCTACTCTTGCTGATCTCACTGGACCAGAGATAATAAGGGCAGGAGAATGATAATTTGAAAAAAAAATGCCATGTATATTAGCTGCTGTCATAATAAATTCCACAAACTTAGTGGCTTAGAACAACACAAATATATTATTGTCAACAGTGAAACCAAGTTCACATGATTGGTAGGGCAAGAAGCCATTCCTCATCTGACTGGGTCTTGTCTTTTGGGGGCCTGTTTGGTTGAAGCCACATTTCCAGCTGATGATGAGGATTTAGGAGGAGTAGTTTGTGGCACGGTTGGGAGGAAGGACTGTCCTGAACTTGGTTTCCTCAAGTTCAGGCAGAATGGGGTGCTCCGTGGGGGGTTTGGAACTGGGGCCTAGAAATGCCCTCTCTGCCATGGCCTTGCCTGCCCACCTGGCCTTGTCCTCTTGTTTCTTTCTGCACTGCTGTCTATGGGAATTTCTGCTTATGGGATGGCCTGACAGTGCAGACACCTTGTAGGTATGTGCTGGAATTGCTGTGGCAAATGCAGGTGCTACATCAGCCAGATTGGGCCTAAAGGACACTTCCTGGCTTGTGTAGCTATACAGTCCAGAGCATATCCTTTTATTAGGCATGGTTGCAGAGCTCAGCTCTTGTTTGAAACTGCCTGTCACCATACGTCAGCTAGGTTCTCCTCCAGGCTGACTCCCCTGCGAGGCAGGCTCTCCCCAGGGCTCCAGGCTGACCTCCTCCAGCTCTGGGTCCTGCAAAAAGGGCTGTGTGGGTCCTCTGCTCTCCAGCGAAAGTCCCAGGGTTCACTCTGATTGGTCTGTCTTGCATCACATGGCTGGCTGTGCACCAGTCACTGAAAATGGGGTTTTCCAAATTGTGGGACGTGGTTCCTGGGGGTACTCAAGGTGACTTCAAAGTTCCAAGAGGCAGCTTTAAATAATACTGACTTGCATGGCGGACAAGGCTTCTGTTTTCCATTCTCTTTCTGTCTTTCCAGTTAGCTCCAGGAGAAAGTTTCTGCCTTGAACACTTTGCCAACACTCATTTCTCTGTCTTACTAACAGAGAAAGAATAGGTCTCAGGGTCAAAGCCTTGGGCAGGCAACAGTGTGTAGTTAGAGTGTAGAACATTCATTGGTTTCCATTGTATATACCCCTGTATTACTTTCTAATTGTGGCAAATGTTTGCCAGTTATGACTCAGATAGAAAGCTCCCTTTTTAAATATAGCTATTTAAGTAAAGCAATGGCAATTGCTTCACAGAAGCAATTGTGTAACAGTGCATGGTGTGTCCAGATATGGCAAACTGAAGAGGTACGAGGATGAATGGATCAATGGTGAGAAACATGACAGCAGTGAATGTGAAATGGCTCTAGGAAAGATGAAGTCAGACACCACTAAAATCCCAGCTCTCATGTCACACCAGTGCTTGGCATTGCTAAGAAAAGCAGGAGGAATCTAGATTTGAGTTGAGGTTGACAAACACATGTATCTAAAAGCTGGTCACCTCCCTGGCTGGTGTCAGACACACTGTTGGTTTTCAGGAGGGAGGCCTTGTGAGTTTTGCTTGTTCTTTTTTTTCCTATTGAGGTGAAGTTCACATAACATAAAATTAACCATTTTAGAGTGTACAGCTCACTGGCATTTAGTCCATTCATAAAGTTGTTCAGTCACTGCCTCTAGTTCTGGAACATTCCCATCACCCCAGAAGGAGACCCAGTACCCATTATGTCACTCCCTGTCTTCCCTCCCCCCGCCCCTGGCCACCACCAGTCTGCACTGTCTCTGTGATTTGCTTGTTCTGGATCCTTGTGAGTTTTTGAGACACTCATCTTTTCTTCGTTAGCTCATCGTCCCCAGACCTGTCATACTACGTTGTCCTGAATGCACTGGTGTTTGCCTTGCTGTGTCGCTTGGTGGAGAGGTTCGGCCTCATGTTTCTGGGTGTGAGTGTCTCACTCACGGGCCGAGTCAGTCCCTTCTTACCCACTCTGGCGTCCGTCCCGCAGATCTGCTGCTGGGAGACAAGGAACAAAAGAGGCGTGTCTCCTCCCCTCCCATGGATGTTAGGGAGACCTGGCTACAGGTGTGCACACCTGAGCATCTCTGTTGCTGCGCTGCCTGCAGAAGATAGTCTGGCTGCTTGGCTTGGCAATCAATGCATCCCTTCCCCAAGTCAAGTTCAGATGTGGCCTCAACTAACCTTTCTATTCTCATGTCTCTTAATCCCCCTCCACGCACCGTCTGCTCCATATGCTCTGTGCATTTTCCCACCTTCCTGCATTCACTTCTACCACCCCTTCCACCTGGAATGCTGGTCCCTGACATTGGCCTGGCATCTCTTAATCAGCCTCTCTTCCTTTGGTCTCCCCAGCCAGAATCAGCAGCTCCCACCTTATCATCCCTATGGCGCAGAGCCCCTCCCCTGTTGTGTCCCAGTGCCTGGTGCCTCTTGGGCACTTGGTAAGCATTTACAGCCTGCCTGAATGAAGGAATTCTGTCTGTCTGCTTACCGTTTGCATCTTGTCATCATGGGGTACTCTACAGGCAATGCATTGACTGTGCCTCAGTTTGTCATCTGTGCATCCCCATGCCTGGTTCAGGGCCTGGCACAGAGCAGGCCTCTGGATGTGCCAACATGCTCTCCTTGTCTAACAGCCCCATCTCTGTCCCTCTGCCTCGTAGGTGCACCCTTGTTTCTCTCCCATCCTCACTTCTACAATGCTGACCCGGTCCTGGCAGAGGCGGTGCTTGGCCTCCACCCTAACCCAGAAGAGCATTCCTTGTTCCTGGACATCCACCCGGTGAGCCCCTGCATGTCAGCCTGTGGGGGGAGGGGGAATTTCTGGTTGGTGCACACTTGGCTCCCTTCTCCCCCAGGCACCAAGTTGTTCTGTGGTAGGGGTGATGGGAAGCCTGGCTTGCTTTGGCACTGTTAGCTCTAGAATATGAAGCCATCAAAGATCCCTACTTTGCCCTGACTCCATAGTTCAAGGACTTTATCATCTCATTATAAGAGAATTATCTCTGTTAAAGGACCATAAAACAGTAAATTAATTAGGAATTATTGGGCTGCAAATTAGCCAGAAGCAGCCCTCTGGCTGTGCCAACATACCATAAAGATCTTTAGGAACCAGCAAGAGCCTAGAACATCTTGCAGATAAATTGAGTGCTAGGAATTTGTCCAGTGTGACATCTGGCCGTAAGCCGGGCCCTGGAGGGCATCTGACCTGCGCCTGATGGCTCTCCCATGAGGGTGTCTTTAGCCAGTTGCCTCTTCTTTCAGCATCTCTGTTCACCATAACATTTTGACTATTTAGACTCAGGGTCTTCTACCACTGACTAAAACAATTCTGTGGGTGTCTGTTTCCTGAGTTGATACTCGTCTCGTGGTCCCCTTGTAGCCTTTTTCAAAGCTCTTCTGCCTGGTGCTGTTGCACTATGTTTTTCTGTGTACTCCTCAGACTTTCTGAGCCACTGACTTGACCCATCAGCCCTCGGCCCTCCACCTTCTGTCTGTCTGTCTGTCTGTCTGTCTGTCTGTCTTTCTCACTAAAAACCCATGTGAGTGAAGTCAACTCTGATTGCACACACTTTGCATCCTGCAAACACTTCCTGTGTGCTCATGCTGTTCCAGTAATGAGCTGGACACTTCCACATGTTCTCTCACTTAACTTGCACAAGATTCTGGGAGGTGGGCATCTCCACTCCCATTTTCAGATGGGGAGAGGGCAGTCCAGATAGGTTAAGAGGTGTAACTAGTACATGGGATGTTGGCTCTGCTAGGGAAAGGTCTGTTCCTCGTTAATTGCTTGGGTTTGGACAGTTAACAGAAGTCTGAGTATCTCAGAAACTGTGTGTTTGATAAGTGATTGACAGTTAGTAAGGGATAAAGCTGAATTCGATCACAGGTCTTCTGACACCCACTACATTATGTCTTCTACTAACAGAGAGTTAATTACATTGATGCCAATCCATTTGATTGGTAGAAATTAGTATTAATACATTATGTGTTCTATAGTAAATTCATTTCTTTATTGTTAGAAATGTTAAGGCTTTTTCATGTTATCTTAAAGTTTTAATCAGGTTGTAGTAGGTTTTATCATCACGTTAACAAATAGTTGCCCATCTTCCCTCTCAGTTCATTCGATGTACTGCGCCTTTCAGAAAGCTGGCTTCTGGGGAACTCCAGCAAGAATATGGTCTCTTCTCTGTTCTCACTCGTGGCTTCCATTTTAGTGTTTGGATTCCACCTGCCCTCCCCACCCAACACACACCCAGTGAGAAACCGGCAGGTCCTTTTGGGAGGCAGTAAATGGCCACAGCAGCTTTGCAGTGGCCACGGCCGCTGGCTTCTCCACCTCTCTGGTTTCAGGTCAGCTCCGGGCAGGCCGGGAAAAGGGCCCTTTCATTTTCGTGTTGTTGACAAGGGCACTTTGGTGGAGACGGTCATGTGGCCACTTTGCTGCCTGTTCAGCATCAGCCCTGAAAACGGAGTGCTTGCTTTCTGTGATGGCTCCTCTTCGGCTCCTGAAACCAGGAGTGGGCTCACGGGCCCAGGTTTCTGTTCTCTGAGGTGCAGGGAGCTGGTGGGGCTTTGCCCACTGAGAGGTGGCCTGACAACAGCAGGGGGAACGAGCTGAGGGGGATGGAAACTTCCTGGGCAAGGAAGTGGCCTGAGCAGAGATCCCAGAATGTGGAGTCTGTTTTAGGAGAATGGCCTGTTGTACTGGGGAATCTGAAGCCACCCCCAAGTTTGGTGAATACTGGGGGGACTCCCACAACTCAGCATGTTAGTCACACTCGTGGCTGTGATTTATTACAGGGAGAGGACACAGAACACAGTCACCAAAGGGGAGAGACCCGTGGGGTGCAGTGTGGGGACCAGGCTTGGCTTGTAGAGCCCCCTCCCAGGGGAGTCACACAGGACAGGCTAACTCTCCAGCGATGGGTCATGACAGCACGTGTGACGTGTCATCTGCCAGGAAGTGGGTCAGAGACTCAGTGCCCAGGGTGTTCCTGGGGCTGCTCACATAGGCACCCTCTGCCTGCACCTGCCAAGATTGAAGGAAGGCAGGGGCTCAGCACAAGCCACATGTGCAAAGAGTCCGGGCCAGTGAGCCCCTTCTGTCAGTTAGGGAGTGGTGGAGCCCTCTGAAAATCCAAGTTCCCAGGCGCCAGCTGAGGGTAAACCTTGCCAGCAGGCCTTTCTCAGGAGGGAGGCCTGAGGCCTGCAGTGCTACTGAATTTCTGCACATAGTGATCTCACCCCCATTCCCCCAGGTTCTTAAGATCAAGCTCTCTCCCATCATGGGAGCCTGGCCTTTGGCCAGTTTCTCTGTACCATTGGGGCCCCAAAGGGCCCTTTTCTCCTGGTGTGTGTGATAATCAGACAAGCATTTATGAGTGTTGCTATCTTGCTGAGCTCATTTTGCCCATGTGGAAACTCAGGTGGGGGGAATTATCTCCATTTTATAGACGAGGAAACAAATCTCAGCTAAGAAGTAGCAGTTCTGATCCTCTGACATCAAACCTGGGTTCCTTCCCACTCTGATTTCCTGATTTGGGTCATATGTGTGTGTGTGTGTGTCACTCTCCTGCTCTTTACTTACTATTTTGAAAAATTTCCCCATTAAAAAGAAAATTTCCCACCCCAAAATCTCATGACTATAGACTATCTATGGTTAAAAGAACATATGGGATGTGAACAGATCCCAGAAATGGGCTGCTTTAATTTGTCTGATGGTTCAAGTACAGTTGGAAAATATCCATCATATCATAGATAAATTTTCACAAATGCCTAGGGTGCCTAAATGGTTTTCTTGGCTTCACTGGAGATGGCTGGTAATTATAGATTTGCTTTGTTTATGTCACCGTATTCCTATTATGTTAATATGTGTGTGCAAATTAGTTAGTAGTTTAAAACCTATACATACTTAAGGTACTATACAAGAAGATATGTCAAAGAAATAATCAATCCTCCCAAGTTTCCTTCATATGCTACATCTATAGCTTTTCTTCTTCCTTCCTAATTACAAACCTTAAATAGAATTCGTGCCTCATATCGAATTTACCGAGTATCATAATTCCTCCAGGTGGTAAAGATACCTCGAGACAAGTGCTGGGCATAGAAGCCACAGGGCATAAATCTGCAAAGAAGTAAAAAGCTAACCTTTGCAAACAATATGGCTTCTCTCTCACTTACCAACTTTACATTTCCCTGTATGGCCCCGAAAGATGACTGGTTAGCCAGAGACGGGTAAGATTCCTCAAGGGAGGAACAACCTAAGACAGGCACAGTCGCAGGGGGGCCATCAGGTGAGAATTTGGGGATCAACAGAGGTGAGGCTCAGAACCTCACCCCCCCTGCTTTGAGAGAAATCTTCTGCATCCGTGGATATCTTGCTGCCCTTGTCTAGCCTGGATTAATACTTAGTCCATAGGCACACACCTGATCATCTGATCATCTACATTTGCCTTCTTACAGCACTAAACTATGTTTTCTACCTTTATCTTGCATCTACCTACCACTTCAGCATTTTATTAAAAATAAAAATAATAATAATAATAGGAGAAATGTGGGATCAACATATAAATCAAGTACAAAAATCAAATGAATATTCATATTTGACCTGATGGTTTATAGGTCATATTGCATGATCAAAACCGAAAGTTTCTGTGATGAATGCCCTTGTACTGTTCACCATGTAAGAATTTATTCACTCTGTAAGAATTCGTTCACCATGTAAGAACTTGTTCGTTATGCTTCAGAAGATTGGAGACTGACGAGAATTAGGCTTGAGATGGATTAATGATTGTACATTGAGCATTGACCCCCCTATACTGAATTTTATTGTTGTTAACAACCATTTGATCAATAAATATGAGAGATGCCCTCTCAAAAAAAAAAAAAAAAAAAATAGGATAGAAAGAATGGGTGCCCTCTACTCCAGCCTTTAGACATTATTGTTTGAGAATATGATACTTGGGATTGAGTAGCCGTCCTATGACCACAAGGGTAGTGGCTGACACACTGAGGAGAGCAAGTAGAAAAAGGCATAGAGTCTGGGCCCTAGATGATATTGTTGGGATATTGAATCAGTCTGGAGCTGCTTACTTCCAGATGTCTGTCATGTGAGATACATTAAACAATTATTTAAAAAAAAAAAAAAAAAAAAAAAATTTCCATACAAAGGTACTTTCTATCACTACTTCAAATTGGAAATTAAAAAATTTTTTTTCATAAAAAGAAGAAAGCAACCATAAAAATAAACACAAGGGGAAAAAATACTATTATGTTTGCAACAGTCAGGAAAAGTTGGGAGTTGAGAAGAGAGTGACTTGTCTCAATGTGCAAATTGATTTTATTTAATTTGGAGAATGGCAGTTGTCATTCTGCACTTGGGGAAGCATTGTCGTGAGAGGACAGGTAGAAAGATTTTTACCTAGAGAGATGCCTTTTCTCTAGAGGGTGCTCCTTGGGGTCATGGGCATAGGAACAGTCTGGGAAGCATGTGTTTACCCAGGTGGGCCTAGGACAGTAGAGGAGCTCCACCTCCCCGTGTGCATGTGCAGTTAAGCTGGGACACCTACCCTCTTGAGCAGGACCCGGGCCAGGTGTCCCTGGAGCTGCAGGGAGGCCAGGCCTCTTACCTACGATGCTTGTTGCTGCAGGTCACTGGCATCCCCATGAACTGCTCTGTGAAATTGCAGCTGAGCCTGTACATCAAGGCCATCAAAGGCATTGGGTGAGTGGGGCTGGGGCAGGGACTTGTATAGAGATCAGGGACCCACTCAGCACCTTCTCAGGGACCAGTGTGGCCGGGAGGGGATGGTCCCACTGGGTGTGGAATCTTGTCTCTGCCATAGTCCCCTCAAAGGAGTCTCAGCTCTGGGCCAGGGCCCGGCCTACATCCTTACATCCCTGCCCCAGAATCCTCCTTTTCGCTCTTAATACTTGTCCCCAAATTAGCCAGAATCTTCCATCCAAGCTGTTTTCCACTGAAGAGAAAATTGAAAAAAACTAAATTCTGGTGAAACCAAATATTTGAAAATGGAAACCTACCAAAGAGCATCCTTGAGTCTGACAATTCACTGATTTTCTCTTTTGATTTGTTAAATGATAGCTTTATTGAGATGTAATTCACATACCATAAAGCTCACCCTTTTAAAATGGACAACCCATTGATTTGTAACATATTCACAGAGTTGGGCAACAATCAATTCTCTTGGGTCATACCTAGGAACCAAATGGCTGGGTCACATACTGACTCCATGTTTAATGGCTTGAGGAACCACTAGACTTTTCCACAGCGGCTGCACCAATTTATTTGCTCACTAGCAGTGTAGGAGGGTTCTGCTCTCTCCCCATCCTCACTGAGTCCTGTTAGAACATGATGTTTTGATAAAGCTGGGTTTGGAAGTACACTGATTGGTCTTCCTGTCAGGTCCTGTTCTTCTTAGCATATTTGAAATAGTTTCATTAACCAGAAAATCCCCCTAGAACAATTCCTGGGTGGCAGGAATGTGAGCATCTATCCAGCTTTGTAAGCTGCTTCTCAGCTGGAAAGAATAACGCTGTCGCAGGGAGGCGGGAGTGGTAAGTGCATGCTCATCTCCTTAAGGCCCACTCCGGCTTTTAATTTTTACATTTTGAGGTTGCTCTCAGGGTTTATTCTGGAAGGATCTGTGGTTGGTGAAATGACACCGGGTGTGCACCAGGTGTCTGCCACCCAGGCCTGTGCTCTGGGCCCCACATCACTGGCACTTGGTCTGTTAGCTTGGATGCACCAGGCCTGGCAGGTGACTTAGAGGAGCCAGGCATCCTGGGTGGGGACGGGGCCGAGGGCCAGCCCCTGCCCAGCACCAAGGGAACACGGGCCCAGCATGGCCCCATCCTGTGCACTTTCAAATGCATTTTTCAAAATATGGATTTTAACATGAGTTCTGTCAACTTTTACTTGTTTTTCAAATTCTTGACAAATGCTGCTCAAGCCATTGGTTTGTCCAGTGGCTGGATTCTGCCTGTTGGTGGCTGCAGGCCACTACCCTGACCTTGCTGGGCCTCTGTGGTCTCATCGCTTCAGAACAGGGGCCGCTCAGCTGCCCGACATTCCCTCCAGGCTGGAGTGGTGGCCTCAGTGGAGCTGGTTTAGTGGCTGTGCATATTGCCATCCCTGAAGGCCGGCGGGGTGTGGGAAAGGTCTAGAGGTGCAGCTGTCCGGAAGCAGAGCTGTTCCACTGTGCCTTGTCTGAGCAACTTACGGTCTGTTTGCTAACAAGATAAAGGCAGCAGAGTTGCATGCTCTTTGCATGTAATTTATGTCCGTTCTTAACAAGCTCAGGTAACAGAGGCCAAACTGAGTGGAACCCTCCACTGTATTCCCATAGTGTTTCCCAGGTCTCCCTCCGGAGGTGACACCATGCACATTCATTCCCTGCACAATACTTAATGGGGGACCCAGAGAGAGCTGAGGATTGTGACTGAGGGATTTTAGCCTTTTGTGTTACTCTGGGGCCCATCCCCTGCTGAGCTCCACCTCCCCTGTGTGCAGTTGTGCCACCTTTAAGCAGACCCAAGAATGGTGAAGTCACAGAATACTTTTGTCTTATTTTGCTGCTATTTAGCAATGACAATAAACATACAGCACTGTTTAAGTGCTGGGTATTCTTTTAAGTCCTTTGCTCAATTCTTGCATTAGGTCCTCATTGCACCCCTGTGAGCAGTTCCAGTGTAATCCACTTTTTACAGAGGAGGCACAGAGAGGGTACATGGCATGCCCAAGCTCACACAGCTAGCTAATAAGTGGTTATGTCAGGGGTTCCCAAGACCATGCTCAGGTTTGATGATTTGCTAGGAAGACTCTCAGGCCCCAGCATGTGGTCATGCTCATGGCGGTGATTTATTACAGCAAAAGGATTCAAAGCAAAATCAGCAAAGGGAAAGGAGCATGGAGTGAGGTTTGGGGGAACCAGGAGCGCTTCCAGAGCCTTCTCCCCAGGGAGTCACACCAGACATGCTTAAGTCCCTCAGGGAGTTGTGACAGCACATGTGAAGTGTCATCTATCAGAGAAACCCATGGAAGACTTAGTGCCCAGGGTAATGGGGGGCTGCTCACGGAGGCACCTGCTCAGACCCAGACTACATGCTCCCCGAAGGAAAGCAGGTGGTCAGCATAAACCATATTGTTTGTTAGCTGGGTGTGCCATCCTGAATAAAACTGGGGCTTTGTTCTAAAAGGAACGAATGGATATCAGCTAGGTTACTGGCACCCTCTGCCAAGTGTTTAATTTAAAAAGGTATTGTCAGATTGTCAGGCAGTTCCCTGCCAGGAAACACCCATTCTTCAAGCCCTTTCTAATCCAGTCATTGCAAAATAAAATCACACCTGAGCCCAGAGCTTACCATCACATGTCGAAAGCTGCTTGAAAAAACTCCTCACTCGCTTTGTCTCACTTATTTCCAGACAAACAGGAAGGATCCAGCCGGTGGTCCTGCCACTGCTGTGGTTCAGTGAGGTAAGGCTGCCCCCCTTGTCCCACACCGAGGGTGCCTGGGCAAGGAGTCTGGTACCCAGTGAGGAGCCGGTGTCGGCATTTGAGGCAGAAGGGAAGGCTGGGCCAGTCAAACAATCTGTCAGAAACTTCCCACTGTCCAAAGCCTCACACACCACACTTTATGTCAGTCATCCCGGAGCTGAAAGGACCTCTTGAGGTGAGGAAGACAGAAGCGACGTGAAATTGTGAAGCAAGCCCAGGGCGTAAAGTGACTTTGTTAACTTCATGACCACTTCTGAGAAGGGAAGTGATTTTCAAGGTGTCAGCTTTTCACTTGTGCTTTCTTTTCTCCCAGCTTTTCAGAGTTCCTTCAGGCCTTGCTTGTCTTTAATCAGGGTGAGCTAATGGTCTGCACAGCCTCTGAAGGTCAAAGTCACTTCCTGCTCACATCACACTCTGCTATCCACAGTCATTCAGGAGTGCCTAGGCTTCTTCCCTCCCCCTCGGAGATCCTCAGAATCCATCCCATTCAATGAATTGGGAAAAGATGGAGAGAATCATGTGGGAGGTTTTTACAGGGCAGGCATGAAAGCTGTAGAGGCGATGTGCCCATGTCCCAGGGGATTCTGGGAAATGTGTGGCCCTGGAGGACATGGAGGCACCTGCAGACTCCATTAAATGCTGTGGCCAGTGATCCTGAGATGGGGAGGGGTGTGATGGCCAGAAGGATATTGCATGGGTGGCATCTATCCCCAGGCCCCAGCCTGTTTGTCATTCTCCTCCCCAGAGTGGGACAATGGAGGGTGAGACCCTGCAGACGTTCTACACCCAGTTGGTGCTGATGCCCAGTGTACTACACCACACCCAGTACTTCCTCCTCGCCCTGGGCTGCATCCTGCTACTCATCACCGTCATCTGCCAGATCCTGAACCAAGTAGGTGGTGTGGTCTGGCCAAACGGCACACTGCTTGCCTGCTGGGGGAAGGACGGGCTTGGATCATATCTCCTGGCCTTCCCTTCTCTGCCTGGAGCCCAGTTTGGGCAGCGCATCTCTGCCTGGTGCAGAGGATCTGTCGCTGTGTCCTTGCATCTCTTGCATCCTGTGCTGCTTTTTTTTCGCCTGTTCTGGGAGGTCTGGGAATCCTCCTTTGGAGGAACTGCGGGTGGCTTTTGGGTACTGAGACCTGGTACTTGAATAGTTTGTTCATCAAGTCAATACCTGTCAGGTTCAGGGCCTACAGCAGTGAACAAGACAGGCTGCAGGCCGTGCTCCAGGGGAGCTTGGGGGCTGGCATTCTAGTTGGGGAGACAGGTAAATAAACAAGTAAATAAACAGTAAAGATAATTTCACTGATTATGAGGTTGTTAGGACTGGAGCAGTGCTGTTGAGTAAAAATACAATATGAACCACATGTGTAATTTTAGATTTAGATTTTCTAATAGCCACCTTAAGTTAAAAAAATTAATTTTAATCATATGTTTTATTGAACCCGAATATATCTAAAATCTGACTGTTGTAACATACAACCAATATTAAAATATAAATATATTTTGCATTTTTTTTCATGCTAGGTCTTTGAAATTCTGCTGTTTATTTTATACTTAGAGCAGGTCTTGATTTGGACTGGCTCCATTTCAAAGGCTGGATAACCTTATATGACTACCAGACTGGACAGCACAGCATTCAAGGGGGCTGGGATGGCTATAGAGAGAATGTCAGGAAAGGCTTTTCTGAAAAGGTAGAATTTAAGCTTCAGTGTGAATGCTCAGGAGGACCTCTGCATAGAGTCATGGGAAGAGTGGGAGGAATGGCCAGTGCAAAGGTCTTGAGGCAGGGATGGGAGGCTTATGGGGAGATCTTGGAGTATCAGAGTGGCTGGAAGGGAGTGAGCAGAGGAGAAAGGTAGGAGGTAGTGTCTATGAGGCAGGGGCAGATCACGCCATGCCCTGTAAGGCAGGATGAGCAGCCTGGAACTGCTTCTGGGCAGGACAGCAAGCTGTTAGAGGCTATTAAGGAGAGGAGTGACTGGGTCAGCTGCTGTGTGGTAAGTAGGTCCCTGGCTGGAAGGGTGGAATCAGGGGGACCAGTGGGGAGGCCCAGGTGAGCAAGAATGGTGGCTTAGACCAGGGTGGGAATGGGTTATTTTGGAAAGGGAGGATAGATGGATAAGAGCTTTGAAGGCATCCAACCTCTAGGGGCAGGAAGGATGGGGCAACACAAATACCCCTTTTCAATTTGGTGTCATTCATTCCTGGCACCCCCTGGCACACCTTTGCTGAGCAAGTTCATTTTGCAAGGCACCGTGCAGATTGTGGGGGTACAGCAATCATTAGATATGATGTCTGGAGAACAGGGGACAAGACAGACTTTAAGTGATTACTACAGCCACACAGGGACAAGGCTGTGATCTCGGGGCTCCAGGGGCAGTGGGTCCCAGGCAGCTACCTGACAGGGAGGAAGTGCTGCTCCATGGCAGGAAGTCTCAAAGCCTGTTGAGTGTGTGAATAAGGAAGTTGTCCTGGGGCCACAGGCTGAAGACCTTTGAGGGGGACCTGCCTGGGTCCCCTGCTGCCCCTCAGGCCCTCTGCAACACCTGCTTTCTGCTTTAGCTTTGGCAAAAAGCTCTTTCTCTTTCTCCTCTATCTTGGAGGCAGCTTGCCTGCTTGCTTGCTTGCTGGAGCCATAATACACCTTCCCAGGCTCTTAACTTGGGCTTTCTGACGCCAGGCCTGATTTCCCTTCCGAGTCCACTGTCCTGTAGGGGAAACGGTTTGTGCTGGTTCCAGGATGGTAGGGCCCTCCAGCTCTTGCAATATTGCTACCTCTGGTGCCTGAGCCCCTGATGAACATTGGGTCTGATCAGCCTGCAGGGTGGCCCTGTTGCTGTCCCTGCCTCAGTGAGAGCTGGGCTGAGCATAGCTGTCACTCCAGTGAGCAGAAGGGAGTTCCCTAAGGCATTTCGGCTGAATTATGCTAGGACAGCGAGAGGGACCAGAAGCCACAGCTCCCAACCTGTGGATATGTCCCTGGGTGGATTTCTACTAGTGAAGACACACACAGAGCCACACTTGGAGGACCCAGGAATCTGGCTGAAGCAGGGCTAGGCCAGGAGAGGAGGCCAAGGCCCTCTAGCTCCTTTGTCTCTCTCCATTCAGAAATTGGGGGCTGGAGGGAAGAGTAAGGAGACCGGAAGTGCTGGCTTGGGCCTCCTTCCCTGCCTCACCCCACAGATCAGAGTGTGGCCCCAAACCCAGTAAGAGCCATTCTTTCCATTGCTTCTATGGGCAATGCAGTTAAGACTCCCTCCCTGCAGGTTTCACTGGAGGCCAAGTAATTAAAATTTAACCAGTATGGTTTTTTTGGCCTAGTAGAAGGTAGGCCTTACATGCTGTTATGTGATTGTCCTGATTTTTTTTTTTTAATCATGTGCTGGTGAATTCAATGTGTTTTCACTTCTCTTCAGAGAAATTTTTCTTTTCAAGTCATTCTTTAAAAAATCAAGTATTTTAACAGGACAACCTGTTTCTGGTCAGTTTAAAATGCTACCTACCTGACCCGCTGATCCTTTGCCCATCTGCTCTGCCCCCACAGCCCGTCTCCCCACCCTAGTTCCTCTCCAGGTCCTTCGTTTTCATGCGGACACACCCTTTTTAGCTTGGCTTGTCCTCCCAGCCAAGCGTGTTTCCTGAAGATACCTGTGTTTCTGTCACTGGTGAAGGGCACCAACTCCCCAGATCTCAGCCAGCTCCACTAGTTACTGGTTATTGGACTCAAATTCTGCACCTGCTCTTTTTAAAAAATCGAAGAACCATGTAAACTCTTTTGTGTTTGGCTGCAGTGTCAACTATAAATTAGCTTGGTTATCTTCTAGGAGAAATGCTATTTATTTTGGAGTAGTAGTAAAAAGGGCTCAAAGGATAAGGAGGCCATTCAGGCCTATTCTGAATCCCTGATGACGTCAGCTCCCAAGGGAACTGTGCTGCAAGAAGCCAGGCTGTAGGTGGGTACCAGGTAACACTTCACTTCGTGCCTTCCCGCCCTGCCTCCCCTCCTGTAGTGATTAGAACTCTGGTGGCTTGAAACACTTTGTTTCTTAACCATTTCTTCAGCCTAAATTTCACCTGGAGTGTCTACAGACTGAAAAATACTTACTGGCATATTTTGTTTTTGGGGAAACTGCCAAAGTAGATGGTAGTTTCTTTGATCCCAGGCGTGGTAGGAGATGAATGGCGATCAGTATCCTGTGGGCTGGCATCTTATTTGCAAGGTTGTGTTAGAAAGGCAGGATCAAGGTTGAGTCAGCTGCTTCTCAAACCTCTGGTGCCATAGACTTCTCTGGGAAAGTTTGCTAAAAATGCAGACCCTTGGACATCCTTCTAGACTTACAGGAATAGAATTATGGATGGGGTCCAGGAATCTGCATTTTAATGGACCCTTAAGAGGATTCAGATGTACATGGTCCAGGGACCCCTGTCAGAGAAACATTGATCAAAATAAATCTGGGATTACTGGCGAAGAAAAGAGTTGAAGCATCAATTGAGCACCAACTGAATATCCAGGGTAGGTTTGCCAGATTGAGCAAAAACAAACAAACAACAACAAAATTCTAAGATACAACAGAAAAGGTGCCCAGTTAAATTTGAATTTTGGTCAAACCATGAATAATCTTGAGGATAAGTGTGCCCCGTCCTTTTTTTGGGACATGCTTTTACTGAAAACCTCTTCCTTGTTTACCTGAAATTAATATTCAGCTGGACACCCTGACTTTATCAGGACAGGTAGGCTCCTGCCTTTGGGAGCTCACATTTTCCTACATCAAGTTCCATTAGGTACGATGCCCTAGAACAGCCGCATCCTGCCAGGGATGTGACAGGCAGAGTTGCAGGCTCTAGTCTGGGTAGGGGTGAGTAGCTCTATGGTTGTGCCTCTGGTAATAGTTATTTTGGTATTTCTGAAAAATGTGCCACCCTTGAGGGCTTCTGGGGCTGGGTGTGCTGAGGTTCAAAGCATTTTGGAGAGCCACAGAGTGAGGGTGTGGTAAGGATCCTGCTCTTTGGGGCCAGTTAGCTGCCCCCTGGGGCCAGAGGAGGAAATAAGATAGCAAATGCAAAGTGATGGTGTGGGTGTGTTTGCGTTGGCAGGTGCTGCCAGCCCTGCAAGGAGGAGGCAGGAGGGAGAGTTCTGTTCCCACCCAGGCTCTGGGGGGGCTCCTCCTGCCATTCAGGAACAGGAGGGCAGGAGTGAGCATTAGAGGGGTGTCCTCCTGAGGGCACAATTCCTGGATTTGTCCAAGTTGGAGACAAGCCCCCTTTCCTGCCTGCCTCCCAGGGACTCCTCTGGGATGCCTTTTGGGTACCATTTGGTCCCATTGGCACCCCTGCCCCCTTTCTACCACAATTCCCTTCAGCAGAAACTTGCTTAGTGTTCTCAGAGTACAGGGGTCGGGCCCTTAGGCATAGAGAAGGGGGTTATGTGCTTTTAGCACAGATAGACTTAGGGTTGTGAGGTCAGAGCCCCCATGGCTGCACCTCTGGGCATAGCCAGGAGGTCCTGCCACCCTCCCCCAAAATACAACAGAAACAAAACTGGGCTCTCCCTTTTATATTGCAAGCAGAACACATTAGTTATTTGAGTTATTAGGGAACTTTCTGATTTAAAGAGATTCTACTGCCCTGCAGGAGAGTCTACTTCCCTTCTGGAAGACAGCTCCACCTCCACTCCAGGGGATACCCCTCCCCCAGGTGTCCTTTGGCTTGGCAGGGCAGGTATCTGGGAAGTAGCCCATGGTCCTGGGGACCTGGAATCCCTGCTGGGCAGCCTACAGACTGTACTTGGGTCCCTGGGGGACACCCCATACCTTGCCCTGTACCTTGGCATGGGGGTGATCTTGAGGGGCTTCATTGCTTAGGAGAAGGCAGGAAATGGGCCCTTCACTAGCCCGAAAGAGTATTTTTAAATGAATAAGAAAAAGACAGCCCCTCTGTGCAGATGCAGCCAGCTGTAGGGCAGAGGGCTTAGCAAGCAGCACGACAGCCCCTTTGTAGCCCCTTTGGCTGGGTACCCTTGTTCTGTGAACAGCCTGGACAACTGTACAGGGCAGCACTTCAGGGGGATGTTCCTGAACCTTTCTTACCTTCTCATTAATCTTTCTCCTGTTCCAAGTCCTCATTCCTCACTTTAACGAAAGTGGGAGGAAACAGGAGGAGGAGGAATCTGCTTCCCATTCTGGTCCCTTGGGGATTTATTACATATGTTTTTCTTGGGGAAGACCAGGGTTCCTTCACAGTCTGGAGATAATTTCCCTTTTTACTTTTGAGAGAGGCTTTCTCAGGTCATGGTTCTCTGGGCCCACATTGCTGAGGTTCTGGCCCCTCTGGGTGTCTCATCCTGTCTTTATGTGGTGGTCGGGACTGGTCTCACTCTGGTCTGGCCTCTGCACCAACTTTCTGGCCCCTGGCTTGAATGTGGCTCAACCCAGAAAGCCTTGGATCTGTCTCAGAGCGAGAGGACCCAGGAGTCCCACCCTCCCCTGTGTGCTGCCCCGGTTGGGATTTTGATTTCCACCACTGCCTGGTGAAGCAGGCCTTTTTGCTCTCCAAATCTGTCTGTCTGTATCCATGAATGATCAGTAATTAAAACACTGTCTCAGTGATGTCACAGTGTATGTCTCACTCTGCAGCTGGCCGTCCCTTAATTTTCTGTTTGTGACAGCTGTCTAGGTTGAACACCCTCTCGTGACTGTGATTTAAAAATGCATTCTCCTGTCAATGGACATTTCGGTGGTTTCCAGGTTTTCTGTGTTGACAGTGTTGCATGTACACCCTGGACTCCTTGCTTTGCTCTTCTTACTGTGTGGGCAAGTCCCTTTGGGTCTCAGTCTCCCACAGGGTGAGGGCAGGGCAAGATGGTGTCTAGTGAGGTGTGGAGGCCCTTGTAACTGCATTCAAGAGTCCATAGGTTTCTCCAGTCTTTACTTATCTTGAGGTTGAGAGATGGGTGCCCCCAAGGGACATGAAAGGGAGGGCTTCCTTGTGGGTGCAGGGACCAGGGTAGGGCTGGGATGTGGGTGGGGCTTGGTGAGGGGACTTGGTGATCGAGCTGTTCCCTTTCTCCACAGGGTCCTGGAGATGCCACGAGCCAACCCAGCCTGGCTGCCCAGCCAGACCATCTCCCTACTCCCTACACCCCGCTTCTGCAAGACTCTTTCAGCAGACAGCCCACCAGTCCCCAAGTCTGAGCCCCCCAGATGCCACATGCGTGTCTGCACATTGCACACCCCCAGCACCTGTGTATGCGTGTGCACAGATGTGTGCAGACACACTCAGGGATGGAGCCGGTACTGACGGGACTCCAGGAGAGGCTCAGCAACCAAGACTGTTCTTGAATTTTCCCTCCAAGTGAACCATAGCCCTGGCCACAGGTGCTGTGGACCTGGGCTCTTGATGACTCATGTTACCTCTCCCCAGTTGCCCTGTCATTCACCGAACACTGCAGACCCTGTTTGGTGGCTCACCCAAGTTAAAGCAGGAGAGGGCTGTAACTCCATGGGGCCAGCCACTGTCCAAAGCCCAGCCTGGGAGTGCAGACTTCTTGTGCCAAAGCCAGGTGGGCACGGGCCATGGGTTCAGCACCTCGCTGGGGCCTAGAGCTTTGGCCACTGTACATCCATCTGAGACAGGGGTGAAGTCCATTCACAATGGTGAGAGCTCAAGATGCATAATACAACTGCTATGTCTCCTGACCCCTAAGCAGGACGGTGATCTCCCTGAAGTCGATACAGGCACCTGGTTTGGGTGTCTGGGCCCCTTTCCTCCAGCCTAAACTGACATCATCCTGTATACTGAGCCATCCACTCCTGGCTGGAGTGGTGGGAGGCTGCCCCCAGCGAGGGTCCTCGGCCTCTAGGTGCCAGGGCAGAGGTGGAGAGGCCCAGGTGGGACTGGTCAGTCTGCTTGGGTGGGAGAATGTCCGTCCAGGGCTCCTGGTCTCTGGGGCAAGCCTTTGTCTCTTTTCTACTGGAAGAGAAATGAATTTTATCATCTTTTAAAAATAATTCACAATTAAAGTAATAAATCTTTTTAAAAAGCTAATGTCTGTGATGGCCTCTTTGCTGGGGATGGGGGAGGCTTCCTGGGGAATTCTAGGCTCTCTTTTTAATCAGTGGCTCCTTTCTGGTAGCTTCCCCAAGTGTCACTCAGAGGCTGGGCTGCTGACTTACCTTCATATTGTTTAAAAATTTCAGCTGTGTATATATTCAACTTATGCAATACTGCAAGGCTGTTTGACCATTACCGATCCCCAAGGTAAGTACCTTTGCCATTTTGGCCTGGAACCTGCTAGGCTTTTTTCTCTGTATTTGTATACAGATCAAGGTGTCTATTGGGACATTATAGTCTCGGTTCTGGACTTTTGCTTTTCCTTGTTACATAAATGACAGAACAGAGAAGTGATTAAGAGAAGGGATTGGAGGCAGATTGTTGGGGGCTTGAATCTAAGCTCTGCCTCTTACTAGTTTTGTGATTCCAGGCAAATCACTTGAAAGCTCCATGCCTCCATGCCTCAGTTTCTCCAACTCTAAAATAGAGATAATAGTACCTACCTCTTAGAGTGACATTTTGAGGATTCAGTGAGCCAGTCAAGAAATGCTTTTAGTGCATAGCTGGCACACAGCTATATAAATTTGCCATCATTATCTGTTAGGATTTATCAGTCTTCATTTTTTCCCCACCCACGCTAGACACTGTTCAACTTGTTCCTGCCGTAGACAGCCTTCCCTGTTGGTACAAACTGAGCTGCGTCCTTTTTCATGGCTGCACAGTCTCTAAGCCCTTCCCTGAAGCACTGCCCCAGGAACACCCTCAGATGAGTTTCTCAGGAACATTTGGAGGGGGCTGGTCCCAGGAGTGGCCTCTCCCCATACTGGCACCGTCGGAGTTGGGGGCTGCCAGGTGGGGTTTTCCCACCCAAGAGCCAGGGGTGCTCAGAGGACACAGCAGGCACTGAGCCTATATCCCTCAGTGCTTTAAGAGGCCCCCAAGACAGTTTCATTTCTTTTATAATAAGCAAACTTTTGGGTAGACAGTGTTTTAAAACCCAATATTCATCTTTACACTAATGCTTTAAATGTAATTTAGAATAATTTTAATAGAGGAAGGGGCCTGTGGCTCTGCCAGAGACCTGTGGTGGGGCCCCTTCGCCTTCTGTACCACCCGGTGCACTTAGGCCGCTTAGACACGCCTCCTGACCAGACGAGCAGCCCGCGGGGACTTGCTGGGAAACCGTGGGAAACGAGTCCGAGCCTCAGGTAGGATTTTGGGGAAGGGACAGTGCAGAAAGACGCAACGTTCCCGTTCAGAGGCTTAGCACTGACGTAGGGATGCCTGGTGACATGGTCGCCGGCGTGATGAATGCAACGCTCTGTGATGGCCTCTCTAGCGGTGCTGTGATGACACAAGAAGTGATGATGTAACGCTGCCATGGTGACAAACGTCGCCGCGATGACGTAAACGGCGCTGCGGTGACACAGACGGCACTGCGAGGACGTAGGACACGCCATGATGAAGCAGGAGGCGCTGTGATGGCGTCTCTGGAGGCCTTGTGATGCAAGAAGTGCCGTCATGACGCAGGTCTGCCGTGATGACCTGAGACGTGCCAGGAGGAAGCCGGGGGCACCGTGAGAGCCTCTCAGAGGCACTGTGCTGTCGCTGTGGGACCCACAGGCGCCTTGAGGACTGCGGAGGACGCTTGCTGGCGAGAAAACGTGGGGTAGGAAGACTCGCTTTCAGATACGGGGCTGGGCCCGCCAGTGGGTGGAGCGGGGCCTGGGGCTCCTGGGGGGGTGGGCCCTCCGCCATCTTGTGCCGCCCGCCTTGCCCCAGGAATGGGGGGTAAAACCACCACCATGCTTACTAAGGCGTCGACATCCAAAAGTTTTTACTTTTAAATTTTTTTAGTGGAATGAATTTAACTTTTTAAAAATTTCAGTTGAAATGTAGTTAATATACATATGTAGATATAACACATATAACGTATAATGTAGTATATTAGTTGCAGATGTACAACACGTGATTGGACAATTATATACATTAGGAAATGCTCCCCGTAGCTACCCTCTGTCATACCAAACTGTCACAATGGTTATTGATTATATTTCTATGTTGTGCCTTACATTCTCCTGACTTAGTGATTTTTAAGCTGGAAGTTTGTACCTCTTGATCCCCTTCACCTATTTCTCTTGTTAGCCCCCCTTCCCTTTGTCAACCACCAGTTTGTATTTTTGAATCTTTCTGGCTCTTTTTCAGATTTTACAAAAGTGAGACCATATGGTATTTATCTTTCTCTGACTGACTTGGTTCACTTAGCATAACACCTCTGGGTCCATCCATGTCTTATGGCAAGATTTCTTTCTTTTTTATGGCTGAGTAATATTCCCTTGTGTGTATGTAGCACATCTTTATCCATTCATCTCTGGTGGACACGTAGGTTGCTTCCATATTTTGGCTATTGTAAATAATGTTGTGATGAACATAGGGGTGCATACATCTTTTTGAATTAGTTTTCATTTTCTTTGGGTAAATTCCTAGAAGTAGAATTACAGGATTGTATGGTATTTCTATTTTTAATTTTTTGAGGAAGCTCTCAATTTCCATAGTGGCTTCACCACTTCACATTCCCACAAGCAGTGCAGGCGGGTTCCCTTTTCTCCACATCCTCACTTAACTCTTTCTTGTCTTTTTGATACTAGCTGTTCTGTGTGAGGTGATATCTCATTGTGGTTTTTGATTTGCATTCCCTGATTAGTGATGTTGAACTTATTTGCAAGTGTCTATTGGCCATCTGTATGCCTTCTGTGGAAAAATGTCTGTTCAAGTCTTCCGCCCATTTTTTATCTGTTTTTTTTGGTGTTGAGTTTTATGAGTTTTTAAAATATACTTTGGATATTAACCTGTTGTTGGAGGTATCATTTGCAAATATTTTCTCTCATTCAATAGACTGCTTTTTTGTTGTATTGATGGTTTCCTTTGCTGTGCAAAAGCTTTTTGGTTTGATGAAAAGTTTTTATCTTATATTGAAGTTGTTGCAAAGGATGAAATTTTTGGTGTATTGTTTGTCATCACTGACATTTTAAAATTAAACCATGTCATTACTCTTCTAAATGAGCCCACATAAACGTAATGATGAGATGATGCTCACCACCATTAAAAAAATGCATGAACAAACTCTTACAGTTAAAAAATTTAGCCTTCCCCCCTTGACTATGCATTTCCATCTACATTTAGCTAGAATTTTAGCTAAATGTTATAGCATTTAGGCCTTTAAGTCTTACTAATCATTTGGTCGTACTTCTCTGCAATATAAATATCTATATAAGTTGAAATGGATATTTTAATTTTTTTCTCTTGACCATAAAGGTTTAATTTTTAAGGTCTGGATTGCCCTTCAACTATAGATACACAGTTGATCAACAGTATCAGTGTGTTTCACATTTTGTTATGTATCAGAGAAGTAAAACTTTACTGGAAGACATTTCCTTTTTATATGTTTTTAAATTTATGGAGTAGAATTGATGTGTGTATATACAGCCCTAGGAATTTGAGCACATGTAGAACTGAGTAAGCACCGCCAACCAAGACGCAGGACGATTTCATCATCTCCGAATTTCTTCCTGCTTGCCCTCTTCCTGCTTGCCCTCTGTAGTAAACCCTCCCCTCGGGCGTAACGTCTGGTAACCAGGTAGTGTTGTCTTTTCCAGAATGTCATATAAATGGAATCGTATAGTATGTAGCCTTTTAAGACTGGTTTCTGTCACCTGTCATAATGTCTTGAGATTCATACATGTTGCATGTTATCAATGGTTTGTTTCTTTTTATTGTTGGGTGCAATTCCATTATATGCAAATCCCATAGGTTTTTAGCCATGTATAACTCAAAGGACGTTTAAAGTATTTGCAGTTTTGGGTAATGATGAATAATACCTGGGAGTGGGACTGCTGGATCATGTGGTAACTCTATTTTTAACCTTTTGAGGCACTGCCAGACAATTTTCATGGTAGCTGTACTATTCTGCATTCTCACCAGCAAGGTATGAGAGTTTTACCTGCTCTTCATGCTGGCCAGCACCTTGGTACTTAAACAAATTTTAGTCATCTCGTGGCGGTAGCTCACTGTGGTTTTATTTTTATGGAAACACATCCCACAATGAGATCAGAGAGACTTCCTTTTCACTTTAAGTGATGTATCCGTGAATGACTAACACTTATTGCTAAAATGAGACAAATTTTGTCATCCATTCCTTTCTTATTGTTGTACATATAAGATAGAGAAAGCTTGTTTATGTAAATAAGTAGCTGGGAGGGGAAGGAATGTCCTGAAAGCAATGTCACTCAACTCTTACTCTTCTGAGTCATGGGCACAAAACAGATGGCGATCTGTCACCAAAAGTATCTTTACTGATCTACAAGCTGACAAGTCCATTTGCCCTCTATTCACATTTGTAGACAGCAGGAAAGTGGAAACCCCCAACTTGCGAAAGAATTGTAAAAGGATGACCAATTTTTAGCTCTGAAAACTAGTCTTTGGGAGCATCCCTCCAGAGGGGCTGGAGGATGGGGAAGAACTGCCTCCTGTGGAGTACATTGGGGGCCTCGTGAAGGGGCTGGAGGAATGCCCCGGGGCCTGGGTCTGCTCTCAGGGATACTCACAGGCAAAAAACTCACGGGGAGTGCAGGCCCTTAAATCCCCCACATTGGCCCCACTTGGAAAGCTGAGCTCAGTGTTCCCCAACTCATACTTTGATAACCACGTTGAGAACTGCTGACTGCCCTTGTGCCTGAGCCTCATCACAGACTCATGTAACTTTTCCTTTCAACTCTACCTGCTCATAAAAAAGTTATTAAAACAGGCAGTCTCCATAAAGCATTCTGCCCCTCACGTGTCTCATTGTATGAACATCTTGCTTCTGAGCATCTTTGTAAGGTTCTGATTTTTTTTTTTTTGGTACAGCCTTGGTCCCTAAACAGCCAACTACTTCATTCAGGGATCAGCAAGGAAACTGCCCTCTGCTCGCTGCTGGCAGCATGGGCTGCACGGTTACCTTAAAGGACACTGGATCAGGCTCCAGTGCGGCACTGGCTTGACGAATTCTAAGGAGTATCCTAACTCTGAAACTTTCTTCCCATGCTTTTCTTTATGCCCCAACCCCCATCTACTTATGTGACTCTGCTAACTTAATATTTTTCTTTAGTATGGCTCACTATTTTACTTAAAGACTTTTCTTTGAAAAGAAAAGCAGTTATATCTGAACCTGTAGATCCAGGAGCATGTTATATTTTCCATAACCCATTAAAACGTATACATGCCTGTTAACATTTTTTTATTAAGTTATCATTAATGTACAATCTTGTGAAGGTTTCACATAAGCAACATTGTGTTTTCAGTATTCACCCAAGTACCCCCCCACCCCATTGCAGTCACTGTCCATCAGTGTAGTAAGATGCTATAGAGTCACTACTTGTCTTCTCCATGCTATACTGCCTTCCCATTGACCTACCTGTTTTATGTGTGCTAATTATAATGCCCCTTAATCCCCTTCTCCCTCCCTAACCCCTTCCCTTTGGTAACTGATAGTCCCTCTTGGAGTCTGTGAGTCTGCTGCTGTTTTGTTACTTCAGTTTTGCTTTGTTGTTATACTCCACAGATGAGAGAAATCATTTGGCACTTGTCTTTCTCCGCCTCATGCCTGTTAACATTTAAAGATGTTCATCCAGGATCCAGGTACCGCCAGGCCTGCTCTGTTCAAGCACCCTGTGCTGTCCTTATTGTCCCACAGCCCCCTATCTTCCAACTCTGCTTGTGGAATAAGCGGTACCCCTGTATGAATGGTTTCCATCTTCTCTGTCTTGCTTAGTTCCATCACCAAAGTCTCAATTCCAGCCATGCCTCTTCCTCTAGGAAGCTTCTCTTATCACTTCTGCTCACTCAACTTTCCCCACCTTGGAATTTCTGGGGCATTATGTCTGTACCCTAAATGATACTAGCATGTTCTAGTGCTTGAAGTCTTAACTCCAGCTGCTGTAGCCTCAAACCCCACGGGCCTATAACATAACCTGTGGTACCTACAGTTGTGCCAGAAACTGGAATATGCTTAACCAGGATGGTTGCGTACATTCCTCTGCTCATCAGATGATCATTCTTTCAACAAATACAGAGCGCTCCCTATACACTGTGAATAAAGTCACTGGGGTGGCTTTCCTTATCCGAAAAAAATGGCAGCAAGATAATATCTGTCTTTCAGGGTCAGCGTGGAGCTCAGAAGAGTTGGTGGTCCCACGTGATGGGTTCAGTGCTGGAGACTGCATTCAAGCCCACTGGTCTGGGGCTGTCCTGCTTGGTGCCACCAGGATCTCTCACCCACAGGCTGTGCCAGGCTGGCCCACGGGTTTCCTGGCTTCCATGCATGTCCTGTGCTCTCCATTTGCCATGCAGTAGACTGAGAGGTTTTGCTGAAATGTAAACTGTCACCAGGTTCATCCCTTGCTTAAATCCGTGCTGCAGCTTTCCCCCTTACTCTGATGATCAGGTCCTCCTCTTGGGA
Source organism: Manis javanica (assembly GCF_040802235.1). Taxonomy (NCBI): domain Eukaryota; kingdom Metazoa; phylum Chordata; class Mammalia; order Pholidota; family Manidae; genus Manis; species Manis javanica. The sequence goes on along the minus strand of NC_133170.1, from coordinate 62,215,401 downwards.
GCTGCTGGGAAAAATCCCTCTCCAGCTCAGGCAGAAGTGCTGGGCTCGGCCACTGGGGGGCGAGCTGTGCACACAGGTTTTTCAGAGGCTTGTGTTTCTGATAGATGCTGTGAATGACCTCTTAGGGTGTTCCTTAAATTGGGGTGGGGGGTGTCGCCTGGAGTCACAGCCTGGCTTGAGGCACTTGTAACCTCATGAAATGGCATTTTATGCTGGTGTTTGGGCATTTTCTTCTCCTAGGAAGTGTTTCCTTAATATTCGTCAGATTTTCAAAAGCATCTTTACCCTTTCCAAGGGTCTTGTGGGCAAGAATGACACCCCTAAGATAACAGCCAAGGTCATGTGATGTATTGGAAAGGTCTCTGGCCTTGGAGGCAGGCTATCTGTGTGTTAATCCCTGCTTTTCCCTGATTGCTGGGCAGCCTTGGAGAAATCTACAACCTCTCTGAGCCTCCAGTTTCCCACCCATGAAATGGGAGTGAAGATCTCAGCTCCATGAATTTCCAAGAACCCCTGTGAGGGTGGAAAATTAATGGATCTGTAAACATTTTCTATGGGGTGAAGGACTATTATGAAAGATCTCAGAACCTGTGCCTCCAGCAAGCATTTATTAGATGCTTACTGTGTACAGAGCACTTGCTGGGCACTGAGAGGAAGTCAAGCTCTGAGAGGGCTGTGGTCCTGCATGCATTCATTAATTCCTTCAACAGCTGTTTTCTGGGTGACCGCTATGTGTCAGAACTTGAGTATATACTGGTAGTTGACTTTGATTGGGTCCCTCCACTGAAGATGCTGAGACAAAGATTTGTGGCCAAGGGGTGTCCCAGGAGGGAAAAGGGGGCTCCAGCATCCCAAAGGCAGCATTCTAAGGAAGGTCAACAGGTACTAGCTAGGTTTTGGATGTGATAGCACACTAAAGCCAGTGGTGCACAAACACAGTCAAAAGGGGTCTCTATGGATCTGTTAGAGCACCAATGTTATCTGCTTCAAAAATACAGTGGACAAAACAGGAGAGGTCCCTGCCTTCATAGGCTTACATTCTGCTGGAGAGACAGTGAACAAGTGAAGGAATAAGATAACTCCAGAAAGCCATGAATGCCAGGAAAGAAAGAAAAAAGCAAGGTGACATGATGAAAGGAGGTGTTGGGGGATGAGGGTTGCTACTTAGGTGAGAGAGTATTTCTAGAAATGTCTTCTGAGAAGTGCCATTTATGCTGATTTGTGGAGGATTTGAAGGAATCAGCAAAAGAGCACTTTAGGAATCAGGAGCTGCATGTGCGAAGGTCCTGAGGCAGCAACACACAGAATAAAATTGAGAGTGGTGTGGCTAGAGTGTAGCAAGTGAGAGGATGGGAGATGAGGTTGGAGAGTTAGGCAGGGGTCAGTCAGGCAGGGCCTGTAGTTTCTTAAGGACAATGGGAACCATTGGTTTTAAGTTGGGGAGCCAGGTGGTTGCTGTTTCTGTTGAGCTGGGAGTCGCGGTGGGCATTGGGGAAGGATCCGGGAGGGGGCACTCAACAGTTTATAGAACCTCACTTGCCCCCTGCTCCTTCTGTGGGACTGTCGGAGCATCCCTGAGACGGCCAAGACAGAATAATCAGGCCAGTGTTACAAGAGAGGAAACTGAGACATGTTCCTTGCTTCTCCTGCCTTCTTGCTTCCTAATGATCTCTTTACAGGAGAGTGCATCCCCTTGGTTTTCACGCTGAAGGCCCTGAGTACCTGCCCTTCGCAGTTTCATCTTAATTGTGTGTAAGCATGTGGTCACATTCTGCCTTCTTCCTTAGACCCTGAGCTCCTGAGGGCAGGCACTGGGTCTTGGGGTTCTGAGCTGCATCCCCAGCGCCTGGCATGATGTTTTGCAGCTCGTGTAAGTCTTTGTTGAGTAATGAACGAACATTCGGGGAGTAGTTGAGTTGTGAGTGTGACTTGTGGGTGGAGAAAGCTCAGAGTCCCGCTAGGCAGTTGCCTCCCCTGCCTCCTCTCCTTGGCTCCGGCTCCGAGCCCAGCCTGTATTCAAGATTCAGAGCCCTGACCAGGGCCCGCCAGAGGCCCCAGTGCAGACTGTGGCCACCAGGGGGCGCTGTGTCTCCACCCCTGAGCCGGGCAGCCCCTGCATTCAGAATACAAAGGCCTGGCTAGGCTCGCTCTGGGTGCCTCTGGCAGCCCAGGAGACGGAGCCATGTCTGTATTTTGAGAACCTGAATATATTAAAAGAAAAAATGAAAAATTGATGGGCCAGAGCTGTACAACCTGTGCTCCCTTGTATGTTTACATTGAACAAGTTAACAGTTTTCACACATAAAAATGCCCTGCACTATTATCTGTGTGAAGTTACAGAGGCTTGTAAAAATTAATTAGCAATGTCTGCAGAGGGCAGGATTTGGTTATGGGAAATTATTGCAATTCTTTTTGTCTGGATGGTGGGGCTCTAGGGCAGTACATTCAACCACATCTGGAGAGCAGCTTCCAGGTCTGATTGTGGAGTTCTTGTGAACGCAGGGCCCAGGCCACATGGCTGCCCTTGATCCCCCAGGGATGGGCCCAATTCTGATCAGAACTTCGGATGCCCAGCAAATGTAAAATCTCAGTTGCCGGGTACTCTAAGCCCAGTCAGGCCAGAGCTGGGCCCCGGTGTCCTGGCTTCCTCTCCTGTGTGCATGTACTCTTCTAAATCTTTGACATGAGTTCATTTCATTTTCCTCATGACCCAAGGAAGTGTTATTGTCATCATCTTTGTTTTACAAATGAGGAAACTGAGGTACAGAGATGTTAAAGTAGATGTCCAAGGTCTATGGCTGGCAAATGTCCGAGTCCAGATTTGAACCTTGGCAGCTGAGTCCAAGGCATGTGTGTTCAGTCAGTGACTGCTCCACATATCTCCTCAGTGTCCAGTTAACCAGGACTCCACTGCTGCTGATAACCAGGGACCCCTACTTTCTCCTACCCCTTCTGCGATACCCACCTTTGGGGAATATCGTTTCCAGTCAAAGTATAGCCAGGTCCTGATTCTGGAGAATCTGAGAAATTGGGGAGATGAAAAGAGATTACAAAACTCATTTCCCCCAGACATGCAACCCCAACTCTATCTAGAAAGAGGCTCTGCATGCCAGGCATGTGCCAAACCACTCTGGAAAAGCTCCCAGCAGGGGAATATTTAAGCTCATTCCAGAGAGGTTGAGAATAGGGTGGGAAAGAGAAGAGTAAGAATAAACATTTCAGAAAATAGTGCTTGGGTCTGTAAAATCTACAACAAAACTTGAAGGAGAGGGCAGAAGAGACTGGAGGAAGCAGCCCAGGACTTTTGAATAAGGTCAGCTGCTTGAGGGTGAGGGACTGTTTTTTCTTATTTTCTTCTCTGAGGTCTTGGAAGCCAGCTCCTGAGGGTTCCAGGACTGGTGCATTTTTCCTGAGGGTGAAGGCCAAATGGCAATATCTTGGAGTCTGGAGTCAAGAACATTTCCAGATTTCATGGCATGTTTGCCATGAAGCCTTAGCTGCAGCAAATATGACAACATCCAGAAGTCCTCGGCTGAGGAAGAAGGGGGGGCCTTCAAGATGGAGCTGTTTGTTTTCTACTTTAAGGAACAGATGTTTGAGCAACATTGGCCATGATGCACATTTCTGCAAGCAAGATCTCATTTACCTCCTCCACTTCCATTATGGAATGGGACTTCCACTCCCCTGGGAAAACATCTCAGCAGATGGATTGGGACGATGTGGCGTGGAAGGCATTAAAGTAGTGGTCAGGCCTATTGCAGTTTTATAGAACTGTGGAACATTCTTTGGTCTCTGGGACCATCTGTTTCTGTGACCCGCCCCATCTGCTCTTCCCTGGGCCACAGGAATTCCTTCCATTTTAGGGGATGGAGACTCCCAGATGAGACACTAACATCTCTGGTCCTGCCTCATGGTGTTCTCAGCTCTAGTTTCTGGCTGTGGCAGCAACAGCTGTTTTAGGGAAGGGTTTCTCCCATGATATCAACCTCGGCGATTGGGTAGGAGGCAGGGTTTGGATGCAAGAGCTGTTTGCTGAAGAGGACTGCATTCACTGTGTCCCACAGGCAAGTCACTTTGAACCTCTGTGTCTGTGCTGCCTCTGTCCAACAGGAATTCCAATTCCTGCCCCATTTATTTCACAGGTCCTCATGAGGATTGCAAAGAAGGACATTTTATGCACTTCTGACTAAAAATAGTTTGAAAAGACTTTGAAATGTGTCACAAAGTAGTCTTGAACAGACCCTAACATCCAGGACTCAGTAAGTTTTTCAAGTTCTACTGGCGCTGAGCTGCAGTACTGTGCATCACCAGGCAGTATCGCTGTCAGACGCGTCATGGGCATTCTGGCACACGTGAATCATTGCGTGGCTTTCCTGTGTGTGTAAAACTAGCCTCTTTAAACAATGTATGTAGATCACTGGAGGTGAGTCCAAATGCCCACAGAGTCAGACAGCAGTGTAACCAAGCTCAGAAGGCCAGGTGTTTGTTCCCTGTGTGGCAGGGCTGCGCTAGCCCAGCTGAGGGTAGAGGTGTGCCTTCCCAAAGCTTGGCTGGAAAGCAGTGGGTGTGAGCGGGGAATTGCCCCTGCTTTGCCTTCCCCAATGCAACACTTTCTCAACACTTTTTTTAAAGATACACAGTTAACATTGATATTGCTAAGATTTTGATGAAAATATGTTCCTGTGTGGAAGTGGGGTTGGCAGACCCACGGTTAAGGAGAGGAGCACTGTGTGTTGGGCTCTGGGCTAGTGACACCCCTCCCTCCAACTCCAGCCCAGCCTGCCTGTCCATCATCTGAGAACCTGGCTTTGCCTTCCATCACGCCGACGGCTGCCTTATGGGGATGCAGGCTGTTGTTGCCAAGTCTTTCTTTTTTTTCTTTTTTTTTCTTTTCAAAAGAAGATGGCTTTTAAAAATGCAAAATTTTCTGATTTTTAATTATTGGCAACAAATTCCAATTAAATAAAATACTATGTGGGCCAGATGAAACGCATCTTGGAATTGACTTTGTCATTTCTGAGCATTACTTGCCTTTGCTTTTTAGTTCTGTAACTTAAGTATAAATGTCTATGGCTATATACCTGTCTCTGGAGGTGTGTAAAGGGGTGTCTTTGATCAGTCTGATTCACTGAACGTGGTTATCTTATGTACGAACCGGGCTAAATAGACCATACTTTGGGGTTTATAAATAGTAACTGCTGGCACACTAGTTTCTTGAGTCAGAACGGTATGTGAATCCTGGATCTGCTATTTACTTCCTTGTGTGACCTTGAGCAAGTCACTTAACCTCTCTGAGCCTCAGCAACCTCATCTGTGAAAATGAGGATAATAAAATAGCCATATGGTAGCCATTAGTAGCGTGTCCACCGAGTGTTTCTAACTTTTACCTTCTGGGCACACAGGAGGATTCTGGTCCCCTTGTGGTTTGGTGGAACCATGGCACTCATTCTGGCTGGAGAGCTGAGAGGGGAGTGTCACTTGTATCGCTCTGTGGGCTACAGCATGTAATTGCTGTGGTGAGAACCTTCAGAACCCCTTTTTTCTTTGCCCTGGGGATGGCAGTGTCTGAGATGCTGACTGCTCCGTCATCTTGGGTCCCATAATGAGGAGTATGCAGAACGCACAAGTTGACTTCTGTAGCATGAACAAGAAATAAACCTTTGCTGCTTTAGGCTGCCAAGGTCAGGGGGATTGTGTGTCACCGTAACATTGCCTAGGCCGTCCTGAATGGTATGACCCACTTCCTGGAATGCAGTGAGGAGTCGGTGAACTAAAGTGCTGAAGAGGCTTAGCACAGTATCTGGCACCTGACAAACACTCATGAATGGGAGATTCTCCTTCACTCATTCAGCAAATACTTGTTGAGCACCTGTGCCTTGGCAGGCCCCGTTCCAGGCCCTGGGGATAGAGTAGTGAACAAAATAGGCCCAGATCCCTGACCCTCGGAGCTTCCATTCTAGTGACGTGATAGCTTCTCCTCCCTCAGCTGGGTGTACAAGCAAAGTGAAGGCATTTGATTTGTCCTGGGCCTGTGGTGGATTGAAACCAAGTCTGGAGGTACTACGGGTGGCAGACAAAAAGGGGGTGGGAGAGCTCCTCCCTTCCCAGAGACAGCAGGCAGATTGTGGGGATCAGGAGCGTTTCAGGCAGGTCACCCCAGGCTGCTCACAGTGCTGTTGATAACCAAGCCAGGCCTTGGGCAGAGGCCAGTGTTGCCTTTGCCTGGGGAGAAGGCGGAATGACTGGTACAAGACAATCTGTGAAATTGGGGCAGGCAGTCCCTGCACATCTCAGAAAAACCTAAAGGTGTAAAGCTTTCCATTTAAGCTCCACCCCCTTCGATGCATAAACCACGAACTATGCTAAAAAGAGGACTTGGGGAATTTCTAAAAGGATGGTAACATTTCTCATGTGCCTTTCTGTGTGCTTAGTGCCTGCTTCATGGCTGTCAGTCCCTGCGGTTTCCTTCTACAGGGAACAATTCACATCATTTTACAGATGAGAAAACTGAGGCTCAGAGAGGCTGAGTGCACTGTTAAAAGCTGCATAACAAGGTAGTGAGGCAGCTGAGATGCAAACCTAGGTCTTCTGACCCCAAATCCTGTGTGTCCCCTGTGCTGGTCCCTCATGGTATTCTAAGGAGCAAGAGGAAAATATAGACAACGGGGTTCTGGCTTCCCCTCCCTTCTCCTGGAGACTCTCAGCCATAGCAATCCTTTATTGCTCCTGGTTCTGATTATTTTTGCTCTGTTGATGGAGAACTGCTGTGTGCCTAATGCTGCTGAGCACCTGACCTGTATTCCCTCATTCCGTGATCACACTGACCCAGAGAGGCAGTTGCTGTCCTTATTCCCATTTTGTGGATGAGGCAACTGAGTCTCGGAGAGGTGACTTGACATAGCCAGGTGGCCAGCAGGTATAGGGCAGTTTTGCGGAACTGATCTATCAGGAGCTCTGGGGGTGAAGAGGGGTCAGAGGCAGGTAAAGGGTCAGCGAGCTTCAAGTGCACCTTGCCTGGGAAGGGAGGGAGCCACCATGGCTGCTTGTTTCTGGCAATGATCCTAGGGTAGCATGAATTGTAGGGTAACTCCAGGCAAGTCATCTCCTACAGGAAAGGAATGGCTTTGGACCAGAACAGAGGGTGCAAGCTGGTTGACTTTGGCCTACACAGTGTTTAAAGCAGGGGGAAAAACTAAATTAGTGGCCAAAATTTAAAAATCAAGATATTTCATGTAAAAATCTGTATTTCAGCTACTTCTGCAAAATTGGAAGATCTAGCCACACTGGGCCTTAATGCCTGCCTGGAAGCTGTCCCCCAGGGTGGTTAGTGCTTTGAGAAGGGACATATGGTTTGTGTGACTGCCTGGGTCAGCCTTGCTCACTAGATGCTGATGCACCCTGGTGACATTTGAGCTGGTGACCATGCCCTGAGCCTGAACTCTTGGGGAAGATTTCTAGATGTTGGCAGAGGGTCATCCCAGATGTGGGAACACATTTTGAGGAGCCTGTTGGGAGGGCATGGACACTTCTGATTGTCTCCCAGCCTGGCATCCCTCATTTCCACTCTGCTGTCACTTGAAAGTGACCAATCAAGTCTCCAGGTTGTATCATCTCGAGAAGCAACATTGAACAGTAGGGAGCAAACCAGATGAGAGGCGGAGACCCAGATAATAATAGCAATGGGGATGACCATGACCCTTCCTATAAAGGTGGTCACATCCTAATCCCCAGTACCTGTACGTGGCTAAAGGGGCTTTGGATTCAGTGAAGGATCTCAAGATGGAGCTAGTGTGCTGGATTATCTAGGTGAGCCCAGTGTCCCATTGCCATCACAAGGATCCTTGTAGGAGGGAGGCAGAAAGGCTGGAGAGGGGGATGTGAAGATGGAAGGGGAGGCTGGAGTGATGTACTTTGAAGTTGGTGGAAGGGACTGCAAGCCGAGGAATGCAGGTGCCACTGGAAGCTGGAAAAGACAGAGCAGATTCTGTCCTATAGCCTCCCGGGAATGCAGTCCTGCTGATGCATTGCTTTTGACTTCTGACCTTCAGAAGTGAGAGAACAAATTTATGTTGCTTTGCTCCCATTAAATTTGTGGTCATTTGTTTCAGCGGTGAGGGGAACAGAGTGGTGCCAGTGTTGCTGATGGTGATGCCACGTGGCTATGTAGCTATGCAGTCCTGGCCTTGCACATGTGCCTCTCTCTCTGAAGTTATTTAATCTCAATAATCCCACGAAGGAGGCACTAGTAACACTTCTTCCACTGTATAGGTGAGAGCATGAGGTATGGAGAAGGTGAGCCACTTACCGTAGTCACACAGCCAGCAAGCGCCCAGTGTGGACTTGAGCTTGGACAGCCTGGCTTTGGAATCAGCCTTCAGTTGCTGTCGTGGCTTCTTTTTTATTAATTTTTTATTAAGGTATTATTGATATACACTCTTATGAAGATTTCGCATGAAAAAACAATGTGGTTACTACATTTACCTATATTATCAAGTCCCCACCCATACCCCAGTGCAGTCACTGTCCATCAGTGTAGTAAGATGCCACAGATCCACTATGTGCCTTCTCTGTGCTACACTGTTCTCCCCCTGATCCCCCACACCATGTGTACTAAACATAATACCCCTCAGTTCCCTTCTCCCTCCCTCCCCACCCGTGCTCCCACACCCCTCCCCTTTGGTAACCACTAGTTCATTTTTGGAGTCTCAGAGTCTGCTGCTGTTTTGTTCCTTCAGTTTTGCTTCATTGGTATACTCCACAAATGAGGGAAATCATTTGGCATTTGTCTTTCTCCACCTGGCCTATTTCACTGAGCATAATTTCCTCCAGCTCCATCCATGTTGTTGCAAATGGTAGAATTTCTTTCTTTCTTATGGCTGAATAGTATTCCATTGTGTATATGTACCACATCTTCTTTATCCATTCATCTACTGAAGACACTTACGTTGCTTCCATTTCTTGGCTATTATAAATAGTGCTGCGATAAACATAGGGGTGCATCTGTCTTTTTCAAACTGGACTGCTGCATTCTTAGGGTAAATTCCTAGAAGTGGAATGCTTGGGTCAAATAGTATTTCTATTTTGAGTTTTTTGAGGAACCTCCATATTGCTCTCCACAATGGTTGAACTAGCTTACATTCCCACCAGCAGTGTAGGAGGGTTCCCCTTTCTCCACATCCTCGCCAACATTTGTTGTTGTTTGTCTTTTGGATGTTGGCCATCCTAACTGGTGTGAGATGATATCTCATTGTGGTTTTAATTTGCATTTCTCTGATGATTAGCGATGTGGAGCATCCTTTCATGTGCCTGTTGACCATCTGAATTCTTCTTTGGAGAAGTGTCTGTTCAGCTCCTCTGCTCATTTTTTAATTGGCTTACTTGCTTTTGTTTGTTGAGGTGCATGAGCTCTTTATATATTTTGGATGTTAACCCCTTATCAGATATGTCATTTACAAATATATTCTCCCATACTGTAGGATGTCTTTTTGTTCTACTTATAGTATCCTTTGCTGTAAAGAAGCCTTTTAGTTTGATATAGTCCCACTTGTTCATTTTTGCTTTTGTTTCCCTTGCCTGGGGAGATATGTTCATGAAGAAGTTGCTCATGTTTATGTCCAAGAGATTTTTGCCTATGTTGTCTTCTAAGAGGTTTATGGTTTCATGACTTACAGTCAGGTTTTTGATCCATTTTGAGTTTAATTTTGTGTATGGAGTTAGACAGTGATCCAATTTCATTCTCTTACATGAAGCTGTCCAGTTTTGCCAACACCAGCTGTTGGAGAGGCTGTCATTTCCCCATTATATATACATGGCTCCTTTATTGTATATTAATTGACCATATATGCTTGAGTTTATGTCTGGACTGTCTATTCTATTCCACTGGTCTATGGGTCTGTTCTTGTGCCAGTATCAAATTGTCTTGATTACTGTGGCTTTGTAGTAGAGCTTGAAGTTGGGGAGCATAATTCCCCCTGCTTTGTTCTTCCTTCTCAGGATTGCTTTGGCTATTTGGGGTCTTTTGTCATTCCATATGAATTTTAGAACTATTTGCTCTAGTTCATTGAAAAATGCTGTAGGTATTTTGATAGGGATTGCATTGAATCTATAGATTGCTTTAGGCAGGATGGCCATTTTGACAATATTAATTCTTCCTAGCCAAGAGCATGGGATGAATTTCCATTTATTAGTGTCTTCTTTAATTTCTCTTAAGAGTGTCCCATAATTTTCAAGGTATAGGTCTTTCACTTCCTTGGTTAGGTTTATTCCTATATATTTCATTCTTTTTGATTCAATTGTGAATGAAATTATTTACCTGATTTCTCTTTCTGCTAGTTCATCATTAGAGTATAGGAATGCAACAGATTTCTGTGTATTATTAATTTCGTATCCCACTACTTTGCTGAATTCAGATATTAGATCTAGTAGTTTTGGAGTGGATTCCTTGGGGTTTTTTATGTACAATATTGTGTCATCTGCAAACAGGGACAGTTTGACTCCTTCCTTGCCAATCTGGATGCCTTTTATTTCTTTGTGTTGTCTGATTGCCGTGGCTAGGACCTCCAGAACTATGTTGAATAGAAGTGGGAGAGTGGGCATCCTTGTCTTCTTCCCAATCTTAAAGGAAAAGCTTTCAGCTTCTCGCTGTTAAAAATAATGTTGGCTGTGGGTTTGTCATACATGGCCTTTATTATGTTGAGGTACTTGCCCTCTATACCCATTTTGTTGAGAGTTTTTATCATGAATGGATGTTGAATTTGTTGAATGCTTTTTCAGCATCTATGGAGATGGTCAAATGGTTTTTGTCTTTCTTTCTGTTGCTGTAGTGGGTGATGTTGATGGGTTTTCAAATGTTGTACCATCCTTGCATCCCTGGGATGAATCCCACTTGATCATGATGGATGATCTTTTTGATGTAGTTTTGAATTCGGTTTGCTAATATTTTGCTGAGTATTTTTGCATCTATGTTCATGAGGGAAATTGGTCTGTAATTTTCTTTTTTTGAGGTGTCTTTGCCTGGTTTTGGTATTAGAGTGATGTTGGCCTCGTAGAATGCCTCTCCTACTTTTTGGAAAACTTTAAGGAGGTATTAGGTCTTCACTAAAGGTTTGATAAAATTCAGCGGTGAAACCATCTGGTCCAGGCATTTTGTTCCTAGGTAGTTTTTTGATTACCACTTCAATTTCTTTGCTGGCAATTGTCTATTCAGATTTTCTGTTTCTTCCTGGGTCAGCCTTGGAAGGTTGTATTTTTCTAGAAAGTTGTCCATTTCTTCTAGGTTATCCAGTTTGTTAGCATATAATTTTTCATAGTATTCTCTCATAATTCTTTGTATTTCTGTGGTGTCCATAGTGATTTTTCCTTTCTCATTTCTGATTCTGTTTATGTGAGTAGACTCTCTTTTTTTCTTGGTAAGTCTGGATAGGGGTTTATCTATTTTGTTTATTTTCCCAAAGAACCAGCTCCAGCTCTTGCTTTCATTGATTCTTTCTATTGTTTTATTCTCCTCAGTTTTATTTATTTCTGCTTTAATTTTTATTATGTCTCTCCTTCTACTGACTTTGGGTCTCATTTGTTCTTCCTCTTCTAGTTTCGTTAATTGTGATTTTAGACTGTTCATTTGGGATTGTTCTTCTTTCCTGAAATAGGCCTGTATTGCAATATATTTCCCTCTTAGCATGGCTTTCGCTGTGTCCCAAAGATTTTGTGTTGTTGAATTATTGTTTTCATTTGTCGCCATATATTGCTTGATCTGTGTTTTTATTTGCTCATTGATCCATTGATTATTTAGGAACATGTTATTAAGCCTCCATTTGTTTGTAGGCTTTTTCATTTTCTTTGTGTAATTTTGTACCTTTGTGATCTGAGAAGCTGGTTGGTACAATTTCAATCTTTTTGAACTTACTGAGGTTCTTTTTGTGGCCTAGTATATGATCTATTCTTAAAAATGTTCCATGTGCATTTGAGAAGAATGTGTATCCTGTTGCTTTTGGATGGAGCATTGTGTAGATGTCTGTTATGTCCATCTGTTGTTCAGTGCCTCTGTGTCTTTACTTATTTTCTGTCTGGTTGATCTGTCCTTCGGAGTGAGTGGTATGTTAAAATCTCCTAAAATGAATGCATTGAATTCTATTTCCCCCTTTAATTCTGTTAGTGTTTGTTTCACATATGTAGGTGATCCTGTGTTGGGTGCATAGATATTTATAATGATTATATCCTCTTGTTGGACTGACCCCTTCATCATTATGTAATGTCCTTCTTTGTCTCTTGTGACTTTCTTTGTTTTGAAGTCTATTTTGTCTGATACAAGTACTGCAACTCCTGCTTTTTTCTCCCTGTTAGTTGCATGAAATATCTTTTTCCATCCCTTTACTTTCAGTCTGTGTATGTCTTTGGGTTTGAAGTGAGTCTCTTGTAGGCAGCATATAGACAGGTCTTGTTCTTTTATCCATTCAGTGACTCTTTGTCTTTTGATTGATGCATTCAGACCATTTACATTTAGGGTGATTATCAATAGGTATGTACTTATTGTCATTGCAGGCTTTTCATCCGTGGTTATCAAATGTTCAAGGGTAATTTGGGGACAGTTACTTTAATTTTGCATTTGCTTAGTAATTAGCTGTTCTTTCTTTACTGTGGTTTTACCTCTGGTGACAGTTATTAAACCTTAGGAACACTTCCATCTATAGCAGTCCCTCCAAAATACACTGTAGAGATGGTTTGTGGGCTGTAAATTCTCTCAGCTTTTGCTTGTCTGGAAATTGTTTAATCCCTCCTTCAAATTTAAATGATAATCTTGCCAGATAAAGTAATCTTGGTTCCAGGCCCTTATGCTCCATTGCATTAAATACATCATGCCACTCCCTTCTGGCCTGTAAGGTTTCTGCTGAGAAGTCTGATGATAGCCTGATGGACTTTCTTTTGTAGGTGATCTTATTTCTCTCTCTGGCTGCTTTTAATAGTTTGTCCTTATCCTTGATCTTTGCCATTTTAATTACTGTATGTCTTGGTGTTGTCTTCCTTGGGTTCCTTTTGTTGGGAGATCTGTGTAACTCCATGGCCTAAGAGACTATCTCTTTCTCCAGATTGGGGAAGTTTTCAGCAATTACCTCCTGAAAGACATTTTCTATCCCTTTTTCTCTCTCTTCTTCTTCTGGTACCCCTATAATATGAATATTGTTCCATTTGGATTGGTCACACAATTCTCTCAATATTCTTTCATTCTTAGAGATCCTTTTTTCTCTCTGTTCCTCAGCTTCTTTGTATTCCTCTTCTCTAGTTTCTATTTCACTTATCATTTCCTCCACCATATCTAATCTGCTTTTAATACCCTCCATTGTGCTCTTCAATGATTGGGTCTCTGACCAGAATTCATTCCTGAGTTCTTGAATATCTTTCCATACCTCCAAGAGCATGTTAATGATTTTTATTTTGAACTCCCGTTAAGGCAGATTCATGAGGTTGATGTCATTTAAATCCTTCTCAGGAGTTGTATTAATAATTTTACTTTGAACCAGTTTCCTTTGGCATTTCATATTTGTATATGACGCCCTCTAGTGTCCAGAAACTCTACTCTCTGGAGCTGCTCAGCCCCTGAAGCAATGTTGGCGGTGGCAGGGGAGTGGTATTGGTGCCTAGGGGGAGGAAAGAGCTGTTTCCTGCTTCCTGGCTGCTATGTCTGTCTCCACTGCCTGAACCAGTGGGCCAAGCATACAGGTATAAGCCTCTATGCTTTGCGTTTGTAGTTGCTGCAGACAGGTCTTCCCTCTGGCTGGCTTAACAACCAGGGTATGGTTTGCCACTTTGTGAGCCTGGTGGGGCTGGCCAGGAGAAAGGTGCAGTAGGCTGCGTATCATGGAGGGGGTCCTTGGAGCTGTGCCAACGGGGAACTGGAGCACCTGAAGATTGTGAAAATTCCCAATCTGCTGGGTAGAGTGCCCCTAGACAATTTTGTCTACCTGTATTTTCTCCTGAGCAGTAAGCTCTGTGCAGTCCTTGCCCCTTTAGCAGCCCTCTTGCTAAAGGAAGCCTCTCAGACTGCCTGCCTTTCTTTTGTCCCAGAGTAGCCAGATATGGATCCCTGCTTTCCACAAGTGGCTGGAATCTCAGTTTCTCCTGCCTGTCTTAGCTTTCCAACCCCCAATCATGAGAGTACCATGCAAGCACCATGAAATGTAGGTTTGTGTTCCCAGAGCAGATCTCCGGAATTAGGTATTCAGCAGTCCCTGGCCTCCACTCCCTCCCCGCTCTGTTTCTCTTTCTCCTGCAAGTGATCTGGGGTGGGGAAAGGGCTTGGGTCCCTCCAGGCCACAGCTTTGGTATGTTACCCTGTTCTGTGAGGTCTGCTCTCCAGGTGTATGCAGTCTGGCGCAGTCCTCTTTCCTGTTGCTATTTCAGGATTAGTTGTATTAATTATATTTCCGTATTATATGTGGTTTTAGGAGGAAGCCTCTGTCTCACCTCTCACACTGCCATCTTTAATCTGCCTTGTTCTGTCGTGGCTTATTATAACAGAAGGTCAGAAGCACTTTTCTTTCTTTGTGCCTGTGGTGTGCTCATCTTCTTGCAGGCTGTGCTGGGTATTCCCCACACATGCCTCCAGTCCCACCTGCCTTCTTCTCCACCTTGTAAGGTGATGCAGGAGGCATAGCTGGGAGGTGGGAGAGAGAGGCTGGGGTATGCAGCCTCCAGAGCCCTGCCTGCTCCTGGGGTTGGCTGGTCCACCCTCGCAATGGTCTGGCACTGGCCCTGTCCTCTAACTGTGACCCAGCTCCTGTTGGGGGCCCTTCCCCTGTGGTCTTTGTGTTCCCTGGCTTCAGGCAGTGTTCTTTGCCCAGCCTCTTTCCACCTATGGGTGGCAACAGCTCTCCACCGGGGCTGTCTCCTGACTCTGCCCTGCCCCTGCCAACGTTGCTCATGCCTCTGTCAATAGTTCTTGCTTAAAATCTCTCAAACCACCAGTCCTGGATTCCATTTCCTGCTTGATGTGCATGGGCTGTCTCAGCTGGTTCCCAGGGCAACCTTAATGGAGTGGGTTTATGAGCCCATTTTACAGATGAGGAGGAGTAGGCCCAGAGAGGGTGAGGAGCTCACTCACAGTGATAAGCTGGCAAGTGATGGGCCAGGACCTGAGCCAGCCGCCCTCTGCTTGGCGCCTCCGTCTCCCTAGTTGCTGTTGTGACCGGGCATTCCCACACTGGGGAGCCTTGGGTGTCCTCATCTGTAAAAGAGGAAACAGAGTAACTGCCTCCAAGGGTTGATGGAAGATTTTTCTCTCAGCTGTCAGTTGGCACAACACCCAGCTGAGATAGAATCGATTTTCCTATTTCCACCCCCTTTCCTCTGCTCGTTTAGAACTGTGTGTGTTCCTTTCTTTCTGTGGTTGCTCCTAGGTGTTTAAACTAGGCAGCTGTACATTTTCTTTGCAAAGTTGACACCTATACAATATCTCCTGTCTCTTCTCAACCATATCAAGGCTCCAAACATTCTGCAACTCCCTCACAACTCCCCCACCCTGTCAGAGCCATTTGCACCAGCGGTCCTCAGCCTCGGCACAGATGGTCCGTGGGCTGGGTGGCTCATGCTTTGGTGGTGGGGCCCTCCCTGGCATTGTCGGATGCATCCTCTCCCTGCTGGATGCTAGTAGCACCTAATTTTCAAGTTGTGACCACCAAAAAGCCATTTCTAGACATTGGCAAAGGCCCCCTGGGGGCAAAGTGGCCCCTGGTTTAGAGCCACTGGCTTAGAGTTTGAGTTTTCAGTGGCGTGTTTGAGGCATCAGAGGCTTTTCACAGCATGAGTTCCCTTGGCTCTTCTTGCCCCTAGTGGGTCCCCCATAAATGTTAATCATACAAGCTTGGCTTTGGTTGTCCTGTGAGTATCTAGAAGCTTTGTCCACCGCTTCCAAAGGAGGTATCGATGTTTTCTGCTCAGCTGATTCCACAGCCTCTGTGCCTTGTCCCTGAGGATCCACTCCCAGAACCCTGCTCCCTCTGAACTTTGGCAAATGTTTCTTCCGCTCTTAAGGACCCAGAGGAGTGGCAAAGTGGGATTTCCTCCAGACACTCTTCCCTTGGCCTCTCTGCCGCTGGGCAGAACTGGTTTCCTGGAAAAAAAATCACTGCCTGTCCCTGCTGCACTAAACAGTAAACTGTTCAGCAGGCCTGGCGCCAGTGGACTTGGTGATGGGGGTGAAGTGTCCTTTGAATTTTGGTATGGGGAAGGAGGGCAGGGATCCTGGGGATGGGTGAAGCCCGGCTGATGCCCTGATCCTTGCCTCTCTGCCACCTCCTGCCACTGAGTGAGCAAGCTTTGTCATTGACGAGGCAGGACTCACACAGGGCCCCAAGATATCCATTTGTCTCCCCTCATTTGCAAGCACTGAATGAAATCGTTCAGCATTTCCCGACAGGGCAGAATGCAGCAACTCCAAATGAGCTATTTATGGGCCATTTTTTTCAGCATTACTTGCATATTATAATTAAGAGATAATGTCAGTGGAATAGAACATTGTCACCGGGTAATGGTCTCCTGCTGCTTCCAAAATGTCAAGGCAAAGTCACAGCATTTATCAAAAATAAATGTTGGCGGGAAGATGCGACGTTTGTTTTCACAGCAGGGACATTAATCTGGGACAACGATATGGCAGTGTCTTTATTTCTCTTCTGTGGAGTGATGGATGCCAGCAGATGATCCTGTCTGATGGATGTGGGGTCTTGCCAGTGTGGGGGAGGCCAGCTGGGGCAGGGGTGCTGGCTGCCTGGCCAGGTGGCCATGTTTGGAGGGGGTTGGTGGGGAGAGTTCTGGCTGCCCTCAGTCACCACCCAGAATCAGCAAATTCACTCTCCACTGACTGCTGGAGGTGGACTGTGGAGGTGTCCTGGCTCCCGATTGGGCAGAGTGTCTCCTATAGCTGGCAGCAGCCTGCTGATTGGGTGGAGAGAGGGCGGACATTTGGCAGAGGTCCTCCGTTCTGCCACTGCAGTGGTCCCTGGGGCATCAGCATGATGATGGAGTGGTGTACCCTGGAGCAACCTCAGTTTCTGCATCACTACCCAAGAGGGAGTCAGCATGGGAAAGGGCAGCCAAGACAGCCAGCCACTGGCGACTCCTAAGTGGTCTGGGGACCGTCTGCACCATGCTTTGGCGCAGGGACCTCTAACTCACCAGGCAGTTTTCACCGTCATGCTTAATTGCATGATTGGCTGACATCTTGTCCACACTGCCCCAAGTGATCTTTCTCAAGTGTACATCTGATTATGCGGCATATGGCTGAAGTTCCCCTCGGGCCCGCAGGTTAAAGTCCCAACTCCAAAGTGGCTCCAGCACAACTTTCCCAATGCCCTTGCAATTCTTCCAAGTAGCTAGGTTCTGTCCACATAATTAGCCAAGGCCTTTACCCTCATCCCTTCTGCTTGGGACACCCTTCAGCCTGGCTTCTTCAGGCCTCCATTTCAACAACCCCTCCCCAGGAAGCCTACCCTGACTTCCTAAACCTTGGATATATGTCCTTATCCTCTGCTAATTCCACAGCCTCTGTTCTTGGCCCTTCGCAGCAGTAAATCACACTGACATAAGTGCCTGGGTCTTAGTCTGTCGCCTCCTCTCAACTGTGGGCTCCAGGAGGGCCTTGCGGTTTGGCCCCTGGATACAGAGTAGGTGCTTAAGAAGTATGTGTTGGAACAATTGAATAAATGAATGTAGATGGAAGCTTTTTATGTAAGTTTGTATCAGTTATCTGTTAGCAAAATAATGCTGTGTAACATATCACCCCAAATATCGGTAACTTCAAATTATAAGTGTTTATTTGGCTCATGAGTCTGCAGAGCAGTGACTGAGGCTGGGTTGGGCTGGGGGTTCTTTCCTGTCCAGGCTCACTCACATGTCTGGAGGTTGGCTGTTGGCTGATCTTGGATGCCCTCAGCTGGAGTTTCTGGGAGAGCTCTGTGCTACTCCACATGTCTCTCTTCCAGCGGGCTAGCTGGGGCATGATCTGCTCTGATGGCAAAGGTGCTAAAGGGCAAGCAGAAATTTGCCAGGCCTTGTAAGGCCTAGCATGGAATCAGCACACTGACACTTTTATAGGCCAAAGCCAGTCATGAGGCCAGTTCAGACTGAAGAGGTAGGGAAATAAACTTCCTTCTTAGTGAGAGGAATTGAAAAGCTCTGTGGCAAAGGGCATGGGTAGAGGGTGGGTGTGGGATTGGGACCATCAATGCCATCTGTCAGAGAGTTTAAGTCAAAGTCAGTACAGTATAGTGGGTGTCATAGAGAGTGTCACACAAGTAGTATAGTGATTCTTCTGATGGTGACAAAGATGAAATATGTGTGTGTGTTTTGTGGTAAAAAACACATAAGAGTTACCATCATATCCATTTTAGTGCAGTTCAGTAGTGTTAAGTACATTCTCATTGTTATGAAACAGATCTCCAGAACTCTCTTTATCCTATAAAACTTTGTCCCTGTTGAACAGCTGTCCATCCTCTCGCCTGCCCTGGCACCCACCACTCTATCTCCTGTCTCTATGAATTGACTACTCTGGGTCCTTCATAGGTGGAATCATACAGTATGTGTCCCTTTGTGACTGTTGTCTTTCACTCATATGATATGCGCAAGGTTCATCCATATTGTGTTATGTGTCAGAATTGCCTTCCTTTTTAAGGTTAAGTAATATTCCACCATATGTATAAGCCACATTTTGCTTATCTTTTCATCTGTCAGTGGACACTTGGGCTGCTTCCTCCAACATTTTGGCTATTGTGAATAATGCTGCTGGGAACATGGGTGTGCAAATACTTCTTTGAGACCCTGCTTTCAATCTTTTTGGATATATACCTAGGAGTGGAATTGCTGGATCATGGGCAGTGGGGTTTTTAGCCTTGTGGGGAAACCCTCAGGAATGCGAACACTGATCCACATGTTTGTCAGAGCAGTGGTCAATTGGGCAAGCTCTGGGGTGGGGGGCTTGGTTTAGATCCCATCTCTGCCGCTTCCTAATTGGGATTTCTCAGTTGAGTTGTCTGCTCTGAGCCTCAGTTTCCTCCTCTGTGAAATGGGGAATAATAATAGTATCTATTCATAGAGTGCGAAGATTAAATGAGTAAGATGATTAGAATAGTGCCTGGCATCTAGCACATGCTCAGTAAATAATACCTGGGTATTGTTTTAGGCAAAATTCTTGTCTGATGATCATCTGTGCAGTTGACATGCCCCGCCCCCTAAGGGTAGAAGAGCTATAGCTTATGAGTGGCCAGGGGTGATGCTTTTCTTCTCTGTCAGAAGGTACTCAGAATTTGCCCTGGGCAAGCCCCAGGGATGACTGGGTGTTTGGTGATGGGTGCCGTGCTGGGGTATCCATCTCGGCCTCAGGACAGTGTGGCCTTGGGTAGGGTGGGCAGAGGTTTTCCTGCTGCAGATGTTTAGCTCCCTGATTCAGAGGCCGCCTTTCCCCCTTTCCCCCGAGACTGTAATTTCGGCCAGGCAGGAAGAGAAAAATGAGCTTGCATAATAGAGGAACATTTGGTTCTTTCAGGCTGGACCTGAAGAGGGGGAAGGTTTTTGTGCTGAAGCGTGCAGCACGGGGGCAGACTGGAAAGGTTTCCTACATGCCGGGCTTGGGGGAGCCCAGTCCGTCCACAGGGCTGGGCTGGGCTGAGAGCCAGATGGATTTGGGGGCTGGGGCATCTCCCCTAGGAAGGGCAGACAGGGAGGGGACAGGGGCTCTGTGTCTCTGCTGTTCTCAAGAGCCAGGAGGGAGGTTCTCAAGAGAAACCACACAGCGTAGCACTCAGGGCCTCTGTGTCAAGCATGTAGCCACAGCTAGCTGGCCCTCTGTCCTGGGCCCAGAGAAATCTGTGGCCTCAGTACAGAGTTGGACCTGAACTGCCTGGTCCAAGGGGATGGGTTTGAGCTGCAACGGAGGGGCCTCCCCAGGTCTCCTGGGCCCCATGTGAGAGACATCTGAGCAACAGCCAGGGTCTCTAGGTTGGTCCCCAGATGTGACATCCACACCCACAGTTGGACCCCTGGCTCTGCTGTTTTTCAGGGGCACTGAGATGGGATGATCATCGCCAGAGATGCAAGGCCAGGGTGGGGTCAGAATTGTGGCTCTCGGAGGGCTTCAGTAACTCCTGACATGTTCGGATCCTGATTGGGTTTAGTCCTCATGGCCGTGTAGGGAGGCTGTGGGCAGCTTCTCTGTCTTTTGGTAAGTACTTGCTGAGCACCTGCTCTGTCCCAGGCTGCGTGTCCTAGGTGCCGGAGATACCACAGTGAGCAGGGCAGATAAAGAGCCGTGCGCCAGGGCAGGTTATATTCTTCAGGAGAAGGCAGACGGGAGCCACATAAACACAGACAGTCACATCTGTGTGGGAGAGTGCACAAGTGGCCTCCCTTCACCCCTCCCCACATCTGTGCCTTTTGCTGTGTGACTTGGCACTTGTTCCCACCAAAGGGGCAGAGTGCACTTCCCCACCCCTTGACTTTGAGTGTGGCCATGCAACTTGCTTTTGTCAAAGGAAGAAAGTGGAGGTAATGAGGTGCTAGTTCTGTCTGTAGCCCTTAAGGTACCTTGTACCTTTCTGTACCTTTGCCATTGTGGGAGACCAGTGTGCCCTGGATTAGCCTGCTGATCCAGGAAGGACGACAGGTGGAGCAGAGGTGAGCAGTCAAGCCCCGTGCAAATCAGTCAATTGGCAGATATGTAAACGATAATGCATGATTGTTGTTTTAAGCCACTGAGTTGAGGGGTTATTTGTTATGCAGCAAAATATATTGGAGAGAATAGCTAACTGATACATCTAGTTATTGATAAGTGCTTTATTAACCCCATTCCCTAGGCAAGGAAACTGAGGCCCAAATTGATGAAGAGAGCTTCTTAACAGTACAGAGTTAATGTAGCTAAGCCCAGACAAGAACCCAGTGGTTTTGACTCCAGCTTGCCTATTCATTCATTCAGCACATTTTTATTGAATACCTACTAATTCCTTTAGGCATGCTGGAAGTTGAAGATAGCACAGTGAAAAAGACATGCCTTCTTAGAGCAAGCTCTGTTAAAAGAGAACTTCCCTTTTCTTAGAGTTTCAACGGAAGTCCCAATAATTGAGTCCCACCACCCAGGTATGTATACCCACCCTGAACCAATCACAGGAGCAAGAGGACGTGGGGCTCCAGTTGGCCAGGCTACTTGTGTGTCCACTCCTGTTGCTGGGGTAAGGGATGACCCCACCTGAGCCGTATGGACTGAGAGCAGAAGAGAGATGGTTTTCCCAAAGAAAAAGTGGGTTCTGTTAAACCTTAAGAAGGGAAGGTAGATGCTAGGCAGAGAAAAAAAACCTGCTTGCTCCAGGCCTCTGGGGTCCTGATGAGACCTCGGTGAAGTCCCCCAGGGCCCACAGCTGCTTCAAGCCTGCCTCTGTCCTGACTTTCCTCCTGGGAGCTCTGCCTGACTCTCAGAAGATCAGATGTGATTTATTCCTGGCATCTGTGCTGCCACTTGCTGCGAGGTGCTTTGCAGCGGAACAATAAGTTACAGGGCCATTTATCTTGTTGGCGGCTTCTGATAAAATGAGCAGCCTGAGCAGACAGGGCCTTTAACGAACACGGTCAGGGCTGTTCATTTAGAAACCAGAAGACCTTGAAATTGGCTCTAATTGAAGAGGTTAGCAGTGAGGGGTTTGGCTGGGTTTGTTCCAAATGGAGACACCCTCCCCCTGCCTGGGAAGGGTCACAGCAATGGGCAGACCTGGCTTTGAGTCTTGACTGTGCCTCTACAGTTGACTTTGAAAAGGCAAGCTATGTGACCTCTTCCAGACTTGGTTTCCTTCTTGGTGAAATGGAGATGTATTGGTCAGCATCAGCTCAGTTATATTATAGTAACAAACAGCCCCTAAATATCATAGCTTGAAACAACTAAAGATTGTTTTTCACATACGCTGCATGTCCATTGTGGGTTAGCTGTGGGCTCTACTCCACCCCTCCTCACTCTGGGGTCCCGACCGATGGAGCATCCCATCTGCAGTATGGAGCATTCCTGGGCATGGGGCAAATTGCTCTCATTCTTAAAGCATCTTCTCAGAAGCAACTTTAATCACTTATGCTCACATTGCTCACATCTCACTAGTCCAGGCAAGTCGTACGGCTGTGCCCAACCTCTGATGTGGGGTGGGAGTACAGAGAAAAATCCTATCATGTAACTGTTAACAGGAAAGCCAGAGGGTTATTGTTTACTGAAGAGAGAAATTCTGCTGAGCCATCATAGAATCTAGGGTTTTTCTTCTCCCTTCTGCAGATGTTAATTATCTGACTCTAATCCATTCTGTACTTCCTGGCCAGATTTGTCACCCTTCCCCCACCTTTTGCCGCATTCCTCCATCACTGGGAACCTCTGTCTGTTGCTGAACATTAAAGCTGGTCAGCCTGCCCTGTGGTGCACTTGTCAAGGTACCCAAATCTAGCTCTGAGAGGGCTGAGACACCTTGTATTTCTTACCCCTGTATCCACAGAATTTAAAGTAGTGCTTGGTATATAGTAAGAACTCAATAATTTTCGTGTTGTAATTGTGAAATGACATGTCCAACATTACATGCCCTGGAAAGTGCAAAGACACAGTTCTAAGTGCTGCCTCTTGGGTCACTGCTGTTCACTGGGCACTTGTGAGCTAGGCCTCATTGGTCAGCTGCCTGGCATGTGTTGATCTCTTAATCCTTCAAACAACCCTCTGTGATAGACATTACTTTGGCAGGATTCTTTAAATTTTAAAGTTTGTTCCCCAGTTTTATTGAGATATAATTGACATGTAACATTGTATTAGTTTTAGGTGTATAATGTGATGATTTGATATATGTATACATTGCAAAATGATAAATGCAGTAAGTCTAGTACCTCTATCACCTCACATAGTTACACATTTTTTTTCTTGCAATGAGAACTTAAAAATCTCTTAGCAACTTTCAAATATATTTCATAGTATTGTGTGGGTAAAATTGTAACATTTCCAGAATATCTCGCCTGGCTTTTGTGCATTTGCATATCCTCAGGGGTGGAGAGAAGGTCATCTCTATGTCAGTGGGTAATTACCTGGGCAACCAAGGGCGTGTCTGAAGCTGAGAGGTTAAGGGGAGGAGCTGGCTGGCTTGCTTGCTTCTTCTGGAGCAGGGGCAAGATGGTGCCAGACTGCAGTTTGTAAGCAACAAACAGGTTTTAAACTTTTTTTCTCCCTTTGACTGATTTTGGTTTTTAGAGGTATTTTGACCCAAGATTTCCTCTCCCCAGACTTACATCTGGTGGCAGTCAGCAGGATTTCTTTGAACCTGAAATATGTCCTAATAGGTACGACCTTTTGGAGGGCTGCTCCTGTGGATGGTGGGGCGGCCCCAGCAGATGCAGTGGCAGAGAGTGCAACTTCACCTGGTATTATCCCTCCAGCTGTGGGGCTTCCAATTTGGGAACCCCTAGTGGGGAATTGGTCTAGAAAGTACCTCCTAGAGGGGTGGGGCCTTCCCCAGAACTGGTGAACGGTGGAAACACCAGGAGCTGCAGAATTAGCCCTCTGTGAGTTGGAAGACTGCTTGGAGACCTTACGGGGCTGTGTAGTGGCTGGCATTGTAGGGTCTCTTTTCATTGAGATAGTGGAAAATGTTGTACAGGAGAAAAAGAGGATTATTGAGAGGGTTAGCAAGGAGAGAAAGGGACTTAGGTGGGAGAGAGATACACTTCAGCATTGCTTGGAGGAGCTGGGCGATAACCTATGGGTGCTGTTAAAGAAGAGAGACAGTTACTGAAAAGACGGGTCACGCTCCCAGAAGACTCCTTAGCGGCAAGGGGGGAGGCAGCACGAAAAGACGCGTTGCAGGAGGCCTTGGGGAAGGGGAAGGAAGGAGTGGTGCCTTCAGCCCCAGAAATGGTGGAGGAGGAGCCATTGGTGGAGGAACCTGAAGGAGAAGAGAGGAGGCAGGACCCTAGGCGGATATGCTAAAATAAAAACAAAACAACCGCGGGCTCCTCAGGGGAAGGAGCAGCCCCTCCCCAGGTTGGGGAGCACTCCATGCTCTGCCCCTATACTCAGGATGAGCTGGTGGACATGAGTGTCCAGTATAGACAGAGGCCATTGGAATCTCTGCCTATATGGCTTTTACGTCTCTGGGATATGGGGTTGGAAAACGTGTCAGGTACGAGATGAGTAGAATGGCTTCCCTGACAACTCACCCTTCCCTCCGGCAGTGGTAGCAAAATGCCTTTCATGCCTCAGGAATCACACTCCTGCAATGGCTGACAGCTGCCATCAGGGTAGTTTGGCCTAATCATGGTTATTTACCATATTTTTCCGGTAGTTGGAAAACGTATGCAGAGCTCCAACAGGTACTGCGGGAATTGGGTATGAAAAATATCATCTATAATGTGCACCCTCAGGGCCCTGATGAGGAGGCGTTCACTATAGGAATGAGAAACCTGGTGCTGCATACGGCTCCCACATCTCTCTTTGGGTCCCTAGTGAATACTCTTGCCTCCCACTTAGGGCAACCCATAGGTGAGGCTACTCGTACTTTAGCACATCTGGGGGAGGTTGAAACAATAAGGGCACGGAGGGAAGTATGGGCCACCACTGAAAGGAGAGGTGCAAAAGGCCCTGTGAAGGTCTCGAGGACCCAGATGTGGGATGATTTGATAAAGGCCAGGGTAGTGAAAGAAACTCGACAGGCACCCCAATAGAATATTGTTAGAACTGTGGCACCAATTAAAGCCAGAGCAGCAGTTCCAGCCGCTGAGGTTCAGGACACGGAAACCAGAATCGAGGCCTCATGCCCGGCCTGTGTCCCTGCAAAACTTCTTGGGAGACAGTACTCAGGATTTGTCTGAGCCCTCACCCCCACAGGAGGATGATTGGGCATTGTGGTTCGACTGAGGGGGAGTCAAAGTCCCCACCTTAGGGGTCATGGTGGGGACCAGAGGCCACATGTAGAATTAGCAATTCATTGGTCCTCTGTGAGTGTACAACGTGTCCTGGCGTGAGGGGACACAGGAGCTGAGTGTTCTCTGATTCATGGCAACCTTGAGCGTTTTCCTGGGACCCCTGCTGATAGATGGCTATGGGGGTAAGGCAGTTAGAGTGAAGAAAGCCCAAATATCATTGGGGATTTGGTGTTTACCCCCAAAGGAGTATACCGTGTACATTTCTCCCATCCCTGAGTATATTTTGGGGGTAGATATCCTACAGGGCCTGTGGTTACAGACCACTGCTGGTGAGTTCAGACTGAGGGCACGTGTGATAAAGGCAGTTCTGAGGGGACATGCTAAGCACCCACCCATAGCTCTGCCTGTACCTTGGCAGGTGACAAATGCTAAGCAGTATAAATCACCTGAGGGGCACAAAGAAATTGGAAAAAACAGGAGTTGGACAGGGTGGGCATCATAAAGCCCACTCATAGTCCTTTTAATTCCCCAGTGTGGCCAGTGAGAAAGCCAGATGGCTCCTGGCATATGACTGTAGACTATAGGGAATTGAATAAAGTCACACCCCCTTTGCATGCTGCTGTCCCCTCTATAGCAGATATTCTGGGCATCCTCAGCCATGAGCTGGGAACATCATCATTATGTAGTAGACCTTGCTAGTGCTTTCTTCTCTATTGACATAGCACAGGAAAGCCAGAAACAGTTTGCCTTCACATGGGAAGGCCGGCAGTGGACATTTACTGTCATTCCATAGGGATACCTTCACAATCCCACCGTCTGTCATGGGCTTGTAGCCTAGGACTTGGCCACATGGATAAAACTGCAAACAGTGTGGTTTTATCACTACATTGATGATACTATGCTCGCATCTGATTCTCTTTTAGATTTAGAAGGGGCAGTTCCTAGACTATTGCAACATCTACAGGAAAAAGGATGGGCTGTGAACAGCACCAAGGTTCAGGGATCTGGTTTGTCTGTGAAATTCTTAGGGGTTGTCTGGTTGGGTAAAACTAAAGTTATTCCTGAAACAGTTATAGACAAGGTCCAGGCTTTCCCCACCCCTACCACTGTGACAGTATTACAAGAGTTTTTGGGTCTTTTGGGCTACTGGAGAGTGTTCATCCCACACTTGGCACAAATTCTGAAACCCTTATACCACTTGGTACGAAAGGGCATCAGGGACTGGGATGAGACATGTGCAGCTGCTTTTACTGCTGCCAAGCGGGCAGTCAAGGCTGTACAGGCCTTGAGTGTAATGGACTCATCAAGGCCCTGGGAGCTAGATGTTCATGTAACCGAAGATGGTTATGGATGGGGTGTTTGGCAGCGGCTTGGACGGACATGCCAACCTATTGGATTCTGGTCACAACTATGGAAAGGAGCAGACGTCCGGTACACCTTGATAGAGAAGCAACTGGCTGCTGTGTACCACGCCTTGCTGGCTACAGAGCCCATTGCTGGAACAGTTCCAACCAAGGTAATAACCACTTATCCCATTGTGGGGTGGGTATGAGACTGGACCCAAAGGCCATGCAGTGGCGTGGCACAGACACCTACACTGGCCAAATGGGGTGCATATTTACAGCAATGCAGCTCCCTTTGCTCCTTAAGTGGAGAACTCCAATGTTTATTGGGGCCAGTGACCTATACCAGTGAAAAGCAGGAAGAACTTGCTTTTGAGCCATTGGTAACTGAGACTCCTTATCAGGAGGGAAAAGCCTCTATACCTGAAGATGCTTGGTACACAGACGGCTCCAGTCATGGGCAGCCCCCAAAGTGGAGGGCTGTGGCTTTCCATCCTAAGACTGCGACAATATGGGTGGAGGATGGAGAGGGGAAGAGCAGCCAATGGGCTGAGTTCCGGGCAGTATGGCTCGTGACCACCCAGGAGCCTTCCCCCATAGTTGTTAGCACTGACAGCTGGGCTGTCTATCGGGGCTTGACCCTGTGGCTACCGACATGGTATCATGCCAACTGGATGGTTGGTCACTGGCGCCTTTGGGGGCAAAAGTTGTGGCAAGACCTATGTGCCTCTGGTCAGACTAAGACTGTTACTGTATGTCATGTGACTGGCCATGTGCCTTTGGCATCTCCCGGGAATGATGAAGCAGACACATTGGCCCAGGTGTGCTGGTTAGAAGGAAAGCCTGCCTCTGATGTGGCCCAATGGCTACACCAGTGTTTGTTGCACGTGGGGCGAAAGACAGTGTAAACTGTAGCCTGTAGGTGGGACTTGCCATTGACCTTTGAAGAAATCAGCAGCGCCCAGAAGGGGTGCCTTGTGTGCTCTAAGAGGGACTTCACTGAGTCCCACAGCAACATGGGTCAATATTAAGGGGGCCAGTACCCCTTGTCAGATGTACTGGGCCTCTGCCCATATTGGAAGGATATCAGCATGCCATGACTTTTGTGGACATGGCTACTGGACATTTGCATGCTTTTCCTGCACACCGTGCAGATCAGCAAACCACCAAGAGGGGCCTGGAGTGTCTCTGTGCAGCCTATGGCCAGCCGCAGGTGACTGAGAGTGATCAAGGCACCCACTTTACTGGACATGCGTTACAAGAATGGGTGCAGCAATTAGGAAAAGTGGAAATTTCGTGTACCATATAATCCTACCAAGGCAGGCATGATAGAGAGGTACAACAGTTTGTTGCAGTCTGGCCTGAAGTCGGACACCAATAGTCTACGGGGTTGGTCAGTTTGCCTATGGACAGTGCTGCGGCGTTTGAGTGAGAAGCCACGTAAAGGAGCTTTGAGCCCTGTGGATATGCTCACACACCTTGCTGCCTCTCCCATACAATTGTATGTTCAACCAAAGAAGACCTATTGAAGCCAGGATATGGCCAGCAGAGCAACATCCTGCTGCCAGCCCCTACTGCATTAAGCCCTGGAGACACTGTTTAATGGACCTGGCCCTGGACATTTGGATGCATGGTCCAGCAATGGCTGGCCCTTCTGGCACTTTGGGGGAAAGGCCTGGAAGCTGGCCTCGTGTGTATTCCTAGAATAACAGCTGAATGGCCCCCAAAGGTCACGGTAGTGTACCCAAAACATCCAGGAGGTAAGAGCATCTCGCGGGGAAGTGTTGTTTTATCTTTATGGCCAGTGCATGTACCTCCCGTAGCCCTATATATTGACCCGCAGGGAGTGGGGTGAAAGTCTGGTATGCTAGACCAGGACGAGATCCCATTCCTGCCACTGTTTTATCACAAGACCACTCTCTTGTATGCATCCTACCTGGTGGACAAGATTTGCCTGTGCTGGTGTCATTAAAACATGTATCTTATCACCCTTAAGGTCATTTTCTCCTACAGTCTTTGTGGCCTGAATGTGCCCCCTTGGCTGCAGCTGCCGCCTGATGATTGCTCTGAACCCTCAGCTACTGCCCGCCTATGGGATGGGTGAGCTGTGGACTTCATCTGCATAAGACTTTGAACCTAGCTGAATCCTCTGACTTGAGGATTGTCATAATTTTATTGTTGTTGCTCTTGTTATGTCATTAGTCTGGTCACAATGCTCCAGTTTTCTCACCCAGGGACCATTGTGGAAGAAGGGGAACAAGTAAATTATAAGGCAAGATATCCGGAGGGGTGGCCTGTGGGTAAAATTGTAATATTTCCAGAATATCTCCCTGGCTTTGGTGCATTTGCATATCCTCAGGAGTGGAGAGAAGTTCATTTCCATGTCAATGGGTAATTACCTGGGCAACCAAGGGCATGTCTGAACCTGAGAGGTTAAGAGGAAGGGCTTGCTTGCATCTTGGGGAGCAGGGGAGAGAGACAGTGCTGGACTGCAGTTTGTAAGCAATAAATGGGTTTTAAACTTTTTTTCTCCCTTTGACTGATTGTGGTTTTTAGAGGTATTTTGCCCTGGGATTTCCTCTCCCCGGACTTACATGTTGCTAATGTTAGGCAGGATTCCTTACTAAGATACTAGTGTTTATTTACCATGTATCTTTCCCTCCTCTGATTCCACGACAACAATTTGTATTTTCTTGATTTTTGTTATTGCCAAGCAGCAATTAAGAGTTCCTGGAAGATAGTCCATCTATCTGGTTTATATTAATCTGGGTTCTCTGGAGACATAAACCAATAAGATATCCATATATTCTTTATCATTTAATATCATATTTATCTACTTACCTACCTATATAACTATAAAAAGACATTGTAAGGCACTGGCTTACTTGGTTATGGAGGCTAAGAAGTCCCACAATCTGCCATCTCCAAGCTGGAGACTTAAGAGAGCTGACGGTGTAAGTTCCAGGCTAAGTCTGAACCCAAAGGCAGAGAAGACTGATAGCCCAGTTTCACGACAGTCAGGTATAGAGAATGACTTCTCCTTACTCACCTTTTGGTTCTATTCAGGCCTTCAACTGACTGGATGAGGTCCAACCATGTAGGGGAGGGCAATCTGCTTTAGTCTGCTGACTCAAATGTTAATCTCATCCCAAAACACCTTCATGGACACATGCAGAATAATGTTGAGCAAAATAACTGAGTATTCTATGGTCCAGATAAGTTGATACATAAAATTAACCATCATATATATGCCTTTTGTGAAAATCTGTGTATTATTCAGAGCATAGGCTCAGCTGCTATAACAAAGAAACCCTATAATACTTTGTTTTAAAAAAGAGTAGTTTGTTTGTCTCTAATGGAAGTGTGTTGAGGGAGGTGAGTCTCCAGGGAAGGCCAGGAAGTCGGCTCTGCAGTCATTTGGGGAGCCTGGGCCTTCTGCCTCATTGCTCCAACACCCTCGGATATGGACCTTCACATATGGGTGAAGTTGAGTCAATACCATATCCACATCTGGCTCTCAGAGATGGGGTGAGAGGGAAAGTGGTGAGCAAGCAATGTCCTGTTGAACAGGTGATAGGAAAGCATAGACCTTTTCCCTTCACATTGCAGTGGGAGCAGGGGTCATGAGAGCGGTGTCTCTGGCCAACAGCCATGTCCTAGCTAAAGCTTTCTTACTGGGGCACAGGGACATCCCCAAACTCACTGAGAAGTTGCTATTGGTTCTGGAGGGGAAGCAAGAGAGGGACAGAGATTTTCAAATGCTGGAGTTGGCAAGAGGTAGGGAAGCCTGGTGACCTCATTCCATGGTGGTGCCCCAGAGAGGTGACAGTATCTAGAAGCTGTATCATACACCAGAAGGGGGCACCCCAAGTGGTGGTCCCAGGGCATACAAATCCCCACTACAGACACAATTTGGATGCTGAATAATTTCATACTAAAAGGGGTCACATGGTCCTGGATCCCAAGTATTTCAGGAGTCCTCAGTGGGAACTAGTGGCCAGGGGTCCTCTTGGACATTTGTTCTGTAATCCAACCCAGCATGGAGGAGCCCCATTCCGAGACTGAGACAGAATATTCTACTGTCTTGGGAGGATGAGGGATTGGAATTGTTTCTGTGCTGATTGGAGAGAAATACAAATTGGTTATATCTTACAGACTCGGATTTGCAGCCTGGGATATATATACCCACTGCATTGATGTCCTTGTTTTATAACAAGGATCAGAGATGTCAAGTCACAGCTTCCTGGTTCATGATAAAAGTGGGATTTGGAACAAGACCTGTTGTTTGCAGACCCTACATGCATCGCTGCTGTGCCATCCTGTCCTGCTTGGTGTATAAGCACCACTGGGGTGGTGGAGAATTCTGGGTACCTGAGGAGATGGCTGTGATATGTGGTATAGGTTTGCCAGCTGTCATAGAAAGCTCAGCAAGCCACTCCCTGAGACGCCCCTTGGAGGTGCTTATGTGTTTGTCTCAGGAGCAGTGGGCTCTTTCTAAACAAGTTGTCATCCACTGTCATCTGCCCACCTCAGCCTGGGCTGGAAGCCGGCTGGTGAATTATTCAAAGCTGCTCCTGTGTGAGGCCCCTCCCTTGCTGCTGCCTATGGAGGCCCGCTTCAGCAAGCATCTCTTAGGCTGAAAGGAGGGTTTGCTGTAGGCTATGTGGTTAGAGCTTGACTGTGGTCTGCCACTTCTGGGTCAGGCCAGGTTGTTCACCTGAGCCTCCTCATCCTAAATAGACCCAATAACACTATTGCAGGAACAATTCAGTGAGAAAACAGGTTGATATGTACCCAGTGCCTGGCGTGAGTAGTGAGTGCTCAATATAATGCTGACATTGTCTTGTAAAGGTGAACTTTCCTCTCCTTGTGACCTAGTGACTTTTCTCACAGGTGCATGCCAAACTGGAATTCTTGGTCATGTGCCCTGGCCCTGTGAACAAGAATGTGCACAGCAGCCCTGTCCATGATAGCAAACCTGGAACCCACTCAAATACTCACTGGTAGGAACGGACAAAGAAAGTGTGGTGTGTTCACACCATGGAATATCACATAGCAGTGAAAACTGATAAACAGCAGCTCCAGGCCAAAACACAATGGATCTTAATAACAGTATCTAGCGGAGCTGCTCAACTGTGATGCTGTTGACACTGTTTCTCATTATTTTTTAATAGCAGCTTTATTGAGATGTGATTCACATATGATATAATCCACCCACTTAAATCATATAATTCAATGGATTTTAGTCTATTCACAGGGTGGGGCAATCACGCTTAGAACATTTTCATCACCCTGAAAGGAAACCTCATACCAGTTAGCAGGTGTGCTCTATTCTCTCCTCAGTTCCTAGCAGCTGCTAGTCTGCTTTCTGTCTCCATGGATTTGCCCTTTTTGAACATTTCCTATGTATGAAATCATATATGTGGTCTTTTGTGTTTGGCTTCTTTGAGCACAACATTTTCAGGGTGTTGTAGTTTGTGTCAGGACTTCATTCCTTTGTGTGGCTGCATCATATTCCATTGGATGGATGGGCCGTGTTTTGTTATATACTCATCCGTTGGTGGACATTTGGGTTGTCCCCATTTTCTGGCTATTGTGAACAGTGCTGCTATGAACGTTTTTCTACAGAATTTGGTGTGGCTGTACGTTTTCATTTCTCCTGGGACTGCTGATATTTGGAGCAGGATAGTTCTTGTAGTTCTCTGCTGCAGGGGGCTGTCCTGGGTGCTGTAGGATGTGTAGCAGCATCCTGGAGCCTACCCACTGGATGCCAGTAGCACATCACCCCCCAACCCGTTGTGACAACTCAGAATATCTCCAGATGTTGCCCAATGTCCCCTAGAGGCAAGATTGTTCCTGGTTGAGAATCACTGGGGTGCAGTGTTTTCCCTCTAGTCACAGAAGACCACAAGTAACAGACACCCTTGAAATGAATTTTGGAAACGATTATAACTCAGTACTGCATTATTTAGGACCATGGGCCTCAAAGAGTGGTCCTCAGAGCAGTAGCAGTGTCCCCTAGGAGTGTGTTAAAAATGCAAATTCTCAGGCCCTACTCCAGACCTGCAGAGTCACACTTCAGGGGTAGGCCTGGAGTCTGTTTTCACAGCCTTCTGGGAGATTCTGAGCACAGTCAAGTGTGAGAACTCTTTAGGCACACATACCAACATATACTAGTAATCAAGGGAAAAAGCAAGGGAATGGTAAACACACACTCAGGGACATATGCCTGGCCCAGGGTAAGGACAAAAGAAACATTTATTAACTCGAGGAACAGTGCTTGCTTCTGGGGAGAGGTGGTGGGGCACAGGGATGAGTCATCCTCTTGTTCTTGAACTGGGAAGTAGATTTGGGAGTGCCCATTACATGATGGAATAATAAATTACAAAATAGAAAAAGAAATGAGCAAATAGAGAAATCTATAAAGCACAAAGAGGCCAGGCGCCCACCAACAGTGGGAGTGAGTCATGAGATCATGACTGACCCAATTTTGTGCACTTGAAGTCATGACAGAACTAATGCTGGCCATTACTGCCTTGTCCAAGTTCATTTGTCGGAAGAGGGTGGGGGCCTTGATGGTCCCCACAAATATGGTCAGGCCTCTGCTTCCTGTGGGTCACCTCCTCCTTTTTCAGCCATTCCTCGACTCTAGAAATTAGGAGCAGTTGCTGTAGTTCATTGAACAATCACTGAGTGCCAAGTCTGTGTTAGCTTAAGCACTCCTGGTCATATTGGCATTCATCGTGTCCCATTTTACAGATGGGGAAAGTAAGTCTCAGATTAAGCAACTTGCCTGAGGTGTTCAGTGGTTTGAGATTGGAGCCAGACCTCAGTGCAGTCTCTCTGTTGCTGGACCTTCAGGGGCTGGGGCAGGGTCATTCTGAACATCCAGGTGAAGGCCTCGCTGGCATTTCCTCCAACAAAAGCCAAGTTCACGGTGTCTTGGTTTCTTCAGAAGTGGCCCTAATCCTGTCTCTCAAAGACCTGGCTGACTTGGGATGTTGTTTTCCTTAAAGTCTCCAAAAGATGAGGCGGTCATAAGGTCCAGAGATGTGAAAACATTGTCTGCCATCTCCATCACAGGCAGGATTTAAACCTAGCTCACCTCCTCTATGAAGCCCTCTATGCTGCCTTTCCTCACTCCTGCCCAGGGGGCCCAGAGACATGTCCCCAGAGCCTGTTTGTCTTCTACTCCAACTCGGTTGTCAACCCCTCAGAGGCAGAGCCCAAACCTCCTGCTTCTTTTTATGTCCCTTCTCTTTCACCTCCCTGCTTTTTTCTCTTTACACAAGATAGGCACATGCCAGACATCCAGTAGGTCCTCTGGGTGTAAGTGGGCAGAGACAGCCCTGGGGCTCGTGCAGAAGACCACTCTGAGCATTTGCCTTTTTCTCCTACTCCACAAAGTGGTCTGCAGATCTGCAAATGACACTGAAACCAGGAGGGACCAATTCCCTAAGCAGTAAGTCAAATGCCAGTTCAAAGGAGATGCCAAGCACTCTGCCTGAATTAACATTCAGCACAACCCACGGCCTTTCCTAGTATTAATGTCATCCCTATTTTCACTTGAGGAAAACGAGGCACAGAGAGTTTGGCCGAAGGCCACACAGCTACAAAGAGGACGAGCTGGGGTACAAACCCCTCCTTTGGGTGGAGAGGCTCCAATTAGGGCTGTAATTACGTGAGATACAAACCAAAGCCAGGGCCCTTGAGGCCGTTTGAGGGTTTTTCTCATGTCCTTTCTCCCAGGTTAGCTGGCCTGGGCGGTCAGGTCTCATCAATGCTGAGCCTGGACAAGAAATGTCACAGCGTCTGTGCCTCAGCAGGGCTGGGTCATGGGGCAAGGGGGACAGAGGAGGGAGTGGCATTTTGGCAGCTGTGACAAATAGAAAACAGATTGTGTTTCCCTTTGCTTCCACCCCCAGCCGGAGGAGGGGATGCGCCGGAACCCAATTACCACTTACAATGGATACTCTGTTGTGGGATGAGGCAAGGTTGAGGGCAGGCGGGCAGGGCACAGTGTCCCTGGCACAATCCACTGGGGGGCCCTGACTGCCCTGGCTTCCTCCTGCCAGCTCCACCACCCACCTCTCCTGGCTCACAAAGACCCAGTGTCCCTTCCCAAAAGTGGGTGTTGCTCTCCAAGTAAACCTTGATGCTTTCACTGTCTAGGAGCTTCCACAAGAACCATGGGTCCTCCTCTGAGCACTCCAGACTCTATAAAAGGTTTTTGTTATTCATTTGTTGATTCATTAATTGATTGATTGATTGATTCATTCATTCATTCACCTCCGCCATCTCTCTCTTTCCATCAATCTTGCTAATGGTAGAAATGTTTGAGCAGCCAGGCAGCTTGGCTTCCACTGAGATTCATTCATTTATTCACCAGCTATTTGTTAAGTACCTACTATGTGTGGTCATTAAGGATATGTTCATTTACTAATGATTTCTAGAGCACCTACTGTGTTTGAGGCACTAGAGATACTTCCACTCATTTAGCAAGTATTTTTGGAGCATCTACAGGGATACATGTGTTTATCAAATATTTGTGGACCACCTGCTATACACGGGATGCTAGGGTTGTATGCATTCATTTGTCCAGTGTCTGTTTAGCACCTACTATGTATTAGGTGTTAGGGGTGCCTGCAGTGAACAAGAAAGACTTGGTCTTGGCGCTCATGCATTTTATGGTCCAGTAGGGGGCACACACTCTGCAATTCAATGTGATGGGCATTTATTGCACACCAACTGTGTGCAGGGATTTTAGGCTCTGGAGGGCAGGAGCTCCAGATGCATATGGTCAGTGTGAGTAGCAGGAATATGAAGCAGGCTCAGATTAAGATTGGAATCCTCCCTCCATCATGAACTGAATTTGTTACTTTGAGAAACTGACTTTATCTCCAGGATTTCAGTTTATTCAACTGTAAAACAGGTGGTAGTGAAACTTAGCAAAGGGGCCTGAGAAGTATCCGTTGGTTTCTGTAGGGGACAGTAGTTGATTTTGATGACTCAGCCTCCGTGTTGCCTTCTGGTTAGCACCCAAATTCCCTTACCACAGTCACTGGTAGTGTGTGTGTGGACAGGGCAGGGGTCCCGTGATCCAGGCAGGGGTCAGTGAGATTCCATTCTTGAACCATCAAAGACAGAACCTCTTTCTGCTGGAGTTGGCAAGTCGGTGGGCTGTGGGTCCCTGGTGCCATCTTGTTTCCTCCTGAGGGGAGTTCTCCCTGAGAGTGAAACCAGGCCTGAGGAAGTGAACAAAATGAGTCCTGATGGTGCTATTATGAGTCCCTGGATCAAGTTATGCCCGAAGCTTATCAACTCCTGGACTTCTCAGTAACACGCACCAGGATGTTCTCTGTGTCACTTCAGTCACTTAGCATTAAGATTTTATCACTTGAATGCGTGGGGGGCACAGGGAGGGCTGTACAACACAGAGAAGACAAGTAGTGATTTTACAGCATCTTACTACGCAGATGGACAGTGACTGTGAAGGGGTATGTGGGGGGAACTTGGTGAAGGGGGGAACCTAGTAAACATAATGTTCTTTCTGTAATTGTAGATTAATGATATCAAAATAAAAAAAATTAAAAAAAAAGATTTTATCACTTGGAACCAAGAACGCTGATTCATAAATAGGCCATTTCTCTCCCTTATTTCATAAAACAGAAATCCCACTGCCCCACACATGTAACAGGGAAAATTAATTACCCTGCTTTCTAAAAAGCTGATAAAGAATGGATAACGGTAGAGGCTGCATGACCACTCCTTTCTCGTTGGTGGGTGAGGACATCCATTCTCCTGTGGCCCCTGACCTTGCCTCACTGAGCCGGAGCAGAAATCACTTAACCTTCTAGGCCTTGGCTTTGAAAGGTTTTTGATGGATAATGCTTGTCCTCGTGGCAGAGATGGAAAATTCTCTGCTCTTTAGTCTGCCCCTTCATTCTGCATTTCCAAGCTGGCTCAGGCCAGGGAAATTGTTGGTAAGCTAAAACTAGTGAGATTCAGAGGCAGCAGGCTTTTTCTGTAAAGGGCTAGATAGTAAATTTCTAGGCTTTGTGGGCCATAGGTCTTTGTTGCATATTCCTTTGTTTATTTATTTATTTTTTACAACCCTTTAAAAATGTAAAAAACATTCTTAGTTCACAGGCTACACAAAGCAGTCCATGGGCTGGATTTGGTTCATAGCTGTAGTTTGCTGACTCCTGAATTAGACTGTAGTTATGGGACTGTCCCTTTTCTTTCTCCTTTTCTTATTTTTTCTCCTCCCTCCCTCCCTCTCTCCTTCCCTTCCTTCCTTTTTTTCTTTCTGTCTTTTTTGGGACCAAACCCTCTTTTCCCCAAACCAGTGAAGTAGCCTGGAAATTCTAATATTGGCATCAAAACTCATGTTGACAAGTAGCCCCACTCCCCTTTGTCTGACACTTTTCTACATGGTACTCTTCACAATTTGTCAGTATAGGTTTATTTCTTTATGTTGGTTATCTGCCGCCTCACTGTAGAATATAAGCTCCATGGAGAAGGAAAACCCTGGGAGGCCTAGGGTCTGGTATTCCTGGCAATTTGGGATGGATTTTAGTGACTGTGGGGCTGAACAGGAATACACAGTGAACTTGACAAAGTGCAGAGACACTGGATTTCAGCCGTCTGAGCAGAGTGGGTGGGTGGGTGGCTGCCAGGATTCTCTCTGCACAGGCAAACGTGATCCATGGGCCTGAATCATGATCTTTAAGGGAATAAGCCCCCTGTCCCTAGAGGTGTGTAACTAGAAGCTGGCTGCCTGCTGGGGCCAGCTTGTAGATGTGATTCCTGTCCCAAAAGGCAGGTCTCTCCTGTGCCACAAGATGCCCACACTGCCTGACCTGCTTGAGAACCTCTGGCTCTAATTTGTTGAAACCCAGATTTGGCTCCTTTAGGATCAGGGAGCTGCCAGGGGTCACCCCACAACCTTATACTTGTCAGGCAGAATCAGAGACACATGGATTTGGAGATTCTCTCTAAGCCCAGCTCTCAGGCAAACCCCAGACTCGGGGAGTTCTAGTTGTCTGAACTTCTAAGTCCCAGCCACCCATGCCTCCTCTAATGGGACCTCTCTCACAACTCATGCTCTGCCTGCACCAGGGGAGAAGCAAGCCTGGCAGCTCTTCAGGCCGGACAGGCCTCAGTCTCCCTGGCATGTGGGGAGCCTGACCTGGTGGAGAGCCACGGGTACTCCCCTCTCCTGTTTTCTCCAGGTGTGGCTGCCGCCCCCCCACATCCGCAAATAGTCCCAGTGACCCTGGGCCCTGTTCCCTGCTCCCATAAGATTCTCCTGGCTTGTCAAAATGCAGGCATGGACTGGTCAGAGGCCCGGAGCACCTGGCCCAGCAGAGCTGCACCACCAGCAGGTGCCCCAGGATGTACTTACCTGGTTCCACATTGGTATACTGTCCTGGATGTTTATGGCTGGTTTCATTCTTATGGATGGGTGCCTAGGCCCTGGGGCTAGTTAAATATTTATAATGTTACCCCTTCAGGCTTCTTTGGGACAGTGTGACCTCAATCACCACTTTGAAGATGTGTTTTGAGATCCCCTCATCTCTCATTTGGATTTCTTGTCAGAGCTCCCTCAAGAGGAGGGGATCAGGTACACTCTTATCAAGGTAGATACTATTATCATCCCATTTCACAAAGGAGAAACTGAGGCACAGAAAGGTGCCCAAGGTCACATGGCCTGGTTGCATATTTATTTACCTTATATTGATGCATCCATTCAGTGATGGCACTACACGTCAGGGATGAATGAGGCAGTCCTGGTCCTCACAGAGCGCCAGGTCTGACAGGGGCTGAGGGGCCCCCAGTAGACTTGGCTAAAACCCAGGGGTCCATGAAGTGTGCCCTGAGGAGTGCAAACCCCCAGCTTGGTACAACACAGGGGTTAGGCAGTCAGCCTTCTAGACAGCCCTGTCTGTCTGCCACTTACTAGCTGGGCCACTTACCTCACCTTTTAGGCTTTTGGTGAGGATGAAGCCAGTGGTGTGTATCTATAAGAGACTGAACAGATCCTATATATCCTAAGCACCGTATACAGATTGTTAATAATTTCTATTAATCCCACTTGATTAAATAAACAAAAAGCAACATTTCTACTCGATCTTCGAGCATCAGTGGGAGACAGCCAAGGGTATGGACTATGTGGGGAAGAGTGTTCTAGGTGGAAAGAACAGCATGGGCAGGGACTTGCATGATTGCTGCATGTACTTGCATGATTGCTGCACCTAAATGCAGCAATTGAGGAAGAGCCGACTGTGGGACTCAGCATGCATGTGGCAGAGGCTGAGCCCTACCCTTTGGGGTTCACAGAGGATTAAGGTAGGCCCTTTAATGTGAGACGGGAAAGGAACAGGCAGGCATGTGTGGGGTGGGGTGCAGAAGAGAAGGAAGGAAACCTCCCCCAAACCTCATTTCCCAGATGCGTGTGGGAACAAAAATTGCAGGGACCTTGCTGACTAAAATGATAGCTCAGCTCTGGGGACCAAAACACACACATGTTCCTGGGAGACTTTTCTTCTCTCAGCTTTTCTCCTTGTTCCATGACAAACCCTTCTCTCAAGGTGGCTGCCTAGCCCTGCAGCCATGGAAAATGAGGAGTCTGTGTTTTCTGGGTGTGCAGAGAGACCTGCCATGACCCTTGTTTGAAAGCGAGGCACTTCCTGACCAGAAGTGACTCAGATAGGTTTGTCAGCAGAGGGCTGCAGCTGCCATCCTGGGATTAATTTGGAAGTGCTGGCTCAGGATGGCCGGGCTCCTGGCTGCCCATGAAGGTCAGGCCTTCTCCAAGGGTTCTGTCTGGGCCACTCTCAGGGCCTCTCTCTGAGGAAGCTGCCACCTGCAGAGAGGAAGTGACTGGCCTGCAGTTCACCCCTGGAAATTCTGCTGAGGCTTCTCTCTGCCCTCTTGTTCCAGTCATAGCCGCAGAGGGAGGGCATGTGGAAGGCTGTTTATTTGATCGTTTAATTAGCAAATAGCTATTCAATTAACAAACGTTTGTACCAAACACTATGCTAGGTCTGATGAATAAGGTATTGTCCCTGGTTTCAAAGAATTTCAGCCTCACGTAAGAGAGACATGCCAGCTGATGATTACTCATTGTGACATTGTTATGGGTTGAGAGTTATATCTGTCAGGCTCTCTGTTTACAAGTGTATTTATACAAAACAAAAACCTTTAACTTAAGCAAAGAAGGTAATAGTCATCATATAAATGAAACGTTAAGTATATAGCTTTGGGTTCAGCTTGTTCAGGGGCCTAAAACACTTACCAGGGTTAACTTTCCATCTTGGCACCCTGATTTCCATGGTTTTGATTTCTGTGGTAGGCTGAATAATGGCCCCCCAGAAATGCCCAGGTCCTAATCCCAGGGAACCTATGAATCTAGGACCTTACATGGCAAAAGGGTCTTTGCAGATGTGATTCAGTTAGGGATCTTAATTTAAAGTGGGAAGATTATCCTGGATTATCATAAAGGTAACATAATCATGAGGGTCTTATCAGTAAAAGGGCTGCAGAAGCATCAGAACCAGAGACTATTTAAGTGGAGCTGGGAAAAATGCCCTTGCTGGAGGGGCTGCAGCCACGGACTGAGGGCAGTCTCTAGAGGGGCCGGGAAAGGCAAGATGTGGACTCACCCCTAGCACCACCAGGAGGAAAACAGCCTTCCCAACATCTGGATTTTAGCCCAGAAAGGCCAATTTCAGACTCTTGAGCTCCAGAACTGTAAGTAATAAATTTATGTTGTTTTAACTCACATCTCCCTTGGTTCAAGCTTAGTAGAAAGGATGCAATGTTTTTTCTCTTATTATTCTTGCACAACTCCTGGCAGTTACTCTGATTGGACCAGCTTAGCTCACATGCCCATCTCCGAGCTGCTCACCTGGCCAGCAGTGCTCTGATTGACCAGGCTGGTCACAGGCTCTGCCCCTTGAGGGGGTGGGGCCCCACCCAAACATCCTGGACTGAGAGTCTTGGCATGTGGAGGAAATCCAGGGGTATACTCTCATTAAAAGGGGGGATGAACCCTGAAAACAGCTGTTTTCTACAGCGGAGGAGGGAGCACCCCCTGAGCTCCCAGGTCGGAGGAAAGAGCTTTGTGGGGGTCATTGGGAGGTTTGGGCTATATTCCCAATTTCCTGTCTCATGAGCTGTGTGACCTCAGGCAGGCGATGCACCCTGTCTGGCTTTCTGGTTCCTCACCTATAAAATGGGGCTGATGGCCAGGGCCTCGTGACCACTCCAAGGCTGGGATCATCCTTGAGTGACAGGCCAGCCTAGAGCCATTCCTTGGTTATTGTCAGCAACCCCCCATCCTGGATGGTGGGTGTGCTCAAGCTTCGGTGGACTCTTGGGTTTTTTTCTCAGTGGTTTTGCTTAATTGGGTCATAAAATAGAATCTTCATCTGCTGACTCAGATTTCAGAGGAGATTAAACTTTTGGGCAAATCCTCCCTGGTCTGTTGGTGGCATGTGAGGAAGAAATGTGGCTTCTTCTGTTTGTGGTTTCATGGTTCCTGACCCAGGCTGTGTTTTCTTTGCTGGCTTGGGTGCCAGCCATCTTTATTTGTCAGGGGTTTCTGTCAGAGGAAGGTGGGGACTTTGGCCCATCTGCTGAAAAGGTAGAGGCTTCTCAAGGTTCCAGCTTGGCCCAAGGTCTGACTCAGAGCGGGTGCCAAGGTTCACATGACATACAAGAACTTAACTTGCTGCAGATGACAAAAGTCAAATCAAATGAGTTCAAATCCCAGCTCTGTCCCTTACTAGTTGTGTAACCCTGGGCAAGTCACTCAACATCTCTGAATGCCATTTTTTAATCTGTAAAATGCAGTAACCTTCTGTGGGCAGCTGGGCTTGTTTTCTGTATACAGATTCCCTGTGGATCCCTGCCTTTCCTCAGTAAATGGATTTTCTGTTATGTACAACCGAATCTAATCCTAACTCCTAACATCCCCCTCTCTGCCCCTTTGTCCTCTGGTTCCATGAAGTGGTCCTGCTGGCTGCCTCCCAGGCTGCTGCTGAGGCTCCGCACAGGAGTCTGGTCCCCTGGCTTGCTCTGCTTCCCTTCATCTCTCTGGGGTCACTCAAGAGTGTCTGTTTCATGCAGGTTGAGGAGCCAACAATTTGTGCTGAAATTGGCAGTGAAGGACTCCCAGGCAGACTGTAGACAGCCACCCTGGGAAACCAGGCCCTCCTGGGCTGGGCTCCTTTAGGTTTACATTTGTACCGGGCCAGGCTTTCACCGAAAGCTTTGTCCTCTGTGGTAGGCAAGATGCTAAAATGGCAGCAAGGGCCGCCCTCCTCTGGTGTGTACAACTTGTGTAATTCCCGCCCCCGGAGTGTAAACATGATGGGACAGGCACTCCCTTGATTAGGTTACATTATATGCCAAAAATGTGAAGGTATAATCACTCCCATGGTTACATTATATATTTGTAGTAGCAAACAGGAGAGAGACTCCCCTGCTGGCTTTGAAGAATTAAAGCAGCATGCTATGAGCAGGGGCCTCTCTAAGCCCAAAGAGCCAGTCCCGGCTGACCACCAGTAAGCATGTGGAGATCTCAGGCCTACCAAATTTTGCCAACAACTAGAAGGAACTTGCAAGAGGAACCTGAGCCTCAGATGAGATGGCCACCCAACTGATACCTTGATTGCAGCCTGGTGACAACCTCAGCAGAGGCCCCAGTGAGCCTGGGCCTGCACTCCTGACCCACAGAAACTGCAAAATAATAAATTTAGTTGTTGTAGGCTGCTAAATCTCTGGCGATTTGTCATCCAGCATTGAAAACTAATATATCCTCTAAACTCTGGGAGAATTCCAATTTAGAAGGAATGACAAGGAAGGCCACTTAGCTTGGAGGGTCCTTTGTATTCTCACTCATCAGTCTGTCTCATGTAAAGGTCTTCTGTCCCTTTTAAAGTATACATACATCCCTCCAACAAAACCTCCTTCTCCTTCTGGAAAAATTCTGAGAGAAAGAGAGAGAGAGAGAGAGAGAGAGAGAGACCTAGAGTCCTATCATTTTGCACTACCATTCATATCATGGCTTCTAAGTCTGTCTCATGGTTACAGCATGGCTGCTACAGCTCCAGTCATCTTGTCCACTTGTAGGCAGGAAGTCAGGGAAGGGGGCAAAGGCAGATTCCATAGG
This sequence comes from Manis javanica, assembly GCF_040802235.1. Lineage (NCBI taxonomy): Eukaryota > Metazoa > Chordata > Mammalia > Pholidota > Manidae > Manis > Manis javanica. Next base: position 62,172,972 of record NC_133170.1, on the reverse strand, counting down.
TGACTGGATAAATAAACCATAATGTATCCATACAGTGAAAAATACTACTCAGCATTATTAAGTAAGAATGAGCTACTGATACATCCAACAACATGGGTAAATCTCAGGTTCATTTTGCTAAATGAAAGAAGCTGTATGACTCCATTTATAAAATGACATTCTGGAATGACAATGCCAGAGGGACAGGAAATAGATCAGTGGTTGGTAGGGATTAGGGTAGGGGAAAGGGTTGACTTCAAAGGAACATGGGAATTTGGGGTTTGATGAAATCATTTTGTATTTTGATTGTGATGGATACACAAGCTCTATGCATTTGAACACACTCAGAACTGTTCACTAACAATGTATCAACTACGTACTTTTAAGTCAGCCTTTTTAGGGGATGGAGGGAGCTGGAAATCCTGATGTTTACTATTTCTGTGGTGTGAATACTCCCCCCATAGCAGATTTCAAGATGCCAGCAGTTTAACAACTGCTCACAAAATTCCTGAAAATTGGTGGAATGCTACTGAATACTGTATATAAATTATGCCTCAGTAAATCTGACTTTTAAAATAGAATGCCTTCCAAGGAGCCTGTCCTAACAACTTCTGCTTGTCACTCATTGACCGCCTATATCTGCACAGGGGGCTGGAAATGGAATTCTTCAGCTGGGCACATTGCCACTGTGAAAAACATCAGTGTTTTGATGCTTCAACCAGCCCCCAGAGCTAAAGACAGCTTCTTTACAGCTCTACCTGCCTCCAGGATTTCCAGAAAAAAGCAACATTCTTCTAACACAGCCTACAGAGTCCTCCTGAGTTGATTTAACTCAGTACCCAAACTCAGAGCTGAGCACACAGAGGCCCTGTGATCACACTCACACACAGCCTCAGGGGCTCATGTGCCACCTCCCATACCCCCACACTTCCCTTTTGTTCCAGGAACTCACCAGCTCTGTCCCACTTCAGAGCTTTTGGACTCAGTGCACTTTCTACCTGGAGCCAGCCTTCCCAGGCTCTTTGCACAGCTGGCTCCTCTTACCCGATTTTCAGCTCAGATGTCAGCTGCACAGACAGGCCGCCTCTGACCTCTTGGGCAGAGGAATCAAAGGCATCATCAAGCTGTACTTCCATCCCAGCATACTGCATTATCTAAAGTTACCCTTTTTTGTTTTTTTGTTTATTGTTCATCTTTCCCCTAGGGAATGTAAAGAGTGAGAGGAGTGTTCTGTTATTTTCTTGAGAAGGCAGGGAAGTACTAGGCATCTAGTTGGTCTTAGTGAATTTTGGCTGAATGAATGAAGGTAAACCCTCTTACCTACTGTTCATGGCCCCCCATAAACACAGATCTGTTTACACACACTTTGTCCACTCATCCTGAGCATGCACAACCACAGATGTGGACTGACCCTCACACACAAATGCAGCTGTGACCCCCTTAGCAGGGAGGAGGGGGTGGAGCTGTCATCCAATTATTCCTGTTCCAGGTTGACCTTCCTCTTCAGAGCTGCAATCTGAAATTGCTGAGATATTTCCCACAGGGAAGTGAAAAAAACAAAGGGCTTTGCAAGAGAGAGAGAGAACTGGTTGGGCGCCAGCAGCCGGCGGGCTGGGGCTAGTGCCAAGGAGGATTTGAGCTGCTACCCAGCCCCCAGCTCCACTCCAGATGTCTCAGTGGGGGTGGAGACGGGGCCAGACCCTTACTCAGACAGCCTTAGGAGTGAGGCTCCTGTAACTCACCCATTGTTTCCAGGCTGTGGACCCCACTGGGACCTCTTGGGGCGTAGAGGGACACTTGGGAACTAAGTTTTGGTGTTTGAGATGAAGCCACTGGATGGTCCCACAGCTTTTGCCATGTTGCCTCAGGCCAGCAACCGAGACAGTCCTAAGATCATGGCCAATTCAGTTAAGCAGTAGTCTGTGAGCTGGCAGGCCCTGGTGGTCACCTTGCCGTCAACCGTTCCCTCCTTTTCTTTTTGAACAGAGCCCAGATTTAATTTGGAGGGTGAGCTGCCCTTCCTCAGGGGATTAATCAGATAATTTTAAGGAAATCCTATTTCTTGTTGATCTGAAGTGGGCGTGACACCCAACTCTAACCAGTGAGATGTTAGGGGAATTCTGCTGGGGGCAGATTTTCACCCTTAAAAAGAGAGAAACACATGAGAGGAAAGCTTCTTCATGCCACCTCATCCTTCCTTCCTGCTTGTCTCACTGTTATATGAAAGAGTGGTGCCTGGAGCCCCAGCAACTGTTTTATGACTATGAGGCAAAACATGGTTGACCCATTGAGGATGGTGGAGCAGAAAGTCAGTGAGCCCCTAGGTTCTTGATTGTGGAACCAGAATCATCTGGAAACTGATGCTCTCCTGACTTATTTTATGAGATAAACTTCCTCACAACTGTTAATGACAGCCAAAAGCATCCCAACTCATTTGTAGGCCTTTGTGTGTGGACTTCTTTTCCTTCTGGATTTCTCTTGCCCTCTCAACTAGATAGTTTTTACTCATTATAAAAAGCTCAACAACAAAAAATGCTACTTTTCAGAGGAGCCTGCCCTGATTTATTCTCCCCTATTTGTAGATCATGCTTCCTTGTTTCATACTTTTTAGTATTGTATGTCTAGAAAGCCCCTGTGATTCAACAGTTGATAAATGTCAGTCTACACAAGAAACTAAATACTCTACAAGACTGTGCTTGTTTCCACTCATAGCTGTGCTTGGCACTGTGCCTCGTGCTTTGTGGGTTCTCAGCAAATATTTGTTGAATGCCTGAGTGAATATCATGGAGCTTGAAGATCTCATTCCAAAATCATGATGACATAGCATACCAACTAGAATGACTAAAATGAAGAAGATTGACAATATCAAGTATTGGTGAGGATATGGAGGCACTGGAACTCTCATACACCGCTGGAGGGAATGCAAAACAGTACAACCACTGTGGAAAACAGTTTGGGAGTTTTATTAAGTTAATCATATACCTTCCGTACAAACCAGCAGTCCCACTCCTAGGTATTTATCCAAGAGAAATGAAAGCATACTTGTACACGAATGCTCACAGTTGCCTTCTTTGTATAGCTGAAACCTGGAAATAAACCAAACAGTCCATCAAGAGGTAAATGGATAAACAATTGAGACAGGGACCATGGGCTTAGACAGAATAGGGTGAGGGCCTCTGGAAAAAGCAAGACAAGATATTTACAGTCAGAGCAATGTAACTACATGCAAGGGTGCAAGGAAACCCCCTACCAAAACTCTTGTGTTGAACATTAAGCTCTAGGTCATTCTTCAGTGAGATCAGTTAATATTCCCCAGATAAAGAAGAGTAGCACATGTTTTTATTATGCTAATCATTTGTAATCATGTGTAAGATTCACCTTAGCATGCTAAAAGGCCCAGGCCTATGTGCTGTTTTTCCTCCTTCAGATCTGATGAGGTGATTTTGCAAACTGGGCAACTAATTTAGCATGCAGACCCAGCTATAAACAACATAGTAAAAGGCAGGAAGGATTCCACCTGAAAGATAAGATTGCATTTTAACACCCAGGAAGTTTAAGAGGTAAAATTCTTAACTTACTCTTTAGCAAACAGACAGTACCTCAGCCCACCTTAGGGGCTGGGCCGGCGGCCTTCTGATATCCTCCCAGACCAAGACGTCAGTATACCAGGGAGAAATCAGAGCAGTAAATTTCTTGTGTTAAGTTAATTTTTAATATTCAGGGACCACTTAACAAGTCCACACTGCTGAGCCTTTTATCCAGTTCCCCAAAATCCTCATCTGCCTATAAAACCCCTAGACAATGCACCACTATGGACTCTCTTGTCCCCTCCTGGCGTGAGCCAGGAGCTCTGTCTGTCCTCTCACTGTTTCTCTCAATAAAAGTCTCCTTGGCTCTCCTACCTTGACTGTTTGCTAAGTTCATTCTTCGACTCCGCAAACAAGAACACTGGCATTACAATGATGGTCAGTCCATACAGTGGAACACTGTCATAAGGAATGTGCTATTGGCATACACAGTGCTATGGATGACTCTCAGCGTAACTGTGCTGCATGAAAGAAGCCAGAGAACAGATGGCAGATTGGGTTGAGAATGGACTAGGATGGGGGCAGTGGACACTGGAGACCAGTCAGGGACCATCCCACTCAGAAGCCCAAGTCTTACTACAGAATCTGGTCATTTTCTCTCCTTCCATGTGCCCCAGGCCCCCTGGCCTCTGCCATGCTTCCTTAGAGCCTTTGCCCTGGCTGTTCCTCTGCCTGGGATACTGTTCTGTCAGATCCAAACATGGCTCAGGTCCCCACTGCCTCCAAGTCTTTGCCCAAATGTCACCTCCATAGAGAGGCTGGCCCGGATCTCTTCTCTGTCTAAAAGAGCTCCAGAACCCTCTTTAGCCTTGCCTTAGGCTTGGCTTCCTGTGTAGCAGTTACCTTCATCTGGTAAAAGTATATGTACATACCCACAAGCAAAAACATGGATGCTTCTTAAAATACTTATGGTAAATGAAAGAAAGACAAAAAAATCCAAAACTACTGTGTGATTCATTTACATGAAATGATTTCATTGATATAGATTTTAATTCATCTCTCCCCATTTAGAACTGTATTGCCCAAAACAATAGCCACTGGGCACATGTGCAGCATTTGAAATGTGGTTAGTTGAGACTGAGAAACTGAATTTTAAATTTTACTTTATTTTAATTAATTTAAACTTAAAAACCCAAAGTAGTTGTGATGATGTGGATACAAATATTAAAGGAAAATGAGTATTTGTTACTCAGTGCTTAGAAGACTTTTAAGTCTCCAGAATCTTGGGTAGGTCCATCTACCTTTCCAACTGTCAGTTTTATGAAATCGAAATACAGATCAAATATTTCCAATGGAAATTTAGCGTTCACCTTGGGATGGGCTGTAAGTTTAGAATGCACAGTGGATTTCAAAGTGTTCATATAAAAAAAGAATGTAAATGTCTCATTGATCATTTTTCATGTGGGTTAGATGCTGAAATGATAAAGTTTTGGACCAATTTGGTTAAATAAAACATTACACTTAATTTCATCTGTTTCTTTCTCCTTTATGATTATTTTAATATGGCTACTGGGAAATGTTACCATCCTCACGTGGCTCACTTAGGTTTCCAAGGGACGGTGCTGCACTGGAATGTGACTTGGTGAGGGCTGCTCGATGGCTGGGCTCACCATCTGCATCTAGACAGTGGCTTGCTGTGTGCTCTGGGTCCTTGTTCCTCCTGGAGGAAGGAATTCTTGATTTGCCGACTGTGGGTGTCTGTCCTCAGATGCAGGGCATTCCCTGCCCACAGGAGGACCAGCAGCTGCTGGGAGGGTGCGGGCAGGGTGACTCAGTTCCGCCCTGGGAAGGGGAACTTGGGTGTCTGCGGGGACCTCGGCATCAGGGCTCCTTCCCAGGGCAAGAGGCTTTCTCCCTTTGCTCCCTGCCTGCCGCCAGTAGGTTGGAAACGGTTTGCATTATTTTGTACTTGGGGCCTGGGGGCATCTGAAGTTCAGATCCACTGGAAGGAGATCAGCCTGTGCCTTGTTCTCTCCAAGAAACACGGATCAATACAGCATTGAACTAGAGGAGACTGCCTGCCTTATTACCCAGTGCCACCCAGCAGGAGCGTCCAGACCCAGCGTGGGGAAGGGGAAATCAGACATGGGCCACCGGAGGAGGGCCTGTGCATACTGGCCCCTTTTTTTTTTCCTTTTAAAAAACATTTAAAAATCATTTTCAAAACTGTGGTAAAATAGATATAATGTAGAATTTTCATCTTTTTAAGTGACCAGTTCAGTGACGTTGAATGCACTCACATTGTTGCACCACCATCAGTCCCCAGAACTTTCATCTTCCCCAATTCATTGACTTTTCAGACTTGTGAAGGGCAGGGGCCCCAGGCGGGGTGGGGGAGGGCTGGTGCAGGTGGACCATGGGAGAAGGCAGGTGTCCCAGCCTGGATTGGGTTTCCTCTCCGAATCTCTTCCGGGACAAGACTTCAGGAAATGTCGCAATAGTCACATAAGGGTAATTCTAAGGGGGCTTAATAAAAGAGCTGTTTGCAGAGGTGTGGGCAGGCATGGGGAACCCCTGGGCTAGACATGGAGGAGATGTTACCACCCAGGTGGAAAGGCAGGAGGGGCAGGAGAGCTCTGGAAAGCCAGCAGGAGAGAGGATGCAGCAGCCTGTAGAGGACAGGTGCCCCTCAGTGGAGGGAGAGCCAGTCTCAGGGAACCCTCAGCCTTGCTGTCTTCCCGAGTCCTGCAGGGGCTCCCCACTGGTCAAGTCCATCCAGAAGGCGGAGAGCCGTGGGCTGAGAGCTTGGCACAGAAAGGAGGAGAGTCATGGGGCAAACAGAAGGTGCTGGCACACAGGGGCTGATTCATTTCTTGGTGCAGTGAACATCTGTGCTGGCTTCATAACATCCATCCCTCCTCCTCCTGGCACCTGCCCTCTTTTTCATCAGGGGCCGCAGCCTTCGACTCTTGGTCTACAGATGGTGCACCCCCAAATCCAGGACAATTATACCAGTCTAAGTAAATCATCTTACTGCATTCCCATGGCCTCTGTGATTGATTTGCGATCACAGAGATTTGGCTGCGGGACCCTGAAGGAGCATCTCTTTCCTTCTGATCCCAGACCTGGAGGATGTAGCATAAAACTCCTGGCAGCCAACTTGCCACCATGTGCATCTGTGAGTGAAGCCAACATGGAAGAGAGGACAGGCCCGAAGGAGAGAGAGAGAGAGATTCAGGCCTGATGACATTACCTAAGCCCCTGGATCCAGCTTTGCCTAAAGCTGAAATATTCTTGGAATTGTAGTCACTTGAGCCAATAAATTCCTTTTTGCTGAAGTTAGTTTGATTTGCACCGTCTTACAAGAAAAATTCCTGACATGATCAGTTTTGTCTTTTTTTTTTCCTTTTACTCAAGCTACAGTTCTGATTCTGGCATTCCCAGGAAATTTTTTTTTTTTTTTTTTTTTTTTTTTGCGTTCCACAAGAATGCTGAGCAAGCAGCAGATGTGTAGCACACCAAGCCATCCTCTGCCTCTGGTCTTTTGGGTCAGCATTATCTTATCACAGAACTGGCAGTAGACCTGGAAAGAGTGGGGTGTGTCAGGGCCTGTCCTGCCAAGCTGGATGTGGCACAGTGAAGGAAACCCTTTTGCTTCTGGCCTGGCATTAGGTTAGGAGTCTGGTGGTTAGAACACTGGGTCTGGGTCAGATAGAGATCAGGTCTGCTTCTAATTAATTTGTGGTCCTGAGTTTCTGCCTTTGCAAAGTGGGCTAACGTGGGAAAGGAGGTAATGCCCAGTGCCCAGCTTTTGGTAAGGCCCTGGAACCCAGTGGAGTGCAGGGGTTAAGAGCACAGGGCTCTGGGCTTGAGTCTGGACTCCACCACCTCTTAAATGTGGAACCATGGGCATGGCACTTCACCTTTCTGTGCCTCAATCCCCTCACCTAGAAAATGGGGATAATGATAACATTTCTTCCCTTATAGGATTGTCATGGGGACTAACGGATAGCATATAGTCAAAGTCCTTAGAAGGGCACCTGGCATGTGGTAAATGTTCAGTAGATAGTTACCCAAAGCCTGCTAGACAGTGTTTATATTAGCAGCATTCATGGTATGTTGTACTCGTGGCAGTTGTCTTTAAGATCTCACTGTAGCAGAAGACCATTTACCTCCTGCTTCTGGGCAGCATTACACACATGATTTAATCTCAAAATGTCCCAGTTTTCTCATCTGCAAAATGGTGTGTTAACAGTTCTTATTTCACAGGGTTCTTGTTAGGATTAAATGACTGTTTAGCATAGCATGCGCTCCATGCACATGTAAGGGCTCAACAAATACGAGCCATTATCAGCACCAGTGTTACTACTCCCAGTAAGATTTCAGGAAAAATCCAGAGGTGCATGTCATTCTAGGCGCTGGAGCCCAGATGGCCAGTTCCTTCACCTCATGCTAAAATTTTAAAAGAAAATAATAAAATTAAATTATATTCCCATTCTTGGTTTAAAAGAGAAGGAGATGGTTAAAATTTCACTGGGAGGATATTTTCAGCAGAAAACATCAGCATGGCCCCCATGTTAGCCCCTGCCCTTGTTCTAGCAACTTCTTGACATTAACCAGCCCCTTAAGATCCATGAAAGCCTCATTTAATTCCTTGCTTGGTTTAAGAGGCTGTAAGGAGCAGTGGTGATTCTGGCTTTGGTGTTCCCCAGCCTGGTTCTGAATCCCAGGTTCTGTGTCAACTGAGTGACCATGAGCAAGGCACTAGAACATAATTCGATGTCCTCAGCTGGAAAATGGGGATAATATTACTTACCTGCAGTGTCATGTATGCATCAGAGCAGTGTTCCTCAAAAGGCATCAAAGTGGTTTCTCCCCATGCAGGACTTATCACTTACTTTAATATGCCCAGTGTGCATCTCCAAACAGAGATGAGAACATGCAGTTTTCCATGGAATTCTTTTTTCAAAGGCATCTTTGTACTACCATGAGTATGCTGCAGAGCCCTTTGGGTCAGTGATGAGAACTGTGAGGGCACTTAGAGAATGGCGTTCATTGCAGTGATCACATCTCCTCTCTGACATTCGTCCACCCAGCTGCAATTAGGAAGGGAAGGCTATCTTGTGTGGCTGGAAAGAAGATAAAACCCAACAAGCCAATAAGTTGATTGACTGCCAAAACATGTGAAAGCACTTTGACAAAAACGAAAGTCCAACACCTGAGTGAAGGATTAAGAACCCAGAGGAATGAACTGTCAGGTTAGACAGAAGAGGAGCCTGAAGAATAATAGAGGTCGTCCAGAAGAACATCTTGAAAATACGGAAATAGAGGGTTCCACGTCAGGTGTCAGCAGAAAGCAACAGATACAGTTGAACAAAGTGCTAATATGATTCAATGTGTTAATGACCTATTGTGTAACAAATTACCACAAAGTTAGTAGCTTAAAATGACACACATTTGTTATCTCACAGTTTCTATGGGTCAGGAGTTTGGACATGGCTTATCTGGTTCCTCTGCAATAAGGTGTTGGCTGAGACTGGGTCTCATCTGGAGGCCCAACTGGGGAAGGTCTGCTTGCAAGTTCACATGGTTGATGGCAAAATTCAGGTCCTTGTGGGCTGTCAAGTAGGAAGACCAATTGTTATAGACTGAATTGTGTCATCTCCAAAATTCACATGTTGAAGTCCTAACACTCAATAACCCAGAATGTGACTATATTTGCACATAGGATCTTTGAAGAGATAATTAAGGAGAAATGAAGTTACTTAGGGTGAGCCCTAATCCAATAGGAAGAGGAGATCAGTGCACAGACATGTGTAGAGGGGAGACCATGTAAGGATGCAGACAGAAGACAGCCATCTCCAAGATGAGGAGAGTAGCCGCAGGAAAAGCCAACCCAGCCAGCGCACTGATCTTGGACTTCCAGCTTTCAGAACTGTGAAAGAGTGAACTTTGGTTGTTTGAACACCCCAGTTTGTGGTACTTACAGCACCCTGAGCAAACAAATATACCAACCATCCTAGTTTGCAGGAAGACAGGACTTTGGTTTTAAAACCAGGGGGCAAACTAAGGTTTTCTAAGAATATAGTGCTTTCACTGCAAAGATCAAGAAAGCCCAGGCAAACTGGAAAGAACTGATTACCTTGCCTGTAGGACTGAGGGCTTCTGGTTCTTGCTGACTGCCAGCCAGGGGCCACCATCAGTTCTTAAATGGTCATTGGCTAGAGTCCACCCTTAGTTCTGCCATGTGGGCCTCCCATATGGTCACTTACTTTGTCAAAGCCAGCAAAAGAGAGGCTCTTCCAGAAATACAGGCATTATAATTACATGCAACAAAAGTGTCATCCTGACACTTTTACTGTTGGTTAGAAACAAGCCATAGGTCCCATCCACACTCCAGGGATGGGATCATACAAGTGTGTGAATAACAGGTCGTGAGGATCATAGGGACACATTGGAGTCTGTCTGCCACTCCCAGTGTCCAGATTTACTTCTTACTCTTGGAGATTATTTGCATAATAGTAATAATCAACACTTTGTGGTGCCTACTATGTGCCAGGCAGTGTTCTAAGGACTTTACATGTGTTAACTCATTTAATCCATTGTCAGTCAGGAAGAGTTATGTTTTGCTACAGTAACAAATGACCCCCAATCCCAGTTTAACAGCAACAATAGTTTATTTCTTGTCCATTGTGGGTCAGAACAGAGCTCTACTTTCAGTAAACAGAGCAGTCATCATTTGAAGAGAAGTGAAAGCAGTGAGTCATGGTCCTGGAGCCCTGGCTCTTACAGTGACACTGTCACTTCTGTCTGCAGTTCACTGACGGAAGCAGTCACATGACCATACCTAAATTCAAGGGGTGTGCTGAGGCATAGAATCAGAAAGCCAGTAAATGGTTTAGGCAACATCACTAATGACTGCCACACATCCTTTCCAACTGTTATGAGTAGGTACAATTATCATCAACATTTCTCAGATGAGAAAATTGAGGCTCAGAGAGGTCATGTAACTTACACAAACAGCTTTTAAATAGCTAAGCAAAGAAATCATCCAACATGTTCAAGAAAACCTTCACATTTCTCATTCATGCCCAGTCTGTTATGGTCTGCCCTGGGACACAGACACACACGCATGTGTACACACCACCCTGACCACACAGCAGGCTGACAGTTTGGAGCATGCAGGGCCCTTCTAGCCTTCTCTTGTTCCTTCTACAGCTCAGCTGGGATCACTGTGATTTCCTGTTACTTTGTAATAATTTATGGCAAATCTAATGTGCCTGCCGCTGCATGAGCTCATCCGAATCCCCTTCTATTGTCTGAGCCTCATACCAGGAGATGTCCTCTGAGGGCCCTCGTATCATCATCCGGTGATTTATGGTGGCGGCTTCCCTGCCGATTGAGGCCGGCCCGGTTGGAGGCTTGCGCACACAGGAGAGACAGTAGAGAGAGATCCGGTCGGTTTGTTTTATTCCCAGAGGAGAACAAACCTGGGGAGTGAAGATTTTCAAAAGCTCAAACCAGCCAGTGTTACATTTTCTGCTGCTGTGTCCTTAGAGAAAAACCTGACTGGGCTCCAGATGGCTCAAGGGCATCTCAAGCTGAACCATGTTTAAAATTGACCTCAGACCTGTTCCTCCCACTGTCCCCCCATCTCTATGTAATGCTGACTTCATCTTCTCACTGCTGGGCTAGAAACCGTGCATCATCCCTGACTCCTCTTTTTATCTCATTCCTGATACGCAATTCATTAGGAAATACTGTTTTTATCCTCAAAACGGATCCAGTGTCTGATCAGTTTTCCTCACCCCCACTGTCCCCACCCAGGTTTCAGCTGCTATCATGGCTTGCTTGGACTGGTGCAATAGCCTCCTTCCTGGAATCCTGGCCCCACCCTGACCCCACCGAGTCTGTCGTCCATACAGCAGCAGAGGGGTCCTCTTAAACCGCAGTCACAGCAGCCCATGCCTACGACCAGAAGCCTCCCACAGCCTGCACTTCCCTCCAAGTAAAATGGAAAGTTCTCCCTGTGTCCTCACAGCCTCACACGCTCCCCACCCTTTCCCTTTCTGCTCTCATCTCCCAGTACTGGCTGTTGGCTCACAGCACTAGCCCCACCAGCCTCCTTGCAGTCATGGTACATTGTAGCCTCTGGGGCATGGCACCGGCTGTGCCCTCACCCCTCAGATGCTCGTGGCTCAGCCTCTCCTCCTCCAGGTGAAGTGCCCGCTTCTTGGGGAGGCCTTCTCTGCTCTTCTGCTGAAACTCGCACTGGCCCTTGCTCTGCTTTATTTTCTGTCCTTAATACTTGCTGGTATCAGACGCAGTGCATCTCCTGCTGCCACTTGAATGCCAGCAGGCTTTCTTTCCGTCTTGCTCACTGCCATATCCTGAGCACCTAGAACAGTGTCTAGTGCTTAGTAGGTGCTCGCTAAACTTGTGCTGAATATGTGCATGTAAATGTGAGTGAAGCACCTACTGTGGGGTCTCTCCATGTGGTAAAGGCCAAATAAGTGTTAGCCAGTATTATCTTTTTTAGATATGCTAATGGGAGGAAGATGGCAAAGTACATCTACTCCATGTTTCTGGAAGCATGGGTCCTGCTGTTGCTATGCTTTAAGGGCAGAAACCTCTAAGAGTTGTTTTGACTTGCTAACAAAACCGTACATTGTTAGCTTGTGTCAATATCCAAATCAGCAGCTATTAACTTTGATTTTGCCTTTGTCTTTTCTGTTTTGGAGGCAGCATAGTCTCCGTTTAAAGTCTCAGACATTGTCACCAGCCCTTAGACCTGGCAGGTTCTGATGAGGGCCAGCAGCTGCTCTGATGTGGGAGCTGGTGTTCATAGCATGCTGCCTGCACCCATCCCTCTCCAGGCTTCCTCACTTCTACAAAAAAACCTGTTGTTGCAGGGCCTTTGCACCTGCTAAACCCTCATCCCAGGATGCTTTTCCCTTCTCTCTTCACAAGGGCATAACCACACATCTCTCAAATTACAGCTCCATCATCGTTTCCTGGGGGAAGCCTTCCCTCATCCCCCAAGGCTAGATCAGGTCCCTTACAGGTGCCAGTAGCAAAGCACCTCTTGTTTAGAACACTAATCACAGCTGACATTCATGCACATGGTACATTGTTTCACGTCCTCCCCCTCCACACCGTGTGAGGTCCCCTGGAGCGTGACTTATCTGTTTTTGTTCACAGTTGTTTCTCCAGCACTTCATGGTGCTGGATCTGAAGTGCTGGATCTTTAGTGTTGGCTGGCAGGTGCTCAGTAAATATTTGTGGGATGTATGAACAAGTGGCCCACACTGAGTGTCTAATAAACACTGGTTGCTTCCAGCAAAGAGCACAGTCTGCCACACAGAGCGTGGGTGCATCACATTTCAGTTTTGGCTTCCATTCTTCATCCTCCCTGTTTTCACACCTTTTCGGTTCCTCCCATTATGGGGGTGGAGTTTACTTCCCTAACACTTGATTTTGGCTTTAATCATGTGCCAGGTCTGAGCATAGCCCCCAGAGACCTTGTTTATTTTGCTGCCCTTTTTTCCCTCCATCATCATGAGGAGAGCATGCTGAGCCACAGGTGGTCCCAGAGGGAGGATGACAGAGCTGTGGAGCTGAGCCACTCCCTCCGCCGACCTGCAACTATACAAGCTGGTCCTGGGCCAGATGATGTCAGCAGAGCCTGCCAGGTGAGCTAGCCCAGGGCAGCTGGTCCCCACCGTCCTGCAGACACACAAGCTAAATCAGTGTTTATTCTGTGCTTGTTTGTTATGTAGCTTATAGTATGTGTTCAGTAAATATTTGTTACCTGTTTGAAAATATACCCAGAGGGCCGTGAAAGCACCCAAATAAAACACCCAGCACCATGTCTGGCACAGTAGGTACTCAATATGTAGGTCTTCCCTTCTCACAGTAGTAGATCACTGAGGCCATATTTGGGACATCTTGACAACCTTTCCACTGTCCATGCTTCACTGTTAGGACAGGACACCCCAAATCCACCAGCCGCCACCACTTGCTTTTGGTCAAACAGGGCCTGTCTTAGCTCTCCTGCACTCTTGTTCTGGCAAAAACCCTTGTCGCCATGGTGAAGAACCCAGGCCTAGCCAGAAGCCAGTCCATAGCCCCAATCAGGGAGGCTGCTTTCTCTCTGTAAAAAACTGGACTGCTCTCTTTATCCGACTCAGCTCCTGCTATTGACTGTCAGTAATTAAATAAGATTTTCCCACTGCCCACTCTCCTTTCATACTCAGAAGACAATTATTTCAGTGCTACATCCCTGTCATGGGCCCTTTCAGGAGACACAGTTAGTGCTGTCTGGGGACCCAGCATTTCATGTTTGTACACTGATTATTTGAGCTTCGAGGGAGCAGAATTAAGGCTGGAGCTGGGCGTGTCTTGAGATACCTCTGCTTACTCTCTCTTCCAGGAAATGGGATTTCCCACACAGAGCTGGGCCCTTTGATTCCCTTCCATCTTCCCCCATGCTCTGTGGCTTCCAGGTGGTCACCCCCAGCTCAGCACCGGGCGAGGTTGCAAGGGGCCATGCTTAGGAGGTCAGAGTTCTGGTCAAGCATGCATGAGCTATGGATCTAATAATACAAGCTGGGCCCACTAGGCAGGGCTGGAGGAACCGGGCCTGGCTGTTCCTGCCATTAGCTCTCAAAACAAAGTTTTCACAGACTTCTGAAGGACTTCTACAGTCTAGGACAGGCTGATGACATACCACCTTTTTACTTAGATGGCCAGGCCAAACCTGCCCTGATTAAAGATGGGTGGCAGGATGCCAGGCTTTGGGTCTGTGTCCAGTGGGGTTCCCTGTGCCCTCACCCTGGCATAATCTTGGTCGAGGCACAGAATTTCTCTGCATGTCAGTCCCTTTTCTCCACAACAAGGGATTTCAGTTACTACTTGTCAATTTTCCAGTGCCCATGGGCTCTCATTCAGTTTCATCCTCTCAACAAGGCCTGACCAGATCACCTTATTTTACAAGTGCAGCCTTACTTAGATCAAGCTCCCCAGAAGCAGGGCCTGAGAGATTGATTCTTGTAGGAGTGGTTTACTGGGGAAGCAGGGGGCAGAGGGAGGCAGGATGGAGTCAGGAAAAGTCGAGCAAGCATGCAGTGTGGGCTGGAGACCAGCCTCAGCCTGGTCCCACACAGGGCTCTGAGCTCTGGACCATGAATTCACCAGGGTCCATCTTATCTTCAGCCAGGGGGGTCAGGGTGTGTGTGTGTGTTTTATATTTATGTACATAGTGGGGTTTTTGCTTTATTTTTTATTGTAGTAAAACATTTATGCTCTAGACTGAGTGTTTGTTTCCCTTGAAAAATTCATATGTTGGAGTCATACAGTATTTGTCCCTTTGCATCTGGCTTACTTAGCATAAAGTTTTCAAGGTTCGTACTGTAGCATGTGTCCATATTTCATTTCTTTTTTCCCCCATACATTCTTTCTTTCTCTCTATATATTTTAAAGAGACTATTTTTTAGAGCAGTTTTAGGTTCATAGCAGCCTCATTCCTTTTTATGGCCAAACCATATCCTGTTGTATGTATAAACCCCATTTTGCTTATCAGATACTCCATGGCTGATGGACACTTGGGTGGCTTCCACCTTTGGCTCTTGTGAGTCAAGCTGCCAATAAGCCAAAGGGCTTGCGAGCATCTCTGCTTAGAAAACCAGGCTTTTGTCCCCTTGCCCCCTTCATCAGTTGTTGGCCACTTGCTGCCCCTGGGGGTGGATACCCCAGGGTGAGTAACTGCACCTTGGGTGAAGGCCAGCCCCTGGGGGAGGAAGAAGCTGAGGGTCCTCATAGACCACACTCACAGCAGCTGGGGGCAGGGAGTGCTGGCCTCCTTCTATCCCTCACCTGTTTTATTTTCCACCCAAGAGCTTATCACATTCTGTTACGCTCAGTATTGTATCTACTTTTTTGTCTGACTCTCCCACTAGAAAGTAAGAGTTGGGGGCTGGGTCTGTGTCTGTTTTGCTCACTGCTGGATCCCCAGCTCCTGACGTGTAGTGAGGCTCAATGAATGTGGGTTGAGTGAATGAGTAACACGTGCTAGGGACTGTGCCAAGCATTGTACACACACACTCTCTTTGATTTTCACTGTAGCTCTGTGATGTAGGCGCTGTGATTGTAACCATTTTACAGAAGAGGAAATAGACTCGGGATGTTGAGTGAATTCCCCAAGGTCACAGGGCTTGTGAGTGGCAGAGCAGGGACATGAATCCGGGGCTGCCACTCTCCCAAGCACATGCTCTTAAGAGCTGAAACACAGGGCCTCTCTACATTATGAAGTGGACTTGTCAAGTGTGCATTTAACTCACACTGATTCAGCAGTGGAGCTGGAGACAGAAGTTTCAACATGCAGTCAACTTCCTGGCCATTTCACTTAGCTGAGAGAGTGAGGTAGGCACTCTGCAGTTTCCATAGTTGCTGCTGGTTCTCACATACCTGGCTTAATGGGAGTGCATCACCATGCTGAGGGAACCACAATTAAGAATTCTTAAACATTTTACTGAGGAATAATACACCATAGATGCACAAATGTTAAGGATGTAGCTTGATGGATTTTGACACATGTACATCAATGTCATTAGCACCTTGATCACCCAAAAGGTTCTCTTGTGCCCTGCAGAGCCCTGCCCCTTACTCTCTGGGGGTAACCATTCCTGGGAGCTCTATCACCACAGATTCCTTCTATTTTCGTAAACCCCACGTAAATGAAATGACAGTGTTGGAGCTCTTACAGTATGGCTGGCTTCATCTGCTTAACATTTCAACGAGAACCATTCATGTTGTCATGTAAAGCAACATTTTGTTCTTTTTTATTTCTGTGTAATTTTCTATTATATTAATAGGTTGCAATTTAGTTTTATTCTAGTGCTGATGGACACTTGGGTTGTTTTCATTTGCCTCTTCAGGTAAAGCTGCCATGGATGTGTTCTTGTCTGTGTCTTCCGATGAACATTTGTACTAATTTTTCTTGGGAGTTGATCTGAAAATGGGTCATAGACTAGGCATGTAGATACTGACAGTTTTCCAAAGTAATTGTACCAATTGAATGGGAGTTCTAGTGTGCATTTAACTCACACTGATTCAGCAGTGGAGCTGGAGACAGAAGTTTCAACATGCAGTCAACTTCCTGGCCATTTCACTTAGCTGAGAGAGTGAGGTAGGCACTCTGCAGTTTCCATAGTTGCTGCTGGTTCCCTCATCCGCTTTAAGGATGAGGGAATCTGGTATTAACTACACTAACCCTTGTGAAATGCACAAGTGGCTTAAAACTCCCAGCAGAGAAGTAGCAGATGGAAGATAATTCTCCTAACACAAGTGCAGGAAGGCAGCAAGAAAACAGCTGAGTAATTTGGGAGGACATGTGTGTAGTTTACAAGCTAGGAAATATTCGTACCATGGGGGTTGGTGCTCAAAATTTGTTTTTATTGTCACAGGGTCTGATTAGAAGTGTCTGAAACACTCGGGTTTGGCTGACCTTCGAGGAGAGTGAGATAATAAGTCTTAGGTAATACTGGTGGAAAATACCCTCATCAACACTTGCCAACCAAAGTTACATGTTTTTGATATAACATGGCACCCAAACATTGTCCCAGTGTGTATCCATCAGGGTCCAATCAGGGAAACAGACACCACTCGAGGTGTTTCAACAAAAGGAATTTCTTGTGGGGAACTGGTTGCACAAGTGATAGAAGAGCTGAGGAGCCATGAGTCAGCTCAACGATCAACAACTGCAGGAAGTCACTGCCACTGCCAGACTAGAGGGACAAATGGAGGAGGTGGTGGGACCAGAACTAGGGGCCAGGGTCACCCAGTAGGGCCTTAGTACGGTGGTCTTGTAGGAGCTGGAAGTGCTGTAGAGCCACAGCCACTGCTGGAGAAAACCACCAAGAAAGAGGGGGAGAATACTCTAGATGCTCCTTTCCTCCTGCCCTCCAATTCCAGTTGGTGCCTCCCATTGGCTGACCCTGGGTGGAAGCCAGCTGATTGGACAGCCCAGCAAATAAGGGTTGTAGGCAGTGGTTGGAGCAGTCAATGACCTGCATGCACAGCAGGGGAACCTATGGCTGTGCCACACTTTCTATGAGATGGTCTACCTCTTACTGTATGGGTGACTGAAGAGACTTATAAGGATAACTGATTATATAATTTTTTTACTTACCAGTCCACTTTAGAACTGAATCCACAGATTAATATTCCCTACTAGTGTTGAAAGTTGGTTTGTTATGGGGTGTCCCCTCTCAGGCTTATGCTGGCTAATCTAGTCATAATCCCTTCCCAAGATTCCCTAGAAAATGGTGAGCTGCCCTCTTCCCACAGGAGGACTGAAGGGCACAGGCTGAGAGCTGGTCAGCTTGGGTTTAATTCCTTCTTCCCCTTTGTCAGATCTGTGACCTTGGCCAAGTTTCTTCACCTCTCTTAGTTTGGGTTGTAAATGGGGATAACAGCAGTACCACCTCCTGGTCTGTTGTGAGGGTTAAATGAGTTAGTCTGTAGGATGCTTTCAGAACAGGCCCTGGCACACAGTCAGCACTCAATAAATGTGGTTTGTTTTCTTTCCATGAGCACCTAGGGCTGGAGTGGTGGCCCTGTGGACCTTCCACAGCTGCAGTGCCCTTGAGCCCATGCTTGCGGCTTTAGGATGAGGGAATCTGGCATTAACTACACTAACCCTTGTGAAATGCACAAGTGGCTTAAAACTCCCAGCAGAGAAGTAGCAGATGGAAGATAATTCTCCTAACACAAGTGCAGGAAGGCAGCAAGAAAACAGCTGAGTAATTTGGGAGGACATGTGTGTAGTTTACAAGCTAGGAAATATTCGTACCATGGGGGTTGGTGCTCAAAATTTGTTTTTATTGTCACAGGGTCTGATTAGAAGTGTCTGAAACACTCGGGTTTGGCTGACCTTTGAGGAGAGTGGGAAAGTAAGTCTTAGGTAATACTGGTGGAAAAAAAACCTCCCTAAAGACCTACATATTCCCAGTGGGCCCAGTTGTCCTACAGAAATCGCTATGAAGTGATGGCTTCAACTAGGTATGAGCAAATATTCGGAGGAATGAATTTAACTAGGTAGAATAAGAAAGTGGTTTTTATAACTCTCCCTGTTGTTTATGACCATGTAGGAGAAGTATTAAGACAGCATCGGCGTGATATCTGCCAACTCCAGGTTTAGAGGTGGAGGGAGTGGGGGGAAGGATGCTGGGTGTGTTTCTGGGAGGAGGAGCATTTTAGTTTGGTCTGCAACCTTTTAGTTCTGTGAAAGGAGAGAGCTGAAGCAAATTTGGCAAAATGTTAATATCTATTTTCTTTTCTTTTCTGTTTTTTTTTTTTTTTTAGGAGAGCAAGGTACAGGCTTTTATTTAGAGATAAAGTGAAAGGACAGAGCTCCTGGCTCACACCAGGAGGGGACAAGAGAGTCCTTAGTGGTGTGTTGTCTAGGGGGTTTATAGGCAGTTGAGGATTTTTCGAGAACATGAAAAAACTTAAGGGTGGGGACTTGTTAGGTGGTTCCTGAATATTAAAAATTAACTTAGCTGTAAGGAATTTCCTGCCTTGATTTCTCTCTGGGACACCTGTGCCTTGGTCTGGGAGCATATCAAAAGGCTGCCTGCCCAGCCCCCAAGGTGGGCTGAGGTATTGTCTACCTGCTAAAGAATCTTGCCTCTTGAACTTCCTGGGTGTTAAAATGCAATCTTATCTTTAAGATGGAATTCTTCCTGCCTTTTACCATGTCGTCTACAGCTGGGTCTGCAGGCTAAGTTAGTTGCTCAGTTTGTAAAATCGCCTAGTCAGATCTGAAGGAGGAAAGATAGCACATAGGCCTGGGCCTTTTAGTATGTTAAAGTGAATCTTACACATGGTTACAAATGATTAGCATAATAAAACATGTGCTACTCTTCTTTATCTGGGGAAGAAAGATTCTAGAGCTCAATGTTTAACATAGTTTTAGTAGGGGGGTTTCCTTGCATGTAGTTACATTGCTCTGACTGCAAATATCCTGCTCTGCCCTCACCCTACTCTGACTATATCCATGGTCCCTGTCTCATTCCCCCCTCTACAGATAGAGACCCTAGCTACTGCTAGGGAAAGGGGGCGATGACCGCTCTGGCTGCTTCATGCTGAGAGGGGGCGCAGTAAGGGGTGCAGCTAGGTCTCCATCAGTGGATGGTTGAGAGGTCCTCGGAAGATGGGCACTTCTATTCCAGGTTCTATTTCGATTACTATTTGCAGTTTTGTGGCTTCTAGGCAAGATAGAACAAATCATGTTATTAAGTTAAGTAGCAGTATCTGGAGTTGGATTTTCCATTCTGGAAGGACAAACTTGCTGAGATTAAGAATGCATGGCTGAATATGAGAACTAGAAATAGTAAAACTTTAATTGAAATGATAGGAGAAAACTAAAACTTCTGGGAAATCATAGCCAGATATTTTGAAGAAGCTAGAATTCTGGACCTAGTTTATGTCTCAATGACTCGTACTAGGATATAGTATGGACAAGGCTGCATTATTGAAACAATACTTTTCTCCAAAATCACCCTCACTTTTATTAGAAGTAACCAGATTAAGAAAATAATTAACACTTGGCTTTATTATTTGCATAAGTGCAGCAAGAAGAGCAATTGATTACATAGGCTCCTTTAAATGTGCTTTGCTGGAACTTTTTGTAAGGAATTTCAGATTGAACTTTTAAAGGCCTCTCGAGGCCAGAAAGCCAAGTAAGACTTGCCATCAGGTTTTGCCTGCAGTACCTGTAGATTTGGGTGAATTCCTCTCTTCTTGAGGTCCCCAAGACATTCTGAGGTTCCTGCACCTGCCAGGAAATGACCTTCTTTACTCACCTGGTAAGGCTGCTGGGAACTCTGTAAGCAAGGTACCAGGCCAGTTCTTCCAAGGGGCTTTGTTGGCTTTATAAAGTCAACCTTAGTTCCTTAAAGTTATTCGTATCTGAGCTTTATGCACGTGTCTCTCAGGTATGACATTCCAGTCAAAGCCTTGGTAGTATAATCTGTGTTTTTAATTGGTCTTCTTACAAGGAAAGCAGGTTCTTATTGAACTTATGCAAATAAACATACTGCCATGAAATATAAAAATAGTTAATGAAAGTTTTTAAATCCTGGAGGGATCAGGTAGAGAGAAAGGTAAGTTTCAAATCTGCTTATAAAGATTAGTCATTTACTAAACTGTTGTCAGCTTAAGAGAAAAAGCTTAAAACACTTTATCAGCAACATTTGAAACAAAAAGCCACAAAATCATCTTCTTTAGTTTACTTAATCTTATGTAACCAATACCTGTTCTGCTGAAATCTAGTTATTTGTTAGCTTAGGAGTAATAAAACAGTGACTATGAATGACAAAAGACTTACAAGTGACAATGGTTAAAGATCTGATGAGAGCGTACTGTAAGACAGTTGACATAAGGAAATTCAGATATTTCTGTAACACAAAACATTCAGTAAGAAAGTTTAGCATCATTCTCTTTGACAGTGCTTTCCAGGTAATTAAGCAGGTAATTATATATCAGATAAATAAGCCAAATTAGCCAAATACTTTCTCTAAGGGCAAAGAAAGCTTGTACATATAGGACTTCTGACCATTTTCCTTCTTTGAGGCAAAATAAATCTAGCTGCATAACTGTATTATATAGTATACTTCCCTCAGAGGGCCAAACCTCTCCATCAGAGAGTTTGTATTGAGGCCAGGCTTGTGTGCAGAAGATGAGGCACTTCTTTCTCAGGGTTTGGGGATCAAATTGCTCCCAGTTCCTCAGAATGCATGCCAGAGGCGTGTCTGGCTTTAACCTTAAAGAGGATGCTCCCATCTGAAAGAGTGAGAGAAAGAGAGAGAAAGATGGGTGTCCAACACCTGGTCAGCCTCTCTCTCTGTGAGGGCATCCCCTCACCTTGGAGCTTAGGTGATAGTGGTCAGTCACCCTCTCTGCCAGGCCTACTGGAATTAACCACTCCTTACCAGCGTGGCCTGCACCTTGCCTTGATTCCCCTCTTGCCTTCCCACTAAGCAAGAGTCACCTCGGAGCTCTGGATTTAGTGGGACCTTACCAGTGTGCTCCTACTTGCGCTGCCTTTTGGGAGTTTCCCTAGTTTTCTCTGCACGAGCTTTCCTTGAGCGCTCCCTGCCTGTCTGATAAGTGCAGGGACTGTGTGACTTCTTGCTGCCAGAGCCCTGATCTAAGTCACAAGCCTATTTTGCTTTCCCAGGGCTGCAGAAAAGGAAATGCCTAGCCCCAGGATGACTGCCTCTAAGGAAAGGAGATCAACAGAATAGAGCCATTTACATGTTGGTCTCAGGTTTCAGCTTGATTGCTTTACAGACTTCATTTACATTACACAGGAGAAAGTGGCGCAGGCCTAAGAGGACTGCTTTGAATGGGGAGCAAAGGAGCTTTTTGCTAAGGCTAGAAATAAAATTCAGGGGCTGCCACGGACATTTACGGGGGATGTCTATACTCTCAAACACCAGTTTCTGCCACTGCCTGGAAATTCCTGCCAGTCACCCACTGTAAGAAATCTGATCTATGAGACAAGAGGTCAGGTGTCATCTGCGACTCTGGCACAGGCAGCAGCCTAGCCGGAGGTTCAGTCAGCGCCGTCGAATGAATCGGCCAGAGCCGAGATCCAAGGACCACTGTCTACTAGTCCGGTCTGCCCTCAGAGTCTGCAGATTAGGAGAGGAAAGTAGGAAATCGGCTCAGCTACTCCCCGACATTCCCGTCCGTCTAGAGGTGGGGGATCAAGGAGCAGCAGACACCGGGAAACCTTTCACCCGAGACTTAAGACTGGTAGCCAACGCTAATCGTCTTTTAAGTGGCTAACGGGTGCCCAGACACATTTTTATGAGATAAAAAGTATAGCATTTAGTTAGAAATAAGAGCGGAGCATGAATCTCCTACCTTGCAGTGGTGAGTATCGGGTTCCATGAAATTGATGAAGTTAGAAGGGAGTTAGGAATGCCCCCTGCCTCACTGAGGCCAGGGCAGCCTGAAGAAGCAGATTGGAAGTCAGAGGCAGAGACAGAGGCGCTCCTCATGGATACCCAGTTGGGCTGTTGGGGTCTGATTCCAGACACGCGGGCCTTTGAGAAGCCGCTGAAGTGCAGCCTCGTCCTAGACTCTAGCAGGTGCCCACGGCCTTCCTCAGTCCCTCGCATCCGAGGAGATGCCTCTGAAAGGGAATCCTGGCCTCCACTCAGCTGACGTTCCCGGCTCCCAAGGGAGACGGGGGATCCACTGAGGGAGATGCAGGGGAACCTGTCGCTTGAGACTTTGAGATCGGCAGCCAGGCTAGTCCCATTTAAGCGGCTGACAAGCGCCCTATTTTGTGTGCCACAGATGGCTTCCTTCTATAAGCAAAAGAAAAGGCAGGCTTGGATGCCGATACTCACCTCCGAAGTTATCCCGGACGAGCCCCCAAAGATGATGCCGGGGTTCTTGTTTGCGGAGCCAAAGAATGAGCTTCACAAACAGTCAAGGTAGGAGAGCAAGGTACAGGCTTTTATTTAGAGATAAAGTGAAAGGACAGAGATCCTGGCTCATGCCAGGAGGGGACAAGAGAGTCCCGTTAATATCTATTTTCATCCCAGTGCTTGGATATATACAATCTGATATATACATCCTTTGTATGTTTGAAATAGTTTGCTTGTACAGTATATTGAGAAAATGAATTTGGAATAGGGATGATGTAATAACTGCCAGAGTCTAGTGTGCTGTTTAAAATATTTTCCCCCAATGTGGGGAACACTTGACAGGTTAGAAGGATTTGAATCATATTGTTTATATATATGAGTTCAGAAAATACAAGCATGGCAGGGTTCCTTTGTTACCCCAGGTGCCACCTCTGTGATCAGTGCTAAAGCCTTGGGAACACTCTCAAGAAAGATTACTTCCCGAAGCCTTCGTAAGCTATCAATGATACCTTAAAGAAAAATCACTTCCTCTCAACCAAAACAAGGCCACTTGGAGGATACCCAACAACCTTTGGAAACATGTGACTGCTTGGACACTTTACTGCCATTATGAATTAGGAAAACATTTGACAGAGAAGTCCAGTAATGGGGGTTTAAACAAAATAGAAATTTACTTATCAGAGGAAAACAAGATCAGCGGGGAATCATGGCTTCCATCTTATGGTCTAATGGCACTGCTGCAGCACCAGCCATCACATCTGAATTCCAGCCAACAGAAAGGGGGAAGGCCAGCAGATTCCTTTTCCTTTTAAGGATGCTTTGCAGACATTGCACATATCCCTTCCACTTATATCTTTGTGGCTAGCATTGAGTGGTTTGGCCACACCTACCTGCAAGGGAGCCTGGAAAATGTCATCTTTATTCCTGCCAACCATGTGCCCAGCTAAAAGTCAGGGTTTCTATTACTAAGGAAGAAGGAGCTGTTGGATATTGGGGAACAATTAGAGTAGTCTCTAACACAGTGCTGTGGGGGTGGGAAGCCTATCCCCTGAGAAGGGGTCCTGGCTGGTTGCCCTCCCACTGCCTCTTCTGCCCTGGAGCTTGGGTGAGGATCTGGGGGCCATGGCCATGCAGTTTCATCAGAGCAGCTCTGCTTTGCTGACCACGCAGTCCTTTGCTAGGACTAGGGCCGTATTTGGAAGGGTTTGTAAGGTGAAAGGGAAATGGTACTTGGGGAGTGGAGGCATAAGGTTACAGGCTTGGAGCCCACGCTGGGTTCCATTGCACCCTGGGCAAATCATTGATGCTCTCAGAGCAGTTGCCTCATGGTAAAGTGGAGTGACAAGCTGTGCCAACCTCAGATGCTCGTCAGGAGGTTAGAACTATGCTCAGCACAAGGTCAGTCCTCAAAGAACACTAAGGGGAAGCAGCCAAACCCCCACTGAAGCTGCTGTGACCCCAAGACAACTGTGAACCCACGGTTGCATAGTATTTAATACTTAGGATAGCAGTGATCAAAAACTATGTAGCTTCCTTCCTTCCTGCTCCCTTCATCCCTTTCTTCCTACTTTTCTTTGAAATATATATACATAAACATGTTGCATGTATGCATATACATATGTATATGTATGTACACATGTATGAAGGGAAGTCATCTTAAGGTGCAGCTTGGTGAACTTTCCATGTGCACATACCCAGGTAACTGTTACCAGATGAAGGTACAGAACATTTCCAGACCCCAGGAAGCTCCTTTGTGTCCCTTCCTCATCAGTGGTACTCACCCTGCTGAGGTAACCACAACTCTGAATCCACATAGATTGGTTTTGTTCTAGAATGTGGTGTAAACAGGGTCACCCAGAGTGTGCTTTTTCTGTGTGTAGCTTCTTCTGCTCATTTGTATTGTGTGTATCCATGGTTCATCCTTTCTCATAGCTGTGTACTATTCTGTAGCAAGAATAGACCACAATTCACTTAATCATCCATCTGCTGGTGGATTCGGGAGCTATGTCCTGGTTTTGGTGATCATGAACAAAGCTGCTATGAACATTCTTGTATATGCCTTTTGGTGGACATGTAAGCAGAACATTTCTTCTTAGTAAATTTATTTGAACAAAACTAATCAGATCAGTTTAGGAAATAGTTAAGTAACTCAGGCCAGTGTGGGGTGCATGTATGGTAAAATATGGGGAAGATGCGCCCAGAACCCTGAGATGGGCATGAGTGGGTGTTCTTTTTTGCTGAATCTTCCTAGGTGCCACACAGGAGCCCACATTTTAATTCTTCCCCTGCCAGTCTGAAACTGAAACCCTGGTCCCTTCTATGCTACCAGTTGATCACCTTGGCCCTTTGGGGCCAAGGCAGTGTGGGCAGCCTGGACAAAGCCCAAGCCACGGACCTCAGGAAGTTGTAAAGTTACTCTCAGTGAAGGAGCTGGGGCTTCCTTCCAGTAATGGGCAAGTGGGGATTATTCCATCAACAAAGGCTCCAACCTGCTAAATCTCATCCGGCCTGGTCACTGACACTGCATTCGTCATGGGCTAGGCTGGGCTGGGTGACATGATCAAGCCCTGGAGACTTGATTCTCGTGGCCCATTTGTTATGACTTTAGAGGCACTTTGCATGGGTACAGGTCAAATCCTGCATCTTAGCAATGAGGCTTCTACACACCCTGTTGCAGCCCGTGGGTGACCCCTTAGAGGTTCCTGGCCATGCCTGTGCTCACAGACGTGTGGTCACTTGTACACTTGTGTCTCTTTCACAGAAAGTCTTTGAGGTGGAGTCCAGTGGGCCAGGTTTAAACCTCGCTCTAATGCTTGCCGGCTGTGCAACTTCACACTAGTTACTTACTTTCTCTGTGCCTCCATTTCCCTTGTGTAAAATGGGGATGACAGCAGAGGCTACCTCCTGTGGTGTATGCTTCCTGGGCTGCCGTAACAAAGTACTGCAGACGAAATGACTTAAAACAACCGAAACCCATCCTTTCGCAGTTCCAGGGACTTGAAGTTTGAAATCAGTGTGTTGGCAAGGTTGGCTTCTTCTGGGTGGCTGATGGAGAACCCGTTCTGTGCCTCTCTCTGAGCTCTGGTGGCGATGGCAGTTCTTGGCTTGTGGCCGCATCCCTTTCATCTCTGCCTCCATTGTCACATGGCAGTCTTCCCTATGTGTGTCTGTGTCCAACTTTCCCTCTTCTTGTAAGGACATGGGTCATTGGCTAAGGGCCGCCTACTTTGTATGACCTCATCTTAACTTCAATTCACCTGCAAACACCCTTTTTTCAAATAAGGTCACATTCATGGGGTCCAGGTAGACATGAATTTTTGGGGTCACTATTCACCCAAGACATGGGGTTAATGTGTGTTAATCTGTGCACCATGCTTAGAAGAGTTCTGGGCACCCGTGCTCGGCAAGCACCACAGCAGTGTTGTCATGGGGGAAATAGAAATCCCACTCCTGTTTAATCTATTGTTTGGAGGGTCCTGTTTCATGCAGCCAATTTAAAAGCCTGAGGTTGGGGGAACCCTGCCCCTTCTGAGGACTGGGCTCACCCCAGTCTCATGGCTTAGCCCCAGCCCACCCCCTCGGCAATCAGCTGCCTAATTCAGCTGGGGAGGGTGCAGGCAGGCAATAAAACAGAAGAAGCTGTTCCCATTCTGGCTTTCCAACAAGGAGGGCTTAATGAGGCAATTAAGCAGAACTATTTTCTTTTTATCTTCCTCTCCATCTTCCCCAGGCTGTCAGAGCATCAAGCCTGGAGGGCCCTTGAAAATGAGAGGAGCCTGTCCCTCCCCCTCAGTTTCAAGAACAGGAGGGCAGGACTCAGAGAGGGGCAGTTGCTGGACCAAGGTCGCACAGAGAGTTGGTGAGAGGTCCTCCAGGACCCTGGCAGGTGAGGGGAGGAGAATGGGCCAGGTGGAGACTGCAGCACACTGGATACTTAGCACCTGGCCAGAGAGTGTGGTCAGTATGCAACACCATGTGTGGACGCTCAGATCCTGTGTGACCAGGTCAGCTGAGTTTTTAAGAGGAACTAGAATCCACATTTGGAAGGGATACCAGCTAGTAAGTCAAAGTTCTAGAAAACTCAGTGTAGGTCACGAAGTGGTCTTTGCTGAGAACAATGTACTTGGATATGCAGTGCCCATAGTGGGCACAGCCCCGTGGGTGGGTAGGGAAGGGGATAGGGCCTGGCATGGTGGGTGCCTGGCTTCTCTTGGTCCCCTGAGTAGTAACGTGGGATCTTCCTGGATTGCTGTTATCCCTCCAAAATCCCCCCATAGCCCAGGGCTCTGCAGCAGCCCTGCCATGCACAGTGGCTATGTCACATACTGTACCAAGGTGCCACCGAAGAGGTGATCAGGGTGATCTCAGCCTATGCTCGGCTTGCTGGCTGCTCATCCTGGAAGAAGCATCTGATTGTTGTCATGCATCCACCCAGAGACTCCATGTTTCTAATTCCCACGGTGGTGCTGAGTCAATTTGGATCCTCCAAGAAGACGCCAAGGGGAGACTGGACGCACAAGAGGTTGGTTGGGGGGAATGGCTCTGAGGGGAGAGGTCCCTGGCTGGAACGGGCCTGCCTTTATTTCCCTTCCATGCTTGGTTATTGATGGGGAGCACCGTGGGGCACAGGGTGGATTCAGAGCCCAGCAGCGGCCTGTCAGTCATGTGCTCTGCAGTAGGAGACTCAGGAGCATGCATCAAGGGCACCATGGGTCCTGCATTTGCTAGCAGGTGCCCTGGTCTGCAAAGACCGTTGAAAACAGTCTGCATGCAGGCCTGGGATTTCTTTGATGGCTTTTATTTTAGGGCAGCCATTCAAGTAAATTTTGTATTCTATACCATAATAGATCTGAAATTGCTGTGACATAAAGATATTTTCTCTTCATTTTCTTTGAAAGCTCCTCTACTCCATGGTATGTTGCCTCATGCCCAAGGGGAATGCATGGTCTTATACAGATGTATTAGTTTCTTATTGCTGCTGTGACAAATGGCCAAAACATAGTGGTTTCAAACAATACATGTTTATTCTCCTGCAGTCTGAAGGTCAGAAGTCCAAAATGAGTCTTATAGGACTAAAATCAAGGTGTCAGCAGGGCTGGTTCCTTCTGGAGGCTCCAAGAGAGAGTTTGTTCTTCGCCTCTATGGCTCTTAGAGGGGCCACTGGTCCTTGGGCTGCCCTTTCCTTCATCTTCGGTACTAGAGAACTGCCCATTTTGGGGGGAACCACCCATCTCCTGCTCCTAGTCCACATGCTGCTTGCACCTGGGTCTGATCATCCTCTCCAACCTGAGGATGAACAGGGGGTCCAAGCCTGGCCAATCAGTGGTTCATGACCTTGGCCAGGCCAATGAGAGCCTTTCCTTTCCTGGGGTTTGGGGTGAGTTCTCTTTCTGTGAGATGGCTAAGCCAGTAGAAAGAAAATCTGGAGCTGCTGGTGTTACCCTGCCTCCAGGTAGGACCTTACTTGAAAGTAAAGTCTACACAGAAGAAAACCAACTAAGAAACAGAGAGAGGCCAATTCCTGTTGACTTTGAGCACCTGGATCCAGCTGTACTTGATGTTAAACAGGCCCTGGGAAGTTCAGCTACCGAGATAACAAATCTCCCTTTTGGCTTTGAGCTAGCTTGAATCGAGTTTGCAATTCTTGTTATATGGACTCCTGACTGGTATTTTCTTACCTAGTTTTGAACATGCAGCCCAGTACCACAGAATTAACATGCCATTGTGTAGGTGCCATACTTATGTTGGCCCCGCTTGCTGTCCTTCCTCTCTCTTCTCTTCCCTGCCAGCTATGCTATTGGGTGATACATCCTAATGTATATTTAACAGTGGCTCCAAATCAAATTAATTTAGATTGGTTAATAAACTGTAACATCCGTTTCTAAATCAAGCTACATTTTCCTCTTGAGCAACTAAATTCATGCCTGTTGGTTTAATTTGTTGCTATTGTAATCCTTTAATGCTGATGAAATTATGGAAAGGTTTCTAGTGAAATTATCCAGATTTGATTAGGGTTGAACATGTTAATATTTTTCCTTCCCAGGAGTCTTTGGAGAGAGATTGGCTGAGAGTATGCAGGTTCCAATGTTGTGGTATGTGATCTCAGAAAGCAGGCTCATTCTGTGCGTTTTCAGATAAGCAGCCTTTGGTTGTGCATTTATTGACCACAGACTGTATGCACAGCCCTGGACATTAACATTCTAAGTGGAGAATCTGAAAGAAGAAAATGCGGGCTTCTACAGGACGGTTGTTGGGAGAGATAAAGGGACATCAAAGGTCCCCTCAACTTGGCTTCCCAATGGCCCCACCTCCCTTTGCGGTGGAGCCTTTGATGCCATAAATACAGTGCTGGCCTGAAGGAGGTGCTCACATGCAGATCAGCCTGACCTTGGGCTTGACCACGAAGAATTTCCTGCGGACAAATCACTCCTCTCTCTGGCCCCATGGTAAGCTGGAACAGGTTGAGGTGAAAGGGGAGGTCAAGGGTGAAGGTCAGTGCTGGACCCAGGCCTGCTGAGAGGAGTGTGGCCCTCTCTGCAGGTGGGTCTCCTTCTGCAGTCTCCCCATCTGCTCCTGCTGCCCTTCCTCCCCCTCTGCCTGCTGAGGCTGCCCCACCTGCCTACTAACTCCATTTGTTCTGGAATGTGCCAGGCCTCGCCCAAAGAGCATATACTTGCAGAGGAATCTGTAGTGTGTTTCCAGGATCACTCCTTCAGGAGAAAGTGGGTTGGGCAGGGCCTGGGAGCTCAGACCTGTGGTGGAGGAGCCCCAGAGGAGAGTCCCCCGTTCAAATTTCCAGTTAGTCTCTGGAGGGGGGAACAGCCCGATTAACCCTCCACTCACTGGCATTCTGGTGGGTGATTCCTGAGCTTGGCACAGAGTTCTCTACAAGGTCTGCCTCTTTTCCACTTGGGTTGAGTGATGCAACAGCTGCCTCTGTTTTGGCGAAGTGTCCATGCCCTGCTGGATGCCTTTCAGATCTTCAGATGGGCAGACCGAGGTCCCGCTGCCTAGCTTTCCCTGTGCTCCTCCTGCCGGGCCTGCCCTTTTCCTGCCTCAGACCCACTGCCTTTCACCCGATGAGCTCAGCTCTCAGGGCTCAGCTGAAACCTGTCTTCCTCAGGGAAGCTTCCCCATCTCCTTGGAATGTGCTTCCCATCTCTCAGTGCCTCCTCTTTGTAGAATCAATCACAAATGGTAATTTAGAATTGTGAAATTGTTCCCTCCTGCCCAGCTCCTGCCCTAGGCTACAAAATCAGTGAGTGAAAGCTGGAACCCCATGTTTCTAACCCAGAGATTGCCCACTGGTGGTGCACAAATGTGTTTACTTGTCCTTCCATAGGGTTTTAGAATTTTTAACAAATTAATTGACATCATTTTAAAGTTAGGAGATTTCACGTTAAAAATCTGGATTTTTGGACTCTGTTAAAAAAAATATTAGAACATTCAGTAACGCTGGGGCCTTGCATGAGGACAGTTGGCTGGAATTGGCCTTTAAATAGGACAGGTGTGTTTTTGTTCACTTCACCCCAACTCCCCACCAGTCCCTGTCGCTCCATACCTGAGCTGCTTTTTTCCACCTCGTGACAGTGCTTGTCTGATCTCTCTAAAGTTTTGAGTTTCAGTCCCTTCTTTGTGCTCTAGTTCCTGACTATGCCTGGTGCATAGTAAACCTTTTATTTTACATAGTAAACTAAACTTCTACTTTGGTAAACCCTTTTGAATCCTTGCAACAACTTGGTGGGACACATCATCATATTTTTAAGATGAGAACTGAGGTTCAGAGAGATTAGGATGCTCCTGAAGTTCATGCAGCCAGTGAGTGGCAAAGCCAGGATTTGAACCACTGAATATCTGGTTCCCAAACCTGGGCCCCCTCTATTCCCCCCCATGCCTGCACCAACCAGGATGGAGAAAACTTCTTTCACTTAAAATACTGCCTCTATCCTCACAGAACTCCTGCTCACTCCTTTTATAAGAGTAATTGAATGCAAGGGCCAGCTGAGTACATGAAGGAAGGGATGGGGGTGACCTGGACAGCAGAGGTCCCAGCCCAGCATGGCTGCACAGGCATGCTGCCCACCTGGTGAAATGGCTGATTTTTCAAGAGAAGCCAGACATTTTGATTTATGTGTGAAATATCCCAATTTGTCAGCATTGTGCACACACTCCAGTATATATAAAGTTGCTCAGTGATCAAATTGAGCATGTCAGCAGGGTGCACCCCCCACCATATTGCCGGGTTGCACCTCCGCTTTAAAGCTTGGTTTTCATCATTGGTTACAAAGGTCAGGCTGCATGTGAAGGAGACTGGCTTCTTTGCTTGCTGTTGCTGGGGTGGTCAGGCTGTCTTGGCAGGGCTGGGGATCCTTTGCAGGGGCCCTGATACCACCAGGACATAGAAGGTACGCTAGCCTCATCCTCCAGACCCAGAATTGCCGCCAGCACCCCCCTACACACATGCTGTTGGTGGGCCCTTCCCTCCTGGTGTTTGCTGAGTCACCATTCATTTACAAAAAAGAAAAGTTACTGACCATTTACTATGCACTAGGCCTCTTACAAAGCCCTGTGTAGTTTCTGAAACTATATAAAAAATGACTCCTAGACTCTCAAAAAGATGAGTTTTCTATCTTCTAGAACATCAGCTCCATGAGGGCAAGGATATTTCCTGTCTTGTTCTCCACTGTCTCTTGGTGCCCAGAACAGAATCTGGCACAAAGTAGGTATTCAGCAAATGTTTGTTGAATGTCTAAACAATAGCATACATCTTCCTATGTATTTGCTAATGGGAATTCCACAAAAGGAGCTCCTGTTATCCTTCCTTTTAGAATGAGACATCTGAGATGCCAAGAGGTGAAGGATTGGCCAGCGTTTGCCCATCTGCTCAGGGTGTGGGGCCAAAACAGAACTTGACTGAACCTCTGGCTAGGCCGCTGCCTGTGCGAGAGTCTCTTTTGGCCCCAGTCACAGAACAAAACCCTCTCTCCCTTCTTTCTTTCCTTTCCAGCATGCAACTTGAGCTTTTTTACATAGTGGATTTTCAAAGCCTGTGGTTGACACCCAGTGACTAAATAGATGGCTAGGGACTACAGTTCTCTTATAACAGCTCAGCAGAGCTCTTCAAGGCCACTCTGGGGGGCTTACCTCTTGGAAAGGGGCCTCGCCGCTTCTTCAGAAAGAGCTTCATTCTGGAATCCAGGCAGCATGGAGGAGCTGCTCCTGGAAGGGGATTTCAACATTCAACAGATGTAATTATTTCCTCAAGTAAAATATTTAAACAGAGCTTTAAGGACTCTGCAACAAAAGAAAATAAGTTTTAGGGAAATACCAACCCCCAAAATTCTTTCCTCAAAACATAAGCTGGAAGGATTTTATCTGCTCTCAGAGGGAAAACTCAAGAGGTTTAATTTAAAACTTGGGCGGGCTCATGGCTTTTCAATGGGGTGATTGTTCCATAGTCAGAGAATGAGATAATAAGAAAGCGTTTTTTGAGGCAGTGTTTGGTTTGGCTTCAGAAATTCAAAACGGCATTCTTCGGAGAGCTTTGGGGCCTCCTGCGTTGCTGGGGCTGGTCTCTCCCCCGGTCAGAGACCAGATTTGCAACAACATTTATGCACTTGGAGGCTTCCGAGGGAATGAGGCGAGTGATCGCATTATGCATGTGTGCTCCGCAGAGCTTGGCCGAGAACGTGGTTACCTCCCCTGCCTGCTTGTCAACCAGCCTCCCAGAACCCCAGTGACCATGTAAAAAAGAGCTGAGAAAGATGTAAGAATAACCTGCCATTACCTGGGAACTGCCTGGCCCAGCAGCGTCTTTTGATCTGGCAGGGTTCATGTCTCTCCCAGTGTCTTCGTCAACACAGTGGACAGGAAATCCAAACCCATCTTCTCAAAAATGCCGACTGCATCATCCAGCCTCCCCTGGATTCCTTCAGGGTGGATTTTATGAGCGGATTTTGTGGGTGGAAATGAGCAGGACAGTGGTGTGCATGCCGATGACCATTTCTCCCTTTGCTTCGCTTCCTTCATTCTGCTTTGGGCTCTCTGGGGAAAAGCTAGTTTCCTATGAGAATGGGGCTGCCCAGAGCCCAAATCCAGGGAGAAGGGGAACCGGATGTCTGGAGGCCATTTTTCTGGGAGTAATGAGCACTGGGGGGACAGGCTTTGATTCTTGGGTGGCTCAGGTGGATGAGAGATTTGAGGTGGAGTCACCACTCCACAGGGTCTCCCCAGGTCATGTCTAATTCTGGGCCGTCAACATCCCTCTAGAGAACTTCGTTAGTGAACATCTTGGCATCCTGCCCTTCAAGCCCCACCATGTTGTAAAGAAGTAGCTGATGGATTTTGTGGGGAAAGTGAGGCCTGCTCTTCAAGGTGCCTTTCCCAGAAAGCTTCTCACCTGCCCTCTGTAGCTGGCTGATGAGTCTAGGGGCCAGGAGACCCTCGAAGGGCCCTCTGTCATCATGAATTCTCCACCAAGCCCTGCCTCCCAGCTCACCCTAGGACTGGCCCAAACTTCTTCCCCAGCCGGGACCGCCAAAACCCATCCATGCCCCTCACCTTACCCTCACATGAGGCCTGGCCAGCTGGAGGGGAATGTCAGCTCTCGGGATGGCTACCAGAGTACCCCTCAGCCCTTCAGCCTGCTCGGGTCCCCTGAGCCAATCTGCCCTCCTGAGTGAGGCCTGCAAGACTCTGGGGAGGTGATGAGTAACTGTAGTAACTGTCACAGTACTTCCCTCCCTCAAAACCCTCCCTGCGCTGGTTTCCTCAGGCTGCCAGAACGAGGGGAGCCACTAACGGAAATGTGCTCTCTCGCTGCTCTGGAGGTCAAAAGTCCAAAGGTGGCGACAGGTTTGCACTTCCTCTGATGGTTCCAGGGGAAGACCCGTCCTTGCCTCTCTCCTGGCTCCTGGCGGCTGCCGGCAATCCTTGGTGTTCCTTGGGTTGTGGCTGTGGCTGGGTCACTGAGTGTCTTTCTCCCTGGGTCCCTGTGCCTTCACATGGCCTTCTTGTAAGTTCACCAGTCACTGGGTTTGGGGCCCACCCTAATCCAGTAAGACCTCATCTTAACTTGATCCCATCTGCACAGACTCTCTTTCCAAATAAGGTCCCACTCAGATTTTGGGTGGACAGGAATTTGGGGTGGGGGGACCCCATTCAACCCAGTATCCTTCCCAAGGATCTGCGTTGGGCTGAACTTTCTGTTTTCCCTGACTGAACAGGGAGTGCCTGCTTAATGGGTATGGGATTTCCTGTTGGAGTCGTGGAAATGTCCTAGAACTAGACAGAGGTGGGCCGCACAACACTGTGGGTGGACTAAATGCCACTGACTTGTTCCCCTTAAAATGGTTGCTTTTATGTTATGTGAGTTTCACCTAAAAAATGTTCTTTTTCTCCCTTCTCGATATCTTTCCTTTATCTAAAAATCTCATGGCTAGAGTTAATCTTTGTCTTGAGGTGTTGTAAATGCCACCATTGGGGTCACTTCCTCTGTTGGAGACATTGTGTCCAGGAGCCCCATTTAAAATGCAAGTGTGTTTCCTGGAAGCCAGGAGGGGGCTGAGTGACTACCTGGGCAGCGGTTGGGTTTTCTTATTGGCCAGCTGCCTTTTTAGAGAGCAGAGGGAATGGGGTGCCAGCCAGGTAAGTTTTGCTTAATTGGATTTTTTGGGAAAGGGATATAGGTAAGGGAGGGCAGCTGGGAGGCAGGATATTGAAGTTCATCTGCTTTCCCTGGCTTGGCTGCTGGCCAGCCCAGCACATCCCTGTCCTCACTCCATCAGCTGTCCGCATGCTCTTGGCCTTGCCACCCGGAGAGCTGGGGTTGCTGAACCATCAGCCCCAGGAACACAGCTCCCTGTGTATTTGCCAAAAGGCCTGATACAGCAATAGCTCAATTTTATTGATCGTGTCAATGGCAGTAGTTCAAGAAAGCTATTTAAATTCACGGGAGGAAGCAAGAGCAATTATCCACGTCTGCATCAGATTCTTCATCATTTTTGTTGTTGGCTATTGAGCACAGAGACAGACATTTTGTGTAAGGCTGATAACGGCAGCATGGGAGTCAGTGAGGGCTGGGGTTTTGTTTGCCGCCTGGAAAAAAAAATCATAATCCACAGTTCACCAGATATAAATCTATATGCACAAAGGTTTACAGGGTATTACCAGGGGGGCATGCAGGCACCCAGTGGTTTAAATTCATTTTGTCCCTAATCTCAGCCAAATCCCCCAGCATATTCCCGCTGCCCCTATTTCAACACATAATAACATTGTGATTTGTGATGGAGCAGGTGATTTTTTTTTGCAATCTTTCCCCTGTAGTTAAACTTTAATGAAAGCTTAAATCACACTGGAACTCTCGCTGGTGACAAGCAGATGAGATCAGTGGAAGGCACGGTGAGTCAGGCTGGGTGGGCTGTGGTGGAGAGGCGGGCAGATGACCCCACCCTGCCACTGCAGTGCCTGGCACCCCAGTAGATGGCATCCTTTTTGGGCAGGAGTCCTGATTAATTCAGCTCTAAATCCTTGGCTCCTGGAACAGTGCCTGGTACCCAGCAGGTGCTCAGTGAATAATTGAACAAATGAATGGGCTGGGCACGTTGCTTACTTTAAATTGTGGTCTGCAAACTCAGTTGCTCCTGTGTATTGTGATGTCGTGATATTTTCTCTGTCTGTGCTGGACATCTTCCATTTACTCTCCAGGTCTATTTTCCACCCCTTTTCCTTTGTGTTCCATGTAGACTGGCCCATGTGGGCTGCATCCCTGCATCCAGCCCTGTGGCATCCAGCTGGAGTCGGCCAGTGGGAGGAGGCACCAGCTGTGGGTGGGAGGTGGGTGGAGAAAGAGGCCAGGCTGTTTATTCCCCAGCTCTCTCTCTGCCTTGCCTTGGGTAGGCTACATCCCTCCAACAAAGGATAAGGCTCCTATGGGGTGGTATTCTACTAGAGACCCCAACTTCAGCTTCCAGGAATGCTTTACCCTTGCCTCACATCCAGTGTAATAATAGCTTCTCATGTGCTGTTGGGAGGGGGGTTGTCTACCCCTGCCCGTAATTTTGCAAATCATTGCTTTGTCAGCTTTTCTTACTTCCCATCCGAGTGGACCCTCCTCTGTTTCTATTGGGATCCTACCTGATAATGTATCTAAACCTTATGTTCTCATTATTATCCTTTTGAAATCAATTTGCATGCTTTGACTGGAGTACTGACTTTGCCTTGCCCCAAGTCTGCAGTTCTCAACATGTACTGTCAGACTAGCAGCCTCAGAATCGCCTGACATCTCATTAGAAATGCAAATTCTTGGGCCCCACCCCAGACCTACTGAGTCAGACACTCTGAAGGTGGGCCCAGCTACCTGTGTTTTCACAAGCCCTCCAGGGGATTTTTGATGCATGCTTAGAACTGCTGCTTAAGTAATAACTTGTGCGAATCATAGACTTGGTGTGTGTGATCCACATTAGTGGTTGCCTTCTCAGTATCCATTTTTCTCTCCTTTCTTATTATTAAAAAGGTGATTTTGTTTAGGAGAGCAGCGTGCCCAGTGTAAGCTCCACCTTTCCAGCCATCTTTGTAAGTAAGGGCTGCCCTATGCCATTGTTCTGGCCAGTGAGATGTAAGTGGATGTTATTGGGTGGCACTTCTATGAAAGCTCTTTAAAAAGAAGAAGCTACTGCAGATCTTTTGCCCTTTGTTCTTTCCTCTCTTTCTGCTGGGAATTCAGATGCAGTGCTGGAGGAAAAGCAGCCACTTTGTGACCACAGATGACCATTAGAATAAAAGTCTTAGAAAAGGACCTCAGTTTTGATAGCATGGTGGAGCTGTCTCTTAACAAAGAGAAAGAAACCCCTTTTTTGGGTAAGCCACTGTTATTTGGGTTTTCTGATACATGTAGCCAAATACAATCCCTAGTCAAAATAAATACGTAACTATGACAGTAAAAACTGTTCATCTCTGTGTGCTGTTCCAAGCAATCTTGCAGGTCGTGAAACCCTGCCTAAATGAAAACCTCATCATTAGAGGCAGGATGCCACCTGAGAATATAAAAAGAGGCTTGCCTGGAAGAAAGCTGGGTACAGAGTAGATGCCGGGTTTATGTATTTGTTTATACCTACATCCTGCCTAAAGAGGATTTGGAAAAAACTTCTGGAGTCAAGTTAAGCTGAAATTAAATTGGAAGAAGAGTTAAGGAGAACTGGGAGGTCTCAAATGACATTTTTTCCATCATCATTATCAAGCTCATCATCTCTAGAATACCCACTGTTTACAGGGCCATGTGCCAGATACGAGCGACTCCAAAGGCACTAATGGCCTGATCTAAACTTCCACATTGCTCACTGTGCTGACAAAAGAAGTTAAGAGGTCATTTGAACTGGGCAATCAGGAAAGACTTCTCAGAGGAGGTGGCATTTTGACTGGCAGCCCCGGAAAGAGGTAATGTCCAGTAACTATTTATTTCAGGCACTATGTAGAGGCTACTGCCAGCTTTATAACTTCTCTGTGACAAAGAATTACTGTGAGGAAACTGAGGCCCAGAGAGGCAAAGTGACTTTCCCAATGTCACACAGCCTGTTAGGGGTAGATCTGGGGCTCAACTCTGGACCGTGCTGACCTCAGTCTGAGCCTATCGATATTATGAATGGGGCTTCTCCAGGACACAGAGAGATGCCAGAGAGGGACCCCAACCCCAGAGAGACCACAGCCTTTTACTTCAGCCAATGGCTCAGAAAGCCCTGTGAGGTGCTTTGAGTTATACACATTTTCCAGAAGAGGAAACCGGCTCAGAGAGGGAAGCCACTTCTCCAGGTCACATAGGAGGAGGAGCAGAGCTGGGGTTAAGACCTGGGTCCATGGGACTGCAAGGGCTCAGAGTACACTGGAGATCCCAGGAAGGCTTCATAGTGGAGGAAGACTAGATTGGCTGAGAAGATGGCAGAGGCCCAGGCTCAGGCAAAGGTGTGGCAGTGGGGGTGTACAGAGTCTGTGTGGCTTGGGTTAGCAAAGGGTCCAGTGTTCACTGTGTCTTTCCTAAGTGCACTGTTCTGAACCCTTCACAGTTATTAATGCCTTTAATTTTCAAAATTCAGTGAGATTGGAGTATTTTGACCCCATTTACAGAAAGGGGAAATATTTCTATACAGCCCTCCACCAAACTCAGGCTTCCATCATATTTCCAAACCCTCATCATTGTCTCTTACCGTGGAAATGGCCATCTACTCTCTCCTCATTCCCAAGCCTTGCAGAAGAACCAGTTTGGGCTTTGCAATGTCCACTGTTCCCTTCCGTTTTGTGAAGAGGCTACAGGCATCAGAAGGTCTCAGTTCAAGCCCCAACCCCTCTGTTCAGCAGCTGTGTGACCTTGGACAGGTTACTGAACCTCTCTGTGTCTCTGTAATCTAGTCTGTAAAATGGGAATGCAGATAATGCCTTTTTCTTAAGGTTGCTGAGAAGATTAATTGAGTGAATTTATGGAAAACACTTAGAACCATGCCTAGCATACAGTAATTGCTCTAAAGCATTTGTTATATTAAAAGGGGGGGCAATATAGAAATTTGTGTCTCTGTTGAAATGAATTATACCACCTTCCATAAAAGGCAGGAGCAGTTATCATTCCTCCAACCCCAGTGCATGTGGAGGACTTTGAAAAAAAGTGTCTCCTTCCCAAATTGAAAGGAGAGACTGGGGAGGAAACAGGAGTGGGATCCGGTTAGGGGAAGCTTGAGCATGAGGGGGCCCTTTGGACTTGGTTCTTGCATGGGAATGAGTCTTGTTGCTGGCCTTTGAGTAGGGAGACAAGGTGTTTCCAGAGTTCGCTGCCTGCAGTGGTATGCAGGGGCACCACAGTCTTGCTGTGATTCACCTGCCTTGCTCCAGCACTGGGTATTAGAGAAACAGCCATCCCTGAATGAGCCGAGCCACCTAGTAGCTGACATGGAGATGAAAAAAGGGCCCAATCAAGCTAACAGCCCTTCCTGGCTGCCCTGTGATGATGGTGCTTTGTGCTGAGCTGTAGAAAATACTGAACTCTTAAACATTCTTACTCTCTGGGGAGCAGCTGCCAGAGGAGGGACAACTGCTGGGTCAGACTTGAGAGCACTTGAGCCACTGTGGGCTGCTGGGAGGGGAGGTTTACTCCAGGCAAGCCTAGTGCCCTTCCCTGCCTGAAGTAACCACATACTCATGTTCATGGAAACAACGTGCTTTTTATGTATGGCGGCCTCATTTTGCTCCATTGTACAGGCTCCAACAGAGAAGTGACTCACTCAAGGTCATGCAGCTGGGAAGTCCTAAATGTGGACCAGGTCTTTCTGACTTCAAATTCTGTGTAGTTTTTCTTATGCAGGTGGCCTTGCAGATTGGTAGGATAGGGTGGGAGTTGGTGTGGGGGTGGAGAAGCCAGTTTGGGAAGCAGACTGGAGAGGACCCAATCCGGGGAATTTGCAAGTGGGAATAGGGTGTCCTGGATACAGACAGAAGGAAGAGGGGTGTGTGTGTATGAGAGAGAGAGCAAGAAAGAGACACAGACAGAATTATCAGCCTCTTTCTTGGTTCCTCAGAATGCCTCGATGTCCCACACCACTTCCAAGGCCACAGAATATCCACTTTTTTGTTCATTCATTCAACAGATACACCTACTACATACCAGTTGGGGTGATTTACTCAGTCGCCAACACTGCCTACAGTTATTCAGGACATGCATTTGTTGATTTGCTTACAGTCAGTCTCTTCTCTCCTGGCTGCATTAGGATGAAGCCCTAAATGGCTAGGGATTTGGTGGTCTTGCTACCTCATTATTGCTTTGAAGCACTGGTTCCTGGGTCTGGCCACTTGCGTTTGAATCCTCCCTCTAGTTATTTAGCTCTGTGGCCTGGGGCAAGCTGCTTAACCTCTCTGTGCCTCAGCTTCCTCATCTGCAAGATAGAGATGAAAAATAGCACTTCCCTTATAGGGCTGTGGTGAAGATACAGTGAAACTTGTGTATTCAAGTTCTTGGCACTTAATATGTACTCATCAGTGAGTGAATGAATGAAACAGAGCCCCCTCCCCTCTTCTGCTAGAAGCTGACTCCCTTTGCTGTGGGCTGATGCTTAGTAGAGAGATGTCCCCGCTCTTCCCCTTCCTGCTGCGGCCACCCTTGCCTTCACCCAAGTCTCATGGGCTGGTCAACCCTGACTGTGATGCCAATGGCCAGCCCCTGAGTCCCTGACAGGAGACAGCATTTCTCAAATGTATGTGCCTTTCCAGACAAGGTGTCTGGTGGGAGCACCTTCCTCAGGTGACTCCACTCAAGAGACCTTGCAAGGTGTTACCCAAGGGTACTTCTGCTCCCAGGCCTGGGGAGCATGAAATCAGGCCAGGCTGAGTAGAAATCAGACCCTGGGTTGCCTTGGCTTCTCCTTTCCATTTGTTGCCATCTGGGGAATTACTCTTAGGGCCAAGACTCTGGGTACTTAGTAATAATAAGAGTAATAACAATAGCACAGTTTGTTAAGAGCTCCCCATTGCTGGGTTTTGTGCTGAATTGGTGCAGCAGCCCTGTGAATGGGTCCTAGGGTCATCCCCACTTTTACAGATGAGAACGCTGAAGCCCAAGGGTGAGGGAATGACCCTGAGGGGACAGGAGGGAATAGAAAGCCTGGGGTCTGATGAGTTGGAGAAGTTCTTGAGAACTGGGTTGTGGGCTGGAATGATGACATCTGAGGACAGGAAGTTGCAGGGCTTGTGGTCAGCCTGGCCTGGGTGAATCTGGCTTCCCAACCACTGGGCAAATTCTTCTACTTCAGTGTCT
Organism: Manis javanica; assembly: GCF_040802235.1. Taxonomy (NCBI): domain Eukaryota; kingdom Metazoa; phylum Chordata; class Mammalia; order Pholidota; family Manidae; genus Manis; species Manis javanica. Next base: position 62,132,233 of record NC_133170.1, on the reverse strand, counting down.
TCATCTGTGAGATGGAGCTGGATGTGGCCTCCTACCTGTAAAAAACATTGTAGAGCAAATCAACCTGGAGTCCATGGTGTACATGGTATACATGTATACATGACATCCAGTGGGTGCTCAGTAAGTGATGCTGGAAAGGCAGCAGGAGGATATAATTCATCACATAACCTTGGAAAGGAGGTCTCTCAGTGTCCTCTTCTTCCAAAGTGCAGAGTTAACAACCAGTTACTTTCAGGTGGGAAAGAAGAAAGAAAGGAAGAGAGAAAAGCAGAATATTAGGTACGATTTTTTGGCTACAAGTAACAGAAAACCTAACCCTGCAATATAAACAGTTTGATTTTCCCATATAAAAATAAGTCTAGGGGTAGGCAAGTTGGTTCCACAGCTGAGGTCTTTTCACGTCACTATCTGTGCCTCTCCTGGGCTTTCCCTCATATCACAATGTGGCTGCCATGACTCCAGGTATCACATCCACATTCAAATCAGGAATAAAGGCCACAGGGGATATTAGCTACCTTTTCTTCTTTTTTATCGGGAGAAGCAAAATGTTTTCCACCATCTCCCCTGTTGGCTTCTGTCTCCATCTCATTGGCCAGAACTGCAAGTGATCCTGGGAAAGCAAATAGCTATTCTGGACCTGGTGGTAGACACAGGCATGGAGAAGAGGCTGGGAATGGGTGGCAGGTCAGTCACAGTGTCTGTCACAGAGATCCCACTCATTGCCAATTTCTTTCGACTTGGGGCAGTCACACAATATTCAGTAGAATTAAGAGCATAATTGGGTCACCTGGGTTCAAATCCTAGCTTGGCCTTTTTCTAGTTATGTGACTTAGGCAAGTTACCTAACTGCTCTGTACCTCAGATTCCTTATCTATAAAATGACGGTCATGTTAGTACCTCCTTGTTGTGTCATTACCCAAACTAAGTGTGAATACATGCAAAGTGATTGGCAGTGCCCAGCCCATACAAAGCCCTGTAGAGGTGTTAGCTGCTCTTATTCTGTCTCCCCTCCATCTCCACCATGGCTGAAAACTGACATAGGTCAAAAATGTCCTGGTTTTGTGTGACTCATTATGGATTAACATATGCTCCAAAAATATACCCAGTAGGATAATGGAGACCTGGCCAACTCCTCGTCAACATGTAGCATTCTGGGATTACCTTGCAGATTTCCTCATATAAATCATGCCAGGAGACAAATGGGTCAGCCTTTTACCCATCTACAAACCAGTCAGTTTCCTTCTCTATGAAGGGTACAGGGCTGCACAGAACATTACTTCAAGGATAGAATAGACATTCCAGAGTCCAGTGCTAATAACATTACTCTAAAAGCATTTCTCCCTTGTTCAAAGTTAACTTGCTTCTAATGATGATAAACTCCCCCTGCTGCTGCCAGGCCCTGCCAGGGCTGAGGCGGCCAGATGATTCTCCGAAGGAGTGCATTTCGGCCTTGCACCAGGGTCTTGGTTTTCTATGTGCACCAAGGCAGCCTACGTGCCAACAGCACCAGTCTGGTTGTTGGTAGGAGGCAAGCACCAGGAAGCATTTAGAAGCTGTCTGAATGTTGTCCTGGGGAAGGAAATGGCCAGCCTACTGTCTTCTGACCTCCTGAGTTCCTCTGTGAGCTTTTAAAAAACAAGCTAATGGGGGAAGACAGTACACCACTCACAAGTACCTGAGGAAGATGCTGGAATGTTTGGCTCATTTAAGCTGGATAAGACCCAAATCCTGGAGGCTGTTCTGCAGACTTTGACACTTGAAACAGTTTTCTGGTTTTCACCTGGTGAGTCACTCTTGGGAGACAGAGAATTGTGCTGTTGGCATTTTTTTTTTTTTTTTTTTACTTTATGACAACTCATGCCCTTCCCTTCTTTTTATGCCAGTCCAAAAGAGCATCCAGTGCCTAAAGTAGAGAGAGGCCTGGTTTCTCTTGATCTGTTGAGGGGAGACTCTGAATAGGACTTTCTTTGGAGATGTGGACAAACTGTGGTGTACGTAGGGCTGCTTTGGGAATTACCAGGCACCTTCATTCTGGAAATAAGTCAAAATGCTTTGAAGGTTTGGCATTCTGGAGTCTTTAGATATGTAGCTGGTCAGCAAAATGGATGTTTTACCCTCACGGCCTCTCATGTAGCTGGGGACATTCTGCACCATAGTGCTGGGGTCTGCATTTACTTTTTCCACCAACACAATCTAAGACATAGTTTACAGCCTTTGGGTGACAGGGCAACTCAGACCTTCTCCTGCCCTGCAAGCCTGGATCTTACTGTTTCTCAAAAGTGCTCTCGGTATCATACATAAACTATAGTACAGATTCAAATGAATTATGTCCAGAGAATTTAAGATGGTCACAAGTGGACCATTTTGACCCAAGATGTCATAATAGTTGTGTGCTGTGTGTCAGAAGATAAGGAACACAACGTGGACATTAAAAACAATGGGCTGACTTATGGAATTGAAATGAAGTTATAGACAAGAAGTGTTAAATGAAAAAAGCAAGTGATAGTACAACATAGGACAGCAAATAGAACAAAAAGAAAAAAATCAGAAACCGAGCCAAGAGCTTTTCTGCCTGGAGGTGGTATGGCATAGTGGTCAAAGGTGAGGGTCAGAGCCAGACTGCCCGAGTTTGCCCCGCCTCCACCTCTGGCTAGCTGTGTCCCTCTCTGAGCCTCAGTTTCTCCATCTGTAAATGGGAATAATAACAGTAACAACCCTAGAGGATTGCTGGGGCCCTCATGAAAAGGGATGGTGCCCCTGCCTTTGACTGTGGTTATCACCTCTGTGATGGGGGCTAGAATAAGTTGGAATTAGGACGGCAAGGATCTTCCTACTGAGTTCTGTAATTTTGGAATTTTTCAGTGTCATGTGGATTACATGAATAAATTTCTAACAAGGCAAAAAAAAAAAAAAGAAAAGAATAATGCTATTTTTAAAGGGTTACCAATGTAGGCCATTTTTAAGACCTCCTGACCCACCAAGGGGCTGAACTGCAGTCTTGGGTGGGAGGATGCTGGGGACTGAGCACACGGGCACCTTAGCCCCATGGACGGGGCTGTCGGTGGAGGCAGGCTGGCTGGTGAAGGTGAGAAAGGGCTGCTGGACTCTATCAGGGGTGGGGTGGGGAAACGTGCTTTCCTCCTGAGAGGCCCCTCTCATGTTACCTGGCAGCGTTAGGACAGAAGTCCTTTAGCAAAGCAGGTTCCTTCCTGCCCAGTGAGATGGGCTGAGATTAAAGGCACTATTGACGCACAAAGGAACAGCTTCATCTGGAAAATTCCATGGCAGGGTGAGGCTTGTCAGGCCTTTAATGCAGGGGCCTGGAGACTCCTGAGTGTTCACAAAGAGCTCAGTGGGGTGGGGTGGGAAGGGGCCCGTTTAGTCAAGTAGCAAATTTTTGTCGAGCACCCACTATGTACGTGCCAGGCACTGTTCTAGACACTAAGGACATGGTCAACAACTAGCTGTGAGTTCTGTGAAGATAAAATAGTTCGATGGGATAGAATGCGACTGAGTGTTGGTGTGATGGAGGGGACAGGCCTACTTTAGATTGTATTGTCCATAAGGCCTCTCTGAGGAGTGACATTTGCACAGGAATCTGATAACGTAAGGGGAGAAAGCGTGGGAAACTAAGGGAATAGCATTCCAGCAGAGGGCACAAGTGCAAAGGCGCTGAGGCCGCAGGGGTCTGGGCACGTCCCAGAAAAAGCAAGGAGGTCAGTGTAGCTGGAACCTTATTGTTAAGGGAGAAATAGTGAGCATGAGGTCAGCAATGTGGACAGGGTCACATCATGCTGGGTGTTGGAGGTCGTGGTGAGGAATTTGGAGTTTGGAATTTACTTGTTCCACCAATTATAGATAGGGGTTGCCACACTGGATAAAAGAAATCCAGACCCAACTATATGCTGGACTAACTCCCAGCTTTTCACAAAGAATTTTCGTTTTCAATTAAATGCTCACTAGAGCAAGCCTACCAGGAGTGGGGTTCAAACCCATGTGGACAAATGCCCATTGGATCTTTTTTTTTAGTATCATTAATATACAATCACATGAGCACCATTGTGGTTACTAGACTCCCTTCATTATCAAGTCCCCACCACACACGCCATTACAGTCACTGTCCATCAACGTAGTAAGATGCTTTAGAGTCACTACTTGTCTTCTCTGTGTTATATTGCCTTCCCCGTGCCCCCCCCCACGTTATGTATGCTGATTGTAATGCCCCTTATTCCCCTTATCCCTTCCTTCCCACCCATCCTCCCCAGTCCCTTTCCCTTTGGCAACTGTTAGTCCATTCTTGGATTCTGTGAATCTGCTGCTGTTTTGTTCCTTCAGTTTTTGCTTTGTTCTTATGCTCCACAGATGAGTGAAATAATATGGTACTTGTCTTTCTCCACCTGGCTTATTTCACTGAGCATAATACCCTCTAGCTCCATCCATGTTGTTGCTAGTGGTAGGATTTGTTTTCTTCTTATGGCTGAATAATATTCCATTGTGTATATGTACCACATCTTCTTTATCCATTCATCTACTGAGGACACTTAGGTTGCTTCCATTTCTTGACTATTATAAATAGTGCTGCGATAAACATAGGGGTGCATATGTCTTTTTATCATGTGTTTTTAAAGCACCAGTTATGTGGAAAGCAAAGAGGGGTGCTTAATGTGCACTTCTTGACGTTTTCAATTTGCCTGAGAAGTTACATGGGCTTCTCTTCACACAGCAAATGTTGGGGCTGAGCTCACCTGCTCCCTGACCACAGCTGGGGAACAGAGGCCCACGGGCTGTTTGGAAGTGAGGCAGAACCGAGGGTCTGCACTGGACTCCCAGGGGAGGCAAGCGAGGCACTCAGCACCGGGATTAAGGAGGCATGTCTTCTCATGACTGGGGAAGTGCAGAGGTGGCCCCTGAGCATGAGTACTTCCTTAAAACTTGTACCTGGATGCCTCATCTGCCTCACTGTAGTCCCAGACATGCAGAGGACTCTTGAGAGTCTGGTCTGCACAGACCCAGGAAGCCCCAGAACACATGGCATTTAGCAGGTAAGGGTGCTAAGACCCTAAGGGGTGCTATGACCTGTCACAGCCATATAGCTGGTCAAAGTCACAGGACTTGAACTTGGGTCCATTGTAGTGTCACTGCAGTGCAGCTGCCCACTCTGTCCCCACTTGTGCCTTCATGCCTCTGCAGGGCTGGGCTTTTCACACATACACAGACTCACTGGGGGTCTTGTCAAAATGCAGGTTCTGGTTCTGTAGATCTGGGGTGGGCCTGAGCCTCTGCTGCCATAGGAGGCTGATGCTGTTCATCTGTGGTTGGCACTTTGAGTAGCAAAGGCCTAGAGGCTGACTTAGCTGCCAACCCAGCCACCACCCGATTTCTACCTCACAGACTATTATTTTGTTCAATATTTATGAGTCAGATGATGATTCTTTTAAGCTCTGTTGGCTAGACAGTCTGGTGTGACTATTCAGCTCTGCTATTGTAGCATGAAAGCAGTCATGTTAAAAAAAAAGGAAAAGAAAAAAAAAGGGGTACGGTTGTTGTCTTGCGAATGGGTTTCAGCTCCAGGCAAGTTCACTATGGATTCAGTAAGACAGAGGAATGACAATGGAACGTTTTTGGGGTGAAAGTGTTTATACCCAACTTTATTCCTATGGTGGCAGGTCAGTCACTAGAATCCCATCCATTCAGAGTGAGTCTGCATGCAGCAAGCTGTTCTCTGCCTCTGGGCCTTTCTACCCCTGCAGCCATCTCAGTCTTTGTCCTCCGTGCTGCCACCACTCCAGTCTCTGCTCTCCTGCAGCCATTCAGCCATGCAGCTATGCCACTATATCACCCAGAGCACTGGGCGGAGCTCTTTATATAGAGTCAGTAGCAACATATTGTTCACATGTTACTAGTAAGCTAGCCAACCAGGGCCAGGTGAGAATCCTGGCCACAGGAACCTTTACTTTATCCACAGCTGTGCACCAATAAATCTTTATTTACAGAAAAAAGGCTTGGGGCCTGATTTGGACCCTGCTTTGCTGACACCGGTCTAAACTAATCACAGCTGCTCTGTCCCTTGTAGGCTTTCATGTGACCCAACTCTAGCCAATGAGATGTGGGGGAAAACTCCACTAGGGGGCTTATGGGGAGTCTTCACTTGTTAGAAAAGAGAGAAACATAAAGAGATGACTAGCTCATTTTGGGCTGCACTTTATCCTGGTGTGATGTGATGGCTGGATCTGCTGCAGCCATTTTGGGACCTTGAGGAAAGTGGTCTATATTGAGGGTGGCAGAAGAGAGAGAGAAGGCCTGGTCCTGTGCCACCATTGAGCTGCTGATTCAACCAGCCCTGGAGTTCTTTCACCTCAAGATTTCTTAACGTGGAAAATATAAATCTTCATTATTAAAGCTGTTTGCATTGGGATTTTTCTGTTATTTGCTGCTTAAGATATCCTGACTGATACAACCTCCTCCAGGTGCCCTGGGCCTTTGAGCTTCTCACTTCCTCCTGTCCCAATTAGCAACCTGTGGATAAAATGAATATTCTTGCAGCCAGGATTCTCACCTGGCTGTGGTCGGCTAGCTCACTACACACATGTGGGCAATATGCTGTTATTGACTTTATATAAAGAACCCTGCTCAGTGCTTTGGGTGACATGGTGGCACGGCTACAAGGCTACAGGAGAGCAGAGCAGAGGCTGGAGTGGTGGCAGCACCAAGAACAGAGACTGAGACGGCTGCATGGGCAGAGAGGCCCAGAGGCAAAGACTGGCTTGCTTCATGCAGACTCGCTCTGAGTGGACGGGTTTCTAGTAACTGATCTGTCACCGTGAAAATAAAGTTGGTTATAACCCTTTCACCCCCAGGAATGTTCTACTGTCATTTCTTTGGTCACATTGAATCCGTAGTGGACTTGCCCGGAGCTGAGACCCATTCACAAGACAATTGGCATAGTCGACAGGATTCATCAGTGACCAAGGAAAAAAGCAGGTCGCCCTCATGGAAGGAGTGTTTTAGCAGGCTGCACCTATGGACGGGGAGACATTCAAGTGTCCCCCAGTGGACATATGGTACTGTGAAGGGGTGGAGGACTGTGGTCCATGCTAAGAGAAAGAAAATTTGTTGCTGACTGAAATGGCATCACTACAAAGTACTGTGGAAAGGCCTGAAAGAAGGCAGCACGAGAAGGAGCAGAGGCCCGAGAAGGAGTAGAGGCCTGAGAAGGAGCAGAGGCCTGAGAAGGAGTGGCACGAGAAGAAGCAGCACGCAGGCTGTCAGGTGCCGTGGGGCAGGTGAAGGATGTAGCGGAGCTGTCAGCCCCAGAAATGGAGGAGCAGAGGTTTGACGAACAGGTGCAGGTGGAGGCCCTGCTGGTGCCAGAGGCATCAGCCCCTCCTCGGTTGAGACCCTACCTGATTGAAAGCTGGTGGAAAGCCAGAAGGACTCGGCAACTGTGGGTTGTTTCAGGAGAGGTGCAGCCCCTCCTCAGGCTGTGGAGCACTCCATGCTCTGCTCCTATCCTCAGGCTCAAGCATAAAAGGAAATATGGTCTGTTTCTGGAAGGAAGAATTTAAAGGGCCCCACGGAGGTCACGAAGGCCCAGATGTGGGTTGGTTTGAAAAGGCAGGAGCAGACAGAAAGGAATTGGACCACTGGAGCTGTGGCAACAACTGAGACTGGAGTGGTGGTTCCAGCTGCTGAGGGCGAAGCAGAAGGCAGAGATAAAGCAACAAGATTAGCCTGTGTATCTGCTAGACTTTTTGCTGGAGAGGCTGGAGAAGGTGGGTATTGTAAGGCCCACCCATGGTTCTTTTACAATGTTTCAGCTTCCTTGCACAGGGACCACTGCAGAGGATTGAGGGCACATAGATGGAGAGGCCAGAATCCTGGAGGGGTGGAGTGTGGATAAAGTGAAGGTTCCTGTAGCCAGGATTCTCACCTGGACCCTGATTGGCTAGCTCACTAGAAGTGTGGGTAATACATTTTTATTGACACTGTATAAAGAGCTCTGCCCAGTGCTCTGGGTGACATGGTGGCATGGCTGCAAGGCTACAGGAGAGCAGAGCAGAGGCTGGAGTGGTGGCAGCGCCAAGGACAGAGACTGAGGTGGCTGCATGGGCAGAGAGGCAGAGACCGGCTTGCTGCATGCAGACTTGCTCTGAGTGGATGGGATTCTAGTGACTGATCTGCCACCGTGGGAATTAAGTTTGATATAACCCTTTCACCCCCAAGAACGTTCTACTGTCATTTCTTTGGTCACATTGAATCCATAGTGAAGTTGCCCGGAGCTGAGATTGCAAGTTGGCAAGACAAATCCACAGTGAAACCCATTGGCAAGACATACCCAGACCCAGGCCTGGGGTGCAATGAAAAGTGTGCTGAATTGGGAGTTTAGAGATTTGGCTCCCTGCCCCAAATTTGTGTGACTTTTACCAAACCAGTGGTCTTCCATCTGTAAAATGAGGACAGCTCTACTGGTCAGACAGGTTTGCTGTGAGGTCCTAGGTAGGCACAATAGCAATAGCTAGGACAACACGAAGAACACAGTCAGGGCTCCACCCACAGATCCTGGGTGTTTGGCTCCCCGGATTCTGTGATTCTGTGATTCCAAGTGCCTTGCTACTGACTGCCTGTACTTTTTGCCTAGCTTCTGTGGCTGACTCTTGGGCTACCAGAAGTGCTTTGACCTCACACCCAGAAAGCCTAATCTGCCTGGGAGCTGTCCGCCCTCTAGGAGAGCCCTTTGGCAACCACTGACAAACTTTTCAGCGTAATGCTCCAGAGCCCTCCACAATCAGGCTGGGGCTGCAGCAGTGACTTAATGACACCCCTGGAGCCTCTGCCCACAGATCCTCACCTCAGGGCCAGTTTCTGGGGGAAACCGAGGTAAGCCCTCAGTGCTTTACTTCCTGCCCATTCCTACACTAAATGCAGAATCTAATCCTCCCAAGGACTCTCTGCAGCAGGTACTTTTATCTTATTTTGCAGAAGGAGCAACAGAAGCCCAGAAAGGTTGAGTAACTTGTGCAGGGCCGTGCAGCTTGATTTGCTCCGGAGTTTGTGTCTTAAGCATTACACTGTACTGTTCACTGGAGCCCTGGGACTGAAATCTTGGGTTTAATCCCTGGCTTTGCTCTGTACTAGTCACGTGACTCTGGGCAGGCAGCTTTGCTCCTTTGGATCTCAGTCTTTCCATCTACTAAATGTGTTACATGAGAATGAAGTGATTAATACTTGTCAAGGGCTAAGTACTCAATACATGTCAGGTGGTGTTAGTTATTATTAATAGAGGGATGTCTTTGAGCTGGCTTTGCTCTGCTAGGGTTGTGTGGGCTGGGAGCTCCCAGGACCCCCTGGGGGAGGAGGCGGGAGAGGTGGCCAGCTGAGCCCCAGCCCACTTAGTGACCAGGAGAGGCAGGATGAGGACTGCTCAGAGTGAGGGCAGCCAGCACTGTTGTCATGGTAGCAGCCTCCAGTGGCCTCCCAGCTACCAAGGATCTTGTGGGATCTCCACCCAGCTCCCCAGCTGAGGGTTGGGGCCTCTGTGCCCATGGGCTGCTTCCTGATTTATAGCCTGAGGGTCTTCTGGTTCAAAGCACCCATGAGGGTAGCCATGAAAGGAAACTTAAGGGCTACCCGTGGAGCCTGATTCACCTGAAGTGCTCCCACAGTCTGAGTGGGGGTCCTGAGGCCAGCCCCATCAGGGACACCTCTCTTTTCTATGTCATTTATCTGTCCAGGGGGCAGGAGCTGGAGAGATTTTGCATCCAGCTCAGTCGCTCTCTAGCTGGGTGGCCTTGGGCAAGTTGCTTTTTATCTCTGGGGCTCAGTTTCATTATCTAAAAAAAATAACAAGGAAACAGGCCCAACAGGACCTGCCATATAGGCTGCTGTGGGGACCATCTGCCCTCCCAGGGGCCCTGCACAGAGGCTGTAATAGGAGCTCTGACTGAATGAGCACTTGCTGTGTGCCAGGTGCTCTTCTAAGCACTTTGGGAATAAGCTCTGCAATCCTCACTAGTCTATGATGCTGTTCTATCATTTTTGCTTCTATTTTACACATAGAGAAACTGAGGCACAAGGTGGTTAAGTCACTTTCCTTGGTAAGGTCGCTGTTTGCCCCAGGCCTTCTCTGTTTCACTGAGCAGGGGACCTCAGATAACAGCCAGGACACACAGCAGGCATTTATTTGGTACCTGCTAAATGCAGGCCTGGTTCTGGCCACTGGGATGACTGGAGATGAATCAAGGCAGAGCTGGGACCCTCAGAAAGAAGTGTGCAGATGATGGAGAGAACCCCAGGTTCTCTGCATCCAGTAAGATTTCTCGATTGTGGCTGAGGCCGGGATCAAGTGTGCCCTGCAACCTCTTTCCCTCTGGAGGGGAAACAGAGACAGTCTAATGGCAAATACCGCAAACTCAGCTCTTCTGGTTCCAGCTCTCTCTTCTGTCTGATGGAGTTTCTTTTGGGTAAGCATTAAGTCAGGTGAAACCTCAAACTCCTACGAGGCTATTTGTGTCCCCCCAACCTCACCCCTCACCCATCTAGGTCTCGCCTCCCTGCCCCCTCCCTGCAGCTTCAGGCTGGGGAGGCCTGCCCACTGGATCTCATGGTGGTATAGGTAGAGGCTCATGTTCAAGGCTGACCTTGGGGTCTCCCTCTGCTGGGCTCTGTGGTGGTGTGGCGGGTGGGCCAGAGCAAGAATTCTGGGCAGGGAGCCCTTGGGGCCCCCCACAGTGTCTCACAGGGGTCTCTCCTGGCCACTGCGGCCAGGCTGTGGAAGCTGAGACAAGGTGCCGGTCCTCTCTGAGACTCAGTTTCCTCATTTGTAAAATGGGGCTGTTAGGCCCAACTCTGCTCTGAGAAAAACCCCTTTTTGCAGACCTTGTGAAATAACACAGAGAAAGTGCCTCACAAGCCGTGACTGTGTTGTGACTCGTTTCTTTCTTAACCTTCCCAGCTCGCCCAGTGTGGAGCACCTGACACCTAGCTGAGTGTGAGACTCTCTGGCCTCCTCTTCTCTTTCTACTTTTCTTTCTCCCCCTTCCCCCGCTCCTTCCCTTCACACTCTTCTCTCCTGCTTTCCCAGAAAAGAAATTCTGAGCTCAGAACATTTTTCCCCACCCAGGGGGATTTCCAGCCCCATCGTGGGCAAGGTCAGGGGGCCCTGAAGTGATGCCGAGCCACCCAGAGCTGCAGGTGGGCATGGGGAGGGGGCAGTGTTCTGAGATGTCCCAGTCACCCTCAGCACTTTTCATGTTCAAAGTGCTTCCTTGGCACTAAATAATTAATTCTCACCACGCTCCTGTGTGAGGGAATAAATAAATGTCACTTGTACGGGTGACTAAGCCTGTGGAGAATCAAGGCTGACAGCTTCAGGCTGGTGGAGGGGTCAGCCGGGGACATCACCTTCAGAGCCCAAAGCTGAAGTGGAGCTGAGGGGCACCAGGCAGCCCTGGGCCTCCAGGGCTAGCAGGGTGGGGCCGTGTGGGCAGGGGCATTGCTAAGGGGCATTGCTTCGCTCGCTCTCCCGTGGATCAGGAGCACCCGACGAGATGCTAGCCCTGGAGCAGTTTTCCCATGTGTCTCCAACCTCCTGTCTGTGAAAGCGGACCCATCCTGGTGTTCACTTCCCACACTCACTGGGACAAGCCCAAATGTGGCCTCAGTGGAGGCCAGGCCTGGAGGGCGTTTCCTGCACGCCTGCTCCCATGCCAACTGTACTCCCATGCCTCACCCGCAACTGCTGGTGTCTCTTTTCCCAGACTCCTCATTGGGGCCCTACCTACCCTCACCTCCCACCAGGGCTTGCCTGCTTGGCCCAGGATGGCTGGCTGGCTCTTCACTCCATCTAGGTCTCTGATCCTGTCACTTCCTCAGAGAAGCCTTCCCTGACTACCCCACTGAAAATGATCAGATGGATAAGAATGCTGCCTACCTTCCCCTCACCCAGCACGTTGCCCATCTGGCCCCTGTCCCAGAGACTTCAAGCTCTGTGAGGGCAGGGACTGTGTCCTCTTGGGTCACCACTGTATCCCCTGTGCCTGGCATATAGTAGGAACTCAACAAATAATCCAGTTGTTTATTGTTCTATTTCTAGTGCTTGAAATAGTGTCTGGCACATAGTAAGCACTCAACAAGTAGGTGGTTTGTGCACTGCTGTGTTCCCAGTGCCTAGCATAGTTCCTGGCACATAGTGGGTACTCAGTAAACATTTGTTTGACCACTGGTGTCATCAGCTTAGAGCCTGACACATGGCATATGCCTAATACATATTTTATTCATATTCATGGCTATATCCCTGATTTGTAGAAATATGCCTGGCACATAGTAGGTGCTCAACAAATATTTGTTTTATTTGTTATTGTATCTCTAGTGCTTAGTACCTAGTAGGCATTTGGTGTTTAGTGAATGAATGCTTGGATAAAGGGCCCTTCTCACCCCCAAAACCCTGGAATTGTCCAGAAAGGTGCCTGCATTACGGGGTGAGAGGAGGGGCTACAGAAGGGGCCATGGCAGCTGGCCATGGCAGGCTAGCCTGTGCCTGGTTGGCTATGCATCTGGCTGCCTCTCCCTGTGGAACAGCCCCCAGCCTGCCAGGCAATACATGGTTCCAACACACTGTGCCAGCTTGGAGGAGTCTCTCCCCAGCACCAGGCCTGGCCGTGCCGAGAGGAGGGGGGACTGCAGATGGCTGGCCATCTGGCCACACAGAAGGCTGTCCAGGCAGGTACCCCCGCATCCACCCACACTGTGCTTCCTCTTCCTCTCTGCCCAGTGGGGCCAGTGGAGGCTCCAAGGCAGGTGGGGAGTCCCTGTCCCCTCCCCAGACTTCTGGGTCTTGGCTGGATACCATCGAGTGTGTTGGTCTGCATCTGGCCTCAGGGCCCAGCATGAGCCCGGCCGTTCAGAGGTCAGGATGAGTGTGATCAGGGCACTGAGGGCCAGACCAGGTGGGCTCTGAGGACAGAGCTGGAGCTGGACCCCTCCATCCTCGTAGCACCACTCTCCCTGTGCTGCCTGGTACTCCCACCCCAGCAGACAAGGCCAGGCAGCTGACGGCTCCTTCTCCCTGAGCTCATCACAGGCTAGGGGGCGTTGGCCCCCCCCCAGGCCTCACTGCATCGATGGGGCACACAGAGTGGAGGGCTGGCTGGGAGGACCCAGGGGGCAGAGGACAGGAGCATGTGTGTGTGTGTGTGTACACACTCCATGCATATGTGAATATGCATGTGTGTCTGGGGATGCATGGAGGAAGATGGAATTTTGAATTTTCCTGGTTCACATATTTGAGTTAAATTTTTCTGTTTGTGATTGAGTTCATGGTACATGTGAATATCTATATATGTGAGGATACACACTTGTATTTGTTTGTGCCCACAAGTGCTATTCCAGTGGCGTTTATATAGATTTCATGTTTAGATATAAGAAGCATGTGCATGGGGGGTCTTCATGCAGGTCTTTGTGTGTACGCCTGTGGGTTTGTGCATGGACCAGCATATGGTGTGTGTGCATGTCTAGGTGAACAAACTTGTGTGTGGGCAAGTGTGTCTGGTCTACCTGCTCGCATACAAGTGTATGCATATATGTTGCACACATAGGTGTTCAGTGGTCACCTATGTTGTGCAAGAGGATTGTGTATATATGTATATCTCCTTGTATTGCATATATGGATGTGTTTTTATATTCGTGTGGATATGTGTGAGCCTGTGCATGTATGTTGTACATATGGATGTGTGTGTGCATGTGTGCACACGTGTGTGGTGAATAGAAAATAATTCTGTTCATGAGAACATAGATGTTGAGCCAGATCACCTGGGTTCACATCCCAGATCTTCCACTTACTGACATGTGTGACTTTGGGCCAGTCATTGAACATCTCAGGATTGTGATGGGGCAGCACAACTTCTGTGGAAGAGCCCACAGATCTCGGGCTCTTCTCGTGGGGTCAGAGGTGGCTTAAGGCTTTCAAGGAAGGTTTCCTTAAGAAAGGTACATTTGAACTGGGTCTTAAAGGATGAGCAGGAGTTCAGTGGCCAGAGAAAGTTTAGGGGAACTATTCAGGCAGATGGCACAGCATTTAAGAATTCACTAACTTTACACCTGGTCTGGGCTGCCATCCTCTCTTCCCCAAATGGCACAGAAAGCCTCCCTGCTAGGCTCTCATGCCTTCTTTCTGAAGTGCTCTCTGGACTTTGGGACAGATTCCTCCCTTCCTCAAGATCTTGTCCTCAGGCCAGCCCCTTGGCTTCTCTGTGCCACAGCTTTGTTTCCAGGCTGCTAGTAGCTGTTTCACAAGGGCTGGTGTTCTTCCTTGCCCCTCATTTTGAAGATGAGGAAGCTGATGCCCAGGGAGGCCAAGAGGTTGCGTAAAATAAGTCACACAGTAATGCTTGGAACCGAGCTGTTTCCCAAGGTCCAGGCTTGGCTCTGTTAGAAGCACCACAGTGTGGGTCTTCATTTTGCAAACTTTAGCTCAGACTTGGAATTTAAATCCACCATGGCCTTCAAGAAACATATTGTAGAAGCAGTGTTTGCATTTCATTAGTTGAACATATTAATTAGGCACCTATGGTGTGTCTGGCTCAGGGGACACAGCATGACTAAGGCAGAAACAGTTCCTCTAGGAAGTGACAGTCCAGACCTGCACTGTCCCCTATGGCAGCCGTTAGCCTCATGGGGTGTGGGAGGCAGAATAATGTCACCCGGATGTCCACTCCTAGTCCCTGGAACCTGGGAACATGTGAACTTACACGGCAAAGGAACTTGGCAGTTGTGGTTTGTGTAAGGATCCTGAGATGGGGAGGTTATTCTGGCTTATCCAGGTGGGTCCATTGTAATCACAAGGGTCTTTAGAAGAGGGGACAGGAGGGTCTGAGCCAGAGAAGGAGCAGCGGTGGCAGCAGAGGTCAGAGTGATGTGGGCCACAAGCCCAGGAGTGCAGGTGCCTCTGGAAGCTGGAAAAGGTAAAGAACAGATTTACCTCTGCGGCCTTCAGAGGCAGCAGCACTGCTGCCACTTCGATTCTAGCCCAGTGAGACCCCTTTCCGACCTCTGACCTCCAGACTGCAAGATAATACATTTGTGTTGTCTTAAGCCACTGTGTTTGTGGTCATTTGTTACAGCAGTGAGAGCAAACCAATACCTTAGCTATTTACATTTAAATTTAATTCAGTTTAAACTCAGTTGCTAAGTGCACCAGCCACATTTCAAGTGTTCAACAGCCACAGTTCCATCATCACAGAAAGTTCCGCTGGACAACACTGGTCTAGACGGTCATAAACGAGCAACCAATAGTTGAGGTAATTTCAGATGGTGACAAGTCCTGAAGCCTAAATCTACTGAGATACAGCAGCTTCCTCCTGGGGGCGGGTGCTTCAGGCCTGTTTCTTGCTAAATGCCTCAAAGGAATCGGGGGCCTAAAGAGGGTAAGTCATTTGTGCCCAAAGTCACATTGCAGGAGAAGCCAATGACCAGAGAAAAGTCAGGCTGGCCCTGCAGGTGTCTGAGCAGGTGGGGAAGGTGGGGATTCCATCTCTCCCAGAAGCAGTGAAACCTCCCACTGCAAATCCCAGACCCTCCTCCCGAGAGGCTCTTGTCCTCCTGGTGGGCAACAGGCCAAAGTGACCGTATTCATTTCCTGGGGTTGCCATAACAAACTACCATAAACTGAGTGCCTTAAACATACTCTCTCATGGTTCTGGAGGCTGAAAACCTGAAATCAAGGTGTGGGTAGGACCGTGCTTCCTTGGGTGCAGCTTCCTTGGTGTTCCTTGCTTGGTGGCAGCATCATTCCAGTCCCTGCCTCAGTGGTTACATGGTTGTCTTCCCTCTGTGTCACTGTGTCCAAATTTCCTTCTTCTTACAGACACCAGTGACTGGGTCAGGGCCCACCCTAATCCAGTAGGACCTCATGTTAACTTGAATCCACCTGCATAGACCCTATGTCTAAATAAGGTCACATTCACTGGTGGATGTAAATTTTTTTGGGAAGGAAGGCACTGTTCAATCTGGTACAGAGACCCCAGGCAGTTATCCAAGGACCTGATGGGTGTGGTCCTATGTTTCCCAGGCAGTGGACTGTGTAGTTAGGAGCACAGACTCAAGCTGGAGGTCTGGGTTCAAATCTCAGCTTCATCACTCCCTGGCTCTGTGACTTTTGGTAAGTTACTTAACATCTCTGGGTCCCATGTCATGGTGATAATGGCACCTACCTCTACCTCAGAGGGCTGCTGAGGATTAAATGAGATTGTGCACTGAACCTCTTGACATTGCTTTAAGCCCACAGCAAGCCCTGCTCAGTCATTTGCTATCATCATAATAGATGATCTTTCTCCAATGATTGGGAGGACCTGGGGTAGATGCAGACACATCATTGAATAATCCTCAGCAGCAAGAAAGGCACTCCCTGTTTTCTTCCCAGTCTTCTGCCAACTTCAAGGAGGAAGTCTCCACAGGGTGCTGATATGTCTGATGCCTCACTAAGGCTGGCTTCAGTAAAGCAGGAGAGTTGTAGTCACAAAAACCTTCATCAGGCAGCAGAACAGAAACCAGACCCTGCTCATCCCCTTTGTTTTGTTGTGTTTATTTTCATGGTCACCTTGTGTATTAGCAAGTGATATGGTATTGGTAGGCTTTCCAATTATGGGGTGATCTGAGCTTTCCTTTGTAAGTCAGTTCACTTGCCTAGAAAGAAAACAAGTGGTTGATTCTAAAGAATTGAGCCAATAGGAGTTGAGGCACGGAGAAGGCAGGATCTGTCCCCGTGGGTGCACAGAGGGTGGGGTCGTGCTGCCGGATGACGCCTGAGTGCCCAGAGCGCAGTGTTTCCCAGGGCACCTCCAAGGATTTGATTATCTGTCTTGTCTGCTGATGTGTATGCATGCCACCTGGATACAGTTTACATTCAGCACCACCTCCCATCTTTTGGGGCCAACCTGCTGGGGGTAGTGAGACTGAATGGGAACCAGGAAGTCCCATAGGACCTGAGTTACGAGGCTGAGAAATGGGGACCCATTGTGATTCAGCCTCGTCAGCAAAAGGAAATTCCCTGGCCTGGTTTATGCAAGCAGTTAGCAAATTCGCCTTCAAAGGTTTAATTTGTGACCCCTCTTCAGAAGGTGACAAGTTCCATTCACAAGTCAGTAAGACAGGCTGAGTCTGAGCTTTGGGAAGGGCCAACACAATGAAGGTCAGTCTGTCCCCACAGCTTTGGGGGCTGCTACTTCATTCTGGGAAGTTCGTAGCAGGTGCTCAGTGGTGTGGCTGGGGTGGCTCCTGCCAGCGGGCACAGGGCTGTGTCATTTTAGGGGATGTGAGGATACAGGCATGAGCTCTCTTCCTTTTTTCTCAGACAGACTAGCATTACCCAGGCATGTGAGTGAGTGAACTTTGGGGACAGATTCTGTCATTTGAACTAGTTTACATTCCCACCAGCAGTGTAGGAGGGTTCCCCTTTCTCTGCATGCTCGCCAAAATTTGTTCCTAGTCTTTTCAACGTTGGCCATCCTAACTGGTGTGAGGTGATATCTCATTGTGGTTTTAATTTGCATTTCCCTGATAATTAGCGATGTGGAGCATCTTTTCATATGCCTGTTGGTCATCTGAATTTCTTCTTTGGAGAAGTGTCTGTTTAGATCCTCTGCCCTTTTTTAATAGGGTTATTTACTTTGTGGGTGTTGAGGCGTGTGTGTTTTAGAATCTTGACCCCCAAAGGTGGAACTCAAATCACTGTGGTCTGCAGAAAAATGGATAAGGGCATTCACAATGGAGAAACAGAGGCTGTGAAACAATGAAGGAGAGTGTGTTTGATTCTAACGGGAAAGGAGGAAGTGTCGTTTAAAAAGCTGCACCTTTAAAAAAAGAGACGGAATTTGACCATTAGGGATGCGGGAAAGGTGCAGACCAAGATGTGAGAACTTACGGGGTATATTCAGGAAACAGTGAATTAGCTGCTGAGGGTGGGTGGCACAATGTTGGACAAAAGCCTGCTCAGATGATCCTGGGCTCCGGAATACCAGGCTAAGAATTTGCTATTTATTTTCCATGTGATGGGGATCCACTGAAGGTGCTTGAGTAGGGGAAGAGACTCAACTGGAGCAGCACTTTAGGAAGATTGATTTGTGCAGTGTGGGGAGTAGTCTGAATTGCCCAGAGACAGGGCTGGGGGAGCCACATGAGGCATCTTTAGCAGTCATCTGAATCAGAGTCAGACAGTGAGATGGGTGTGGAGTGACTGGGGACATTCCTGGGGACTGGGTCAATATAGAGACAGACAGGTGCCTCTCTGCTGAGCAGCCTCTCTGTTGGCTCCTGTGCCAAGTGAGGCCCCTGCTCAACATCTCCTTCCTTTGAGGATGGGCATCTGTCTCCAGCCCACCACATATACCTGTGTATCTGTGCTGCTGTGTGCCTTAGGACTGGGTTTTTCTTTACCACTGTGTAGCTTTCCACTGCATGTATGTACCACAGTGCCCTTATCCATTCACCTGCTGATGCACATGCAGGCAGTTTCCAGTAAGCCCCTTTGTAGATGTCAATAGATGTCATCTTTTGCTAAGCAATAAAATCTGAGAATGTATTGGTGGGACAGGCTAGCTATATTTTATTTAGTATTATTATTAACATAAATGTGTAAGTATGAATAACCATTGTTTGTCTCAGACGGTCTTTTCTCTGTGAGGGGCTCACTCTGACAAAGGCTGGAGGAGTTGCTGCTGTGGTTATTAGACTGTTAGGCGAGGATGCTCTGCAGACCTCACAAAGGGCATGGAGGCTAGCTACGCTTCCAGCCTTCCCCTCCTCAGGCCTGGACAAGAGGCCTTCTGGAAGCTGCCCTGGCCCCCACCCACCCTCAGCTGGATGGAGACATTGAGCCCAATTCATCCTGCCTTCAAAGGGCTCCTGTCTGAACTGGGCTCCCGGGTGAGCCCGAAGCCAAATCCTTGCCTAGGAAAATACACTGGGCCCTTGTTTTGATGGAGGCCCGCCTGCAGGAGGTCAGGCCAGCTGTAAGGGCAGATCCCCCAGCTCAGCCAAGGAGCAGGGGGTGGTGTGGGCGGCCTGCTCAGTCCATGCCCACCAGCCCCAGGCCCACCTCTGAGACCAGGCTGTCTGGGAAGGAGAGAGGCCTCACCTGGGGGAGCCTGCTGTGTTGGGTGGTCTGCAGGAGAGTCTGGTCCCACAGCCTGGGTGTGGCTTCCACTCCCATCAGCCTCTCAGAAACTACACGCAATCGTTTTACTTTCCTACTCTTGGGACCTGAGCTGCTCCTGCCCAGCCATGTCTTTTCTGTTGGCCATGAAGTGCCCTCCAGACTCCAGATCTTAAGAATTATTCTTTGGTGAGAAGCGTGCTTCTGGACTGCCCACATTCAAGGGTAGAGGATTATACAGGGATCTGAGCAGCAGAGACAGCAGAAATGAGTGGGGGGCAGCTTACACGCTGTCTACATTGCTCCTTCTTCACCTCCAGGGGGGTCCCTAAGGCTGCCAGAGCCCCTCCCCTCCCCACTCTCTGTGGACCTGCCCACACCCACTGCTCCAGCGACCACCCACATGTCAGTGACTTATAATTTATGCCTCCAACTCAGAGCTTTCTTCTGAGTGGACCACCCACCTGTACTTGATATTGCGGCCCGCATGTCTCAAAGGGACCTTGACACGTCCTAAACCATTCTCTCCCACCTAGACTCTAGACCCAAATTTCCACGGGTTGAGGGGAATGACTTCTGTGAGCATCTTTCTGGGCGTGGCCAGAACCGCCTGTCTTGGAGGCAGACCTCCTGGGGAGATGTGATAGTGGGTGCATCTGTATTGGCCCCACACCCACCACCACACATTCCTGCAAATGGCTGTATTCTCCCTGGCCACCATCTGGTGGTCTTGTCCTGGACTGTGAGATCTCAGAATCTCTCCGTCTGCCTGTGCTTGGTACCGTCTTAGGTGGCAGCATGTTGTCAGTGAGCAGAGGGAGTCAGGAGGCATTTATGGATGAGTGAATTGATGATGAGATTTAATACGGTGATTCACGGCTTCTCAGCCAGGGCCTGGAGGAAGCTGCAGACCCATGTGCTCGGCTGCCTTCATGTATTTCAGACTTTCCAGTGAACAGGCCGGGTGGGAGGAGGGCCAGCCCTGGGGAGGAAGGAGAAGAGAATGGGCTGGGAGCTCATCCACCCACCAGGAAACTTGCAAACTAGTCCCAGGAAATTGCCTTGCAGAGAGAAAGATAGGAGCTTGGTTCCATTCTCTGGTTTCTAAAAGGAGGCAGGAAAAAAAAATCATCTGCAAATTTGCAGTCTTTTCTCCCCACAGCTTTTTCTTTTGCCTCTGCAAGCACAGAGGATATGGTCCCTGTGTCCTGCCACAGTGCGAGAGGCTCATTAAATAAGCGGATGAGCAGATGTCACCATTCATTAGGCCACGTCT
Organism: Manis javanica; assembly: GCF_040802235.1. Classification (NCBI taxonomy): domain Eukaryota; kingdom Metazoa; phylum Chordata; class Mammalia; order Pholidota; family Manidae; genus Manis; species Manis javanica. Next base: position 62,111,813 of record NC_133170.1, on the reverse strand, counting down.
GCAGTGTGACCGCGTGTCTCCTTCCCCAGACCCCTCCCATCCTGGGTGCTCCTTACTTAATTATGCCTGGACCCCTTGCGGCCTGAGACCTGGAGAAAGAGCTGCTTTTCCCAGGAACTCAGCGAGATGGAGGTGCTCCCCCAGGGGCTCTGCAGCCGGACTCTAGGTGATGGAGACTTTTAATTTTCATCATGCCCATCCATTGGAGCTCTGTTTTAAATCACTTTAACAGCAGATTAAAAATATATAAGCTGATATTAGAGGACATTCTTAGTGCCTTTATAAATATCATAAATCAAAAGTTTGGCTTAATTGCACTTGGGTGGTTAGAGGAGGCTGGGAGGAGGGGGTGGGTCAGCTGGGCCCTGGTGGTAGGAGGGCAGCAAGGGGTGGAGGGAGTCACATGGATATAGAATGAGGGTGTCCACAGGGCTCAGAGTTCAAAACATCCCTCCAGCCAGCATGTGATAACTGAGTCTTCCTCTCTGGGTCAGACCCTGCCCAGCACCAGGTCTGTCAGCTAACCAAGTATTGTCATGCCCAGCACAAGCCCAACCTCTCCCTCCTTTGAGCTACAGACTGGCAGGGATGATGCCCATGGAACAAGTGATTCCACATGATTGATGACAACCATTGTGGATCACATGCTGTGTGTCAGGCACTGTTCTAGGCACTTGGCATACAGTATTTCATTTATTCTCCACAACAATGCTATGGGTGGGATTATTATTATCTTCATTTTATAATGAGAGCAAGAGTGGTTGACTTGGTCAAGGTCACAGTGCTCTTTAGTGAAAGAACCAGGCTTTGGCTTCAGAGTCTGTGCTCTAACCAGAGGCTTTCTGCCTCTCCCTCCAAAAGTGATGAGTTTCAGGAAAGGGCAGTGTCCAGGGAGAGATGGGGGAAGCATAACTAGGGGCTTGATGTCACCAGGGGCAGAGGGGAGGCTTCCTAGAGCAAGGATGTTTAACTGGGACCTGTTGACGAGTGGGAATAGTGTCAAGTGAAAAGGGAAGTAGGTAGCAAGGGAGAGAGATCAGCAGTGCAAAGGTCCCAAGGTAGGTGCTTATTTGGTGTGTTTGGGAAACAGAAAGGTCAGTGTGGTGGAGCTGGACCAGGACCCAAGGGCAGGTAGAACCAAGGGAATTTTGAGGACTTTTGTGGGGACTCTTCCCCCAAAGAGGCCCCCAGAATGTTACTGCCTGGAGTGCCACACTACTCAATCCCGGGACAGGGTGGGAGAAGAGCAGGAAAACCCCAGACTTCCCAAGGTTCAGCTTTCACAGAATGGGGCTCAAAACAGAAATTCACTTGAATTTTAGGAGATGCTGGAGAATTCTGCTTCTTGCTCATCTGAGCCTGCTCAGGTAGCAGAAACAGCAGTAAGGAAGAGGGTTGACAGTGTGCATTGCTCTAGAGGATTTGCCTATCTGGGATGAAGGGCAGATAGCTGCCTGGGAGACTCAGCCAAAGAGGGGGAAAATCAAGACCTTCTAAGGTTGAGAGGTGAGGGGTGGGTCCAGGAGCTGAGGCCTGGCTGTGGAGTATCTCAAAATCCCAGAATGTAGAGCTGGAACCACTTTTTGTTCATCCAGGCCAGAGTGAGGCAGGAACCCAGGCATCTGTGCTGACATACCCTGTATCTGCTTCATCGCTTAATCCTGTTGGCAACACCTGAAAAATTCATTGAGACTGTGGTACCTTCTCCCCACACGCACCGCTCTTCCCCAGATTCCAGCTTCTGTTTATCATTGCTTAGACTGTTGCAAATACTCCTCACTGGCCTTCCATATTCTTCCCTGGCCCCTCCAATCTGTTCTCCACACAGCAGCCAAAGGGATCCTACCAAATGTATGTCAGGAGATGTCACTCCTCTGCTCACACACCTGCAATGGCTCCCCTCCACCCTGAAGTAAAACACAGCCCTCACTCTGGCCTACAAGGCCTTTCATGGTCTGCCCCCATGTCCTCCCTTACGTGTCTGAACTAACCTCCTCCCTCTTGCCTCTCTCTCATCCTCTCTGGTTTCCCTGGCTGCCTGGCTGTGCCCCAAACACACCAAGCATATGCCTACCCCAGGGCCTTTGCATTGGCTATCCCTGTTTCCTGGAATACCCTTCCTCCAGATTCCTGCCTGGTTTACTCCCTTATCTACTTTCTTACTCAAATGTCACCTTCTCTATTTAAAATTACATGCACCAACCCCTGTTCCCTCCCGCCCCACCTACTTTATTTCTCTTCACAGTGTTTATCACCATCTGATGTATCTTATATATATATATATATTTTAATTTTTTTATTAAGGTATGATTGATATACACTCTTATGAAGATTTCACATGAAAAAACAATGTGGTTACTACATTTGCCCATATTATCAAGTCCCCACCCACACCTCAGTGCAGTCACTGACCATCAGTGCAGCAAGATGCCACAGATCCACTATGTGCCTTCTCTGTGCTACACTGTTCTCCCCGTGATCCTCCCACACGATATACCTTATATTTTGCTTATTTATTTTGTTTATTGTCTACCTTAGAGTTGACATGAAGGCAAGGTTTTTTTTCTGTTTTATTCATGGCTCTGTCTTCTGGGCTGAGGACAGTGCCTGGCACCAAGTGGATGCAGAGTGGATGTTAATTGAATGAATGAAGACAGGAGGTGCTGAGTCAGTGAGCAAATGAGGCCACAGCCTGTGCACATCCACCCTAGGACCCTGGGACCCTCTGCAACCCGTGCCCCACCAGGGGGCACCAACATGGCAGGGGCTGCTTGGCAGTGGTCCCCTCATCTCTGTGCCTTCAGCTTTGACAGGGCCCAGGGTCGGGGGGTGGGGCACTCAGTGGATCCACCCTCCTACAACGCCTGCTATGCCATCTTCCTGTTTCATTGTCTTTCCAGTCCTTATAATTTCTGAACTTACTCCTCTGTCAGTTAATGTCCATCTCCTCTCACAAACCCAGAAACTGTGAACATAGGGAGCTTGTAGGTCTTGCCGTCTGCTGTGTGTGGTGTCCTGGGCAGGCACACAGGGGTGCTTAGTTAGTTTTGATGGACTGAGCATGTAATTTCAGGCTAGGCATGTACCCTCAGAGTCCACCTTTCTTTTCATATCTGTAATTTGGCATCGTCATTCATGCCTGGCACTCAGGGGCTCCAGTGAAATGAGGGCTCTGTAAGCCCTCAAATTATATTGCAATCATATTAAAGACTGAGGACTGCTTATTGCGTTGTAGGCAGGCCTTCCACCTTCCCCACAAACCCTGTACATCCTCCCATCCCTAAATCTAACCCATACAGGAGGAGTTCTCCCTTCCACACACAGACTTCAAGAGAACTTCCTGGAGGAGGAGACATTGTCCACCCAGCTTATCAGCCCCTTGGGTGCCAGGGAGCAGTGCTCCCCCCTTTCAAAGCCTCCTACTCCTGTACTGTTCTCTTCCCAAAGCCCTGACCCATCCCCTCTGCAAGCACTCACCATTGTCATGGCCTGCCGCCCCGCCCCTCAAGCCTGAACGTTTTCTTCAAGAATGCAAGCAGCGGTCAAGGGCAAGGCCCTTTCTGCCAGCTTCCCACCCCCCAGCCTGAGGAACTGGACCCTGGGCTAGGCCATCTGTCTGAAAACAATTAGCAATAAACGCCAGCACACAGGGGCTCCAGGTCACAGGGGGATGGACCAATGGGGGTTATAAATCCAGAAAGTTCCCAGCTGAATCAGCCTCCCTGTCTGTGGGCCAAGAAAAACCCTCCTGCTGGCCCAGGGAGAGAGCTTCCCAGACACCTCTTTGTGGGATGCAGAGGAGCCTCTAAGGGAGCCTTACAAAGCCTGGCCCTCTTAGCTGGGGAGATGCTGGGGACCATCTGGTGGAGTACAGGACGCGTCCTGGCCAGACGGAGGAGCAGCCTTATTTGCTGTGTATTGCGTGTTCCATTTCCCAAAACACTCCACGCGTATGCTTCAAGTGCACGACTTGGAACCAGCTGGGACTCGGGAAGGGGAAGGGGGACACTTCTGAGGTGAGGGGTGGGGGCAGCGCAATTATCCCAACTCATCCTGGGCCCCTCTTCTCCTCCATGTGCTTGGCCTGTGCCTACCATTCCCCTGTTAAGACTCCCAGCTTTGCTCAAATGTCACTTCCCTTTACAAGGGAAGGGACGCTCACTTTGCCAAACTCCTGAGTTTATTTACGTGAGGTTTGGCTCACCAAGCTGCTTTTAATTTTGGTAACTTGAATAAGTTGCTAGTATATAAAAATCAGGAAATTCTACTTAAAAATGTGGATGTTTAGCTTCTTCTGAAAAATCAAACGTTCTGGCAAGCCTGTGCCATCAGTGTGTCATGATTGGCCTCAGGTGGGTTGGGGAGGAGGCCTTCCCCTTTGGCCTGGCATGACCTCTCTGTTCCAGTCATCTGCTCATTCATTCACTCATTCGGTAGCTTTGGGATCTGTTGCTGTGCCTGGGTCTTCATGGTGTTTAGATTCTCCCCGGGCAGATGGACGCTAAATCCCACATCAGCACATACAAAATGTCACGTGGTGATAAGTGTTACTAAGGAAATATATATTGGAAAGAGGACAGGGAGGGATGGAGGTGGGACAGACTGCTGCCTTCACACAAGAGGCTAGGAAAGGTGGACCTATTATGCCTAAAGGAGACGATGGGCCCAAGGTGGAGGAAAGGTGTTCTTGCTGGAAGAAACAGCAGGTGCAAAGGCCCTGATGCTGGAGCTGGTGTGTCCAAGGAGCAGCAAAAAGACCAGTGCAGCTGGAGGGGAGTGAGCAAAAGGTGGCCAGGCCTCTTTCAGAACAAACAACCAGAAGGCTAAGGTTTGGGTACCCCATGTGGAAAATCCACTGCTGTTAGACTCTGGGTAGTCCAGCCAGTGAGCTCTGGAGGATTTCCCCAGGGAGGCGTGGCTTTGAGGACACCAGGTGGTTTGACTCCAATTCTCAGCCTCTTCTGGACTAACTGGGTGATCCCAGTGTTAGGTGGGGGACCTCCCAGAGGCAGTGCCCCCTAGCGGTTAAGGCTCCAGCTGCCTGCCTTCTCCACCCTTTCCCCCACACACTCAGGGGCAAGGGACTTCACCTCTTAGGACCTGAGTTTCCCCTTCCGTAAAATGGAGAAACTAGAACCCACCTCAGAGGGTTGTTGTGTTATTAAATTAATATCTCTGTGCACATCTATGTAACATTATGTGTATAAAATGTTTACACAGATGCCAGGCACATTAAAAAGTGCTATATAACTGTTACCTATTTTAATTTAAGGAATAAAGTAAAACCTTTGTTTCAGGGAGCAGTTCTCCAACTTCCTGGTCTCCAGACCCTGTGACACTTAAAAATTATCAAGAACTCCCAAGAGCTTTTGTTTGTGCGGGTTTTGTTGTTCGTATTTACCGTATTAGAGATTGAAACTAGTAAAATTTTTAAATGTCCATTTATTAATTGACTTAAACATGATAAGAGGCTCATTATATGTTAATGTCAGTAATGTATTTTTATGAAAATAACTATTTTTTCCCGAAACAAAAAAGTCAATGAGAAGCGTGTGCAGATCTGTGCTGCCCACATGTTAGAGGGGAGCTGTGTGCTCATGTCTGCTTCTGTGTCCGGCCTGTTGAGGTTGTCGTCTTGGTTGAAGGACATGATGAAAAGCCAGCTCACCTACAGGAGTTGGAAAAGGAGGACCCTATGGGTGCCCCCAAAGGGTCTCAGACCCCCAGGGGTCCTCAGTCCATATTTTGGAAACAGCTGATCTAGGAGGCTGTTCAGGGCGGCAGGTGAGCACGTGGCTTTGTCCCTCCCTGGTGTAAGGTGGGGACAGGGCTTTAGGAGGTGCTGGGATCCAGCAGAGCAGGAGGAAGGTGAGGTGTACAGACCTCTGGGTGAGGTGGCTTGTCCTCAGGGAGCTGTGACCCAGAGTGCTGTAGCCACAGTGGGGGGCGTATGGACTTTGGGGAGCAAAATGCCTGCCTCGGTAGGGGAACAAGCTGGAGTCACCTGCTGGTGTCCCAGAGTTTGGGCCTGGGTCGCTCAGCACCGGCTATGGGCAGGTCATGGAAAGTTCCCTTCAGCAGCTGTCAGTGACGTTGTTTTCCTATTTTATAGAAGAGGAAGCTGAGGCTCCCAGCACTGAGTCACAGCTGTGGGCTGTGGTCCTAGAGGGGATCCTGGGCCCAGAAGAATTGGGATGGTCCTGCCTCCCAGCACTGAGATTTCTAGGACATTGGACAGCCCTGGGCTGGCAGCATCAGGAAAGGGGAGCTCCCACTGAGTGGTGGGGAGGGACCTGCCCCTTGCCAGCTGTCCTTGGAGCCTCAGTTTCCTCCTCTGTAGAATGGGGCAAGAACTCTCCCTACTGGGTAGTTCTGAGGATGAGTCAGACCCCCACGGGCCCAGCACACCGTGGGGCAACCAACATTTCATTCCTGCTGTGACCTTTCCACTTGGAGAAATTCCCTCAGGACTCACTTTGCCTTGCAAACACCAGCCCCTTTGTGTTACTATTACTGATAAAAGTGCTTCTTTGCATGGCGCTCGCAGTCTTTGCTGAGATGCTTACCACCTTACCTCCTTTAAGCCTTGGAAGCTCTGCCAGGAGTGTAGCAGCCTTATCCCCATTCTATAGGAGACAAAACTGAGGTGTGGGTGTAGTACTTGCACAAAGATGCACAGGCAGGAAGACACACATTCCCTGCTCTGCCGGCACAGAAACAGCAGCGCGTGTCACGGGACAAGGCCTTGCCCTTGTGGGACTAAAAGAGAAAGCCAGTACCCTGTGGAGGGGGTCACTAACTGCCCTGCTTGCTCAGCACTGAGGGACTCTTGGTGCTTCACTGGGGACAGTCCCAGGGAGATCAGGAATCAGGATGGATCAGTCCCTCTGCCCCCATGGCACCCCCAGGTCCCCAGGTCTGAGATGGCAGAGGGAAATGGAAGTGGGACTGAAGCCCCAAGTGGCCCCCTCGGTGGAGGCATCTCTTCCTGGACTCCACCGGAATGGGTCCCCTGGCCCGGAGCATGTGGGAGCTGCCTGGTGGCCTGGACCTCATTTGCTCATCCTAGGATTCTAATAAGATGACTTCACCTGCAGATGGCAGGGGAGGCTGGGAGTGGGTGGCCAGGAAGAGGGCATTTCACACCTTGTCCAGACTCCAGGAGGGTTGACAGATTGACCCTGGTGACCTAGGGTGGGCGGAGACACCTCAATCCTTAGGCAGTCAGACAGCGTGGGACCCATGCCATGCTGAATCCAAGACCCTCTGGTGGCGGATAGCAGAAAAATGACCACTGATGCTAATTCCCACCTGGGATTGCCAGAAAGGCTGGCCTTATTCCCCAGTCCCCACCACAGGGAAACTGGCAGTTTATCTGGAGTCGGATCTGCTACCTGCTGGCCTGGAGTCCTTGGGCAAGTTGCCTGACCTCTCTGAACCTGCTTCCTCATCTGTGCCTACTGGCAGGTTTAGTTGGTATTCTTGTGACTTGGTTCTTTCTATCTTTCCTTTGATGTTCTTAGCCATGTCTAGGAAATGGGTTATTTTATACATCCAGATAGAGGTTCAGAGAGGCAAAGTGACTCCTTCAGAGTTCCACTGCTCTTAAGAGTGAGTCTGGAATCTGAACCTGACTTTGCAGGCTAAAGCCCATCTCATCCCATGATGCCTGGGCTGCCTGAGAAGGTACCATTAGAGAGATTACTAACAGGTGCTTCTCAAAGTGTGGTGTCTGGACTAGTGTCACCGGGTCCACCTGGGTGCTTGCTAAAATGCAGAATCTCAGGCCCCATCAGAAACCAGCTGAATCCTGCCTTTTAACAGTCTCTCCAAATACTTGGTATGTGCAGTAAAGTTTGAGAAGCACTGGGCTATGATGATAAGGATTTCCTGGAGTACGTTCAGGGAAATGGGAGTAGATACATTTAAAAGATGGGGGGAGGGTAGCTAGTGCCCAAACCAGTCTGGGAAGTGTAGGGTTAAACAGAGAAAATGCAGGACTCATTAGGGCCATACCTGTGCATCTATAAGAGGCATCCCAATTATATCACAGGATCCATGTTTTTGAGAAACTTCTTGTGTTCTGCTGAATATGCTAGGGGGAGAACCTGGGTCCTGAAGATATTAATGATAAAATAACAGCTTCTATTTATTCAGCACTTATTATGCATTAGGCCTTGGGCTTCTTTACATATTAGTGTATAACTTTCATCCTCAAAGTCATCTCATAGTTCAAAATGGTCCCTGGGTCTCCAGCCATTATGACTGTGTTCCAGGCAGCAGGAAGGAAGAACAAGATCATCCTTTAACTGAGCCATCCTCCTTTAAGAAAGTTCCACCAAACTCTTTTGCCTTCATCTCATTGGCCAGATTTAGCCACTCAGCCATATCTCACTGCAAGAGAGGCTGGGAAATGTCACCCAGCTAAAAATCGGGGTTTCATGGCTAAAGAAGGAGAGGGTGGACATTTAGAAGATAATTATCAGCCCCCTTCCTGAGGGAGAGGGGCCTGTCTAGGGTCACACTGCTGTTCACTAAGGGAACCATATACGAACCTACCACTGCCAGGTGTCTCAGCTTTTGCCACATTTGCTAATTGTCTTCTCAGGGCTATCAAAGGGTATTATTCAAAACGTTCTTTTTAAGTTTTCCTGCTCAGATAAGTCTGAGAAACACTGGGTATCAAACAGGTTTCCTAACTCGAGGACTCTTCCAAGTTTATCTGGGAGCTCCAGCTTCAAATGGCTTCCTCTAGGAGGGCTTCATTGTCTCACAGTACAAGAAGATGGAGATAGGTGTTGTCAGGGCTGGCTGATGCAGCAGCCCACGAGGGTTACCAAGAACCTGGCTCTTTCTGTTCTCGTGCTCTGCCATCTTTAGGCTCATCCCCTCATGGCACAAGATGGCTGCTGTTGGGCCAGGCATCCTAGCGCAATGCCCAAAGAGTAGGAGAGTAAACAGCCTTTTCTCAAAGCTACGTCTAAAGACAGCTTCCCCTCAGCTGCCCAACACCCTTCCCCTGTTGCTAGAATTCTTCCCATGACCCCTCCTATTTTGTGAACACGGGAGGCCTTGGGACTCCCATGACTGGCCTTAACTAATCCATGTCTGCTGTTGGGAAGGGCTGGGACCAAGCCAGAACCTGGACAGAATCAAAGTTCTGTTGACAGGGAAGGGGACTTGCTTGTGAGGCAAAACCGACAAGTCTGGTCGCAGAGACTCTGAGTCTGCAAACATATTTGTGTAATCCCCTTGGGGGCATGTTGCTGGGGAGGGTGGTGGGTGGGAAGGGCGTTTGCCCCAGAGGAGGTGATCACATGACATTAATTTTTTTCCCAAACTGCATGTTGGAAATGTAGTATTTTATCCTGTTTTATTTATTGCCATTAAACGTTTTTCTGATATCAAAAGTAACACTGGCTAAGGTGCAGGTGAAATGTGTCACTCTGATACCCAGCCAAGGAAGGGGCTGTTGCCCTGGTTTCAGGGAGCTCTGTCGGGGAGGACTCAGCTGCCAGCCCCTCCAGGATGGCCACAGCTGCAGAGCCATCTCCTCCGGTCACCACCTGGAGCTCCTCTCCTCTCATGACCCACAGATTCTCAATAGGCTGATTTTGCCACCCCAGGGGACATTCGGGTTTGCCTGGGGACATTTCTGGTTGTCACGGCTGGGGAGGGGGTTGGACTCCTTGTTGTTTTAAGCCACTAAATTTGTGGTCATTTGTTACAACTGCAATATGAGAATAATCTAGGCAGCTCTGAGAATGGACTGCCCAGTGGGAGCTGCAACCTTCACCAGAGGGACACAGCCACTGCCAAACCCCAGTCTGTAGGGTGGCAGCTGGGCATAAATACCTCTGCCATTCTGATTCTATCTTCCGCCCTCTGATCCGTTGTGATGCATGTCATTGGTCAACCCCGCCCAGAGGCCAGAGGTCTGTTGAAGCATCTCATGTGGGTCAGCCCCAGCAGACACTAAGCAAGGAAGAATAGAGAGTGAGATTCTTATAAATAATAATCTTTTTTGGTTGAAGTGTAGGAGCTGAGAGAGGGCCAGTTCTTTGCTCAAGGACACTTGGCTAATAAGCAGCAGAGTCAGGATTTGGACGCAGGACTGTGTGGCTCCTGAGCTCCGGGCCTCTGCCACAACGCTGGGAAGCAGAGTATGTCTGTGTTGGGAGCCCAGCCACATGAGAGCACAGAGCGCTTGTGTGTGTGTGTGCGCACACATGCACCCAAGGGTACTTGCTGCTTCGCACGCCCACCCAGCGCTCCTCATCCCCCCGACATGTGTTTCTGTGGGTGTTCTCCTTTTTTCTGATTTCTGTTACCACCGGCAAGTTTCCAAAGCAGCCAGAGAGAGATGAAATGACACTCTCACTAAACAAGAACCGTCTGCCCCCATCTCTGCTTGCAGTGGCTCTGTGTCTAATTAGGGGTTGTGTAGTTCAGGGTGTGAATGTGAAATTACTGCTCCCTCCACAGATGGATGGCTGGTGTGGGCGAGGCAGACACCCTGACTCCCGGGAAGCAGGGGCTCCTCTGTGGGCCCTGGTGAGGCTGCGTCTGCTCCCTGGAGACCGTGGTGGTGCGGGTGCGGTACAGCAGGAGGGCTGTGTGCACTAACAGGTCTTTATGAAGTGAGAGGTGCCAGTCCTCTTCTATCAGTATTATTACAGTTGATTCTTGAAGCTGAGAGGAAGAGGGAAAGGATTTAGTGCAGGTGAGGACTGACTGCATATGATTCCATTTCATCTTTGCAGCAACCAGGAGGAAGCTCTCATTGCACTCAGCAGAGAGTGAGATCAAGGGCAGATCCAAAACTGTGCACTCACCCCCTAGGGCTGTGGGGACCCCTTTTGGCCACTCTGGCCACCTTCACTGTGCTCCAGCCTCCAGCCTCTCCCACAGCCCCAGCTGCTTTCCAGATTGGACGTCAGCACATGCTACTCCTTCTGGTGAAAATGCTGTTCCCTGCTTTTGGGGAAAGTTAATACTAACCCTACCTATCTTTCAGGCCTCATGTTAAAGACCACTCTCTCTGGGTGCAGAATAAAGTCAGGCGTAAGTGCTTTGGGAGTCAGATACCTGGGTTTGAATCCCAGCTCTGCCACTTGAACTTGGTAATCTTGGGCAGGTTACTGAAGCTTTCTGTGCCTCAGTTTTATCATCTATGAAATGGGAATAGAAATAACTCCTACCTCATAGTATTGTTAGGAAGACTGAGTGGGGCATAGAAAAATGACATTTTTGTTATCCATAAAAATATATATTGGAGGGCAAGGAAAGAGAAGCGTTGACTACTGTTACTTGATCCGTTTGCACCTGTCTCCCTGATACGGCACCTCCTCATGTGTAGGCCTTCCTCATGCTCTTCATTGACTTGGCACGGCTGCAGTCATGTGTGGTCAGTGGTCTGCTTAACATCTGTCTTTTCCCCTTGTCCGTGAGCCCCTTGAGGACAGAGATCACAGCTCTTGTTCTCCCTGCATCCCTTAGAGTTTGTCATTAGTTCTGAGACACTGTAGGTGCTCAATAACTACATACTTAACACACGGTGACCACCAAAGCCTACAGCCTTTCTTCTCCTGACATAGAGCACATGTAGGGACAGGGACAGTCACGTGAGTAGGGGGCATGTTTCTGAAGCACAGCCCCACGCACCAGCACCCAGGGCAAGGAGCCGATGTGACCAGCCCCTAGAGGCCACAGTGTGTGGTCCTTCCCAGCCACTACCTCCTCCCCTCCCCAAGGCTAACCACCTACATGACCCCTGGGTTATCCCTTTCTTTGCTGATCATTACAGTTTAACCACCCAGATAGGCAGCTCTAACTCTGTTGACTGGTTTTGCCTCTTCTAGAAAAAAATGGAATCATAGAGTGTGTTCTCCTTTAAGTCTTTTCCACTCTCATGAGATCCACCCAGCTTTCGTGTATTTGGTCCTTTGCTTCCTTTCATTTCTGAGTAGTTTTCTGTTGTGTAGACATGCCATGATTTGCTCATCCTTTCACCTGTTGTGGACATTGTTTTCCCAGATTCTGGCTACTATGAATAAAGCTGCTATGAGTGGATGCACAGTTTCATTTCTCTTGAGAATCTATACTGAGCAGCGGGATGATTTGGGATATGACCGTCTCCAGTTTTGGTACCTAACAGTGCACTGACTTCCGAAATGGCGGCACGGGATCCCACCCCAGCCAGCATGCCTGAGGATTCCCACTGCCCCACATCCTCACCAGCATGTTGTGTTGTTGGACTTTATAATTTTTGCCAATCCGTTGGGAGTGAGTTGTGTCGTGTTGTGGTTGCCCTGATTACTACGAATCACTGTGGCAGTATCAGACAGTGGTGGAAGTCTTGGGTTTGGGAGCCCAGATGCCCAGGTTGGGGCCCCTATTTGTGATCTGACTTGGGGCAGGATTGCCTTGGCACCCCAGCTCTGGGCACATCAGTGTGGGAATGGTTGGCATACAGTTGATGTTCAACAAACACTTGCAGCAATGAATGAATAGTAGACCCAGAGTTCTGTGGGAGCCTCCCAGGCAGATAGGTACTTAATCAGGATATTTTTTAGGACTGTTTTTATAGTCCTGCAAGGAAAGACACTGAAATTTCTCTTAGCAACTTTTCTTTATGTCTAGTGACCCTTGATGTCATGAATTTTTCTCTCATGCTCAACCAAATTTTCACTGGGTTATTGCTATTAACACTCTCTTTTTTATTTCTTTGGTTTTTGTTTGTTTAACTTCTGTTATTTGTTGAGCAAACACCTGTTGACTACCATCCCTTAGCCAGGACATAAATGATCAGTGTCTCCTTGCCCTTAAGATGGGAGTCTGGGAGCCTAAATTGTAGTTCCTTCCTGTTACGGGGACTCAGCTTTCCATTTATAAAATGAGAGCTTTGTGCTAGACTGTGTGCAGCCAGGAGTTTTGACCATGTGCCAATAACTAGTATGGCTGCCTGAAGGTCTGTGTTGAGGATCTTGAAGCAATGATAAAGCTCAGAAGAGAGCTGGGATTGATTAGTGATGTCTGCCTGGTATGGCACAGCAAAGTGCGATGTATTTGCCAACCATGAGCCTGGCCATCTCAGAATTTCTGAGATGCAAACTCTGACAACCTCTGACTTGGGGAATCTCGATGAGCCATGTGAAATGTTATTTCACAGATATCCAGTTTGTGGCTGCTGCAGCCAAGATCCAGAGAATTGTGAGCAGGGAATGGTAGCCAGGGATCCTTTCTAGTTGGTAAGCTCAGATGCTGGATGGCACACAGATGGCAGGCTTTTTTAGAGTGTTGAAAGAAGGCATGGGTGAACTGGAGGTGTTGACTCAATGTCCTGGACTGAAGAGCATTCCAAGGTGTGAGAAGGGACATTAAGAGTGGGTGTCCCAGCTGCCCTGCCCACTTCCCCTAAGGTCCTAAAGCCTTCTTTGGGCCTTAAGGAGGGGGCTCCCTGATGTGGAGGAATTAATGTGCATGTTTGAATCCTCCCAGACAGATTCTAAACTCTGGGGATTGGATTACATCAGGATGAGGTGCTCTGTTGGCATATGGAAAGTGCAATATTAATAATAATGCAACAACAATGGCACATTGACCACTGTTAGTCAAACGCTTACTGTATTTGCCAGGTGTGGTAACAGTACTTTTATATGGATTCTGTCATGCAAACTCCAGGATGCCCCAACGAGGTCAGTGCTGTCCTTACCCCTGGGGTCCACACAGCCAGAGCAGCCTTTGCAGACATCAACCAGACCATGTCACCCTCCTGCTTTACACCCCCCAGTGACTCCTATTGCTCCCAGAAGAAAATCTGCACTCATTCATGACCTTCAAGGCCTCTGCCCACCACTCCACCTCTTTGCCTGCCCCTCTTCCCATCCATATACTCTGCTCCATCTGCAATGGCCATCCTTCTGCTCTTCAGACACACTGATTTGCTCCTGCCTCTTGCTGTTCCCCTGGAATGCCTTTCCTGCAGATGTGTGCATGGCTGGTTCCTTCCCACCTTTCAACCCTGCTCTCCTTATCTAAACCGCCTGGACCCTTCCTGTCATGCTGTTCCTCATTCTGCTGTCTTTTCTTCCTGACATCCTAATGGCATGTGTCTTGTCCATTGCTTGTTGCCTGTCTCTCCCTGCCCTGGAAAGTAATCTGCTGATAAGGAGCTCTTGCTGCCTTAGGGCCACCTCTGTGCCCTTCACCAGAGCAGAGAGCACAGTGATGTCACCAAGTGGCGGTCCACCTGGACAAAATGCCGTGGCCCAGCCGGAGCAGTGGCCTCTGAGAGAACACTCTCCTCTGCGGAGGGCAGGACAGGAGGTCTGGAGACTGATTCCCTGAACAGGGAAATTAGCACTGTTTTTAACCCCTCACCACAAAACAGGAGAAAGTCAGAGAAGAACGTCATAATGACAGCACCGCACTGTGAGCACTTTACACTCACTGCCTCGCCTACTCCTCACAGCCTGAGGCCAGAGGGACAGAGTTCATCAGTTCTCATAGCCTGTTTTTGCTCATTGCCGAAGCCAAAACATGTCTGGCAAGTGACTTGTCAGAGTTTAAGTGGCAACAGTTTTTTTCTTAGTGGCACATAACATTAATGTGCAGCTTATGCTAATGGTGGCCTCCTTGTGATGAAATATGGTATCATTCCACTCACTTCCCAGAGGAAAACTGAGGCCCAAGAAGGCTGACCTTGCCTAAGACCATGGCATGGGGTCCCGCCTGCCCTGGTCTTGGAGAGGCTGGCTTTCCCTGGATTTGAATGTGCCCCCCTCCGTGACCCAGAGCCACCAGGCGCCAACACCCCCTGGGGCACCTGGGAAGGGCCATGTGTGCATCAGTGACCCAGCATGCACGGAGGAGGACACAGCTCTGGGCAGCATGACTGTCTGTCTTTCTATTTATTGCCCTGGTGAATAATGCCTTGGCGTTCCCCAGCAATCCTTGGGAGGCCAACAGATTTTTATCTTCAGTGGCAGAGATGAAAGACACCTGGCCTGGACAGGTAAACACCCAACACGTCTACCTTCAGAGGCCCCAGGGCTGGGGAAACAAGGTCAGGCTCCTCTTTGTGACCACTGTCCTGAGGCAGGACCTGAGAGTCAAGCTGCTGAACAGAGAACAGGAAGTGTCAGTTGTGGCCTGAGCACAGGGTCTGGGAGGATGGGCGTTCCCAAGCTCTGAAGTCGGGACTCCTAAAGCCATGATCATGCACACTCTGTACCCCAGTGACTCCAGGTGAATGAGAACAAGGCCAGGAGAAGTATACTGCTGCCATGAAAAGCAAAATCAGGCCAATAGAGCTGAGTTCAAGTCTTCACTGTATTGCTTAACAACTGTGACCTTGGACAAGTCACTAAACCTTTATGGGCTTTATTTTCCTCATCTATAAAGTCAGGATAATGATAGTAGCCACTTGAATGGATTGTTATGAAAATTAAATGAGTTAATATATGTGAAATGCCTAAGAAAAACAGTACTTGGTATATAGTATGTTATAAAAGGTAGCTATTAAAATGGAAAGAAATACACCAAAAAAAATCAGTGGAGATTGTTAACCCACATGGGGTGACAAAGACTTGTATCTTCTCCTTTAGACCTGTTTTTTCTAAATATTTTGCAAAAAGCACATTCTCTTTTGTCCAAATAATAACCTCCTTTTGAATCCTGTAAGTTGGAAACTTCTTTATTGAGATGTCATTTGCCGCCCTGTTGTCTCTGGAGATGACAAGGTTTTACAGTCCACCTGGGAGCTGATGGCTCTGGACTCTGATGTCAGGAAAGAAGTTGGTGATGGAGGACTGGATGACACAGGCAGGGGACTGGACATACCAGGTCACCCAGTGTGGGGTGCTGGGCTTCTGAGCTTGGTCTTGGGCACATTATTGACCACTTTGGGAACAGTTTGGAAGTTCCTACAAGAGTGGACTTCAACTGTCCCCAAACCCAGCAAACCCATGCCTTGTTTCACACCCAGAACATCCACATGTCCAGAGCAAATCACCTACAAGGATGTGAACTGCAGCCCTTCATAATTACCCAGGCAGCCAACCCAGATGTATCTCAGCAGGAGAGTGGAGAAATAAATTGTGGTGACTTACAAAGGAATATTACACAGCAGTGAAAAAAGAGCTACTTGTCACTGCACCTAGCAGTGTAGAGGAAGCTCATAAACCCAGTGTCATGCAAGAAGTTAGACACATGAGGATTTGTAACTATGATTCCATTTATACTTAGAGTGCATGCACTCTTTGTATGTACCGTATATTTCAATAAAAATATTGGAGACAAAAGAGAGGTACAAGTTCGAGACAGTTTCCTCTTTCTCTGTTGGACTTGCTATGTTTGCCTAAATGCAATTTTGTGACCAAGGGGGTATTAGCTGAGCACAGAGTGGAAAGATGGAAGGTTCCTGGTCTCCTGACTTGTTGGGGCACTGGGTATGAGTCCTCTCCCCTGGAACCTGGGTAGGCCTTTGTGCTTGCTTCGTCCAACAGGTACAGAGGAAGCAAAACTGCATGATTTTGAGGCTTGGTCATTAAAAGTGGTAAGACCTGGCTTTCTCCTGGGACATGCTCAGGATGCCCAGCCATGAACTGCAATGTAAGAAGTCTCTCTCTCCTGAGGATGCCATAAAGATGAAGGGCGATATCCAAGGCATGGCCACTGTTTGAGTCTTCCCATCCCAGGTGCCAGACACAGAAATAAAGATGACGTCCAGACAGCTCAGCCTAGGCCACTAGTGCTTCCATCTGCAACCTCTGAGACCCTGGACTCAAAACGCCCAGCAGAGCCACTCCTAAATTCATGACTCACAGAAGTGGTGAGATA
Source organism: Manis javanica (assembly GCF_040802235.1). Lineage (NCBI taxonomy): Eukaryota > Metazoa > Chordata > Mammalia > Pholidota > Manidae > Manis > Manis javanica. The sequence goes on along the minus strand of NC_133170.1, from coordinate 62,094,971 downwards.
ATCAATGATTATTATTGCTTTAAGCCTCTAAATTTACGGGTAATTTGTTTTGCAGTCATAGATAACTCACACACCACTTTTCCTTCTGAGCATTCATCAGATGAGGTAGTAAGTCTCCCATATTGTTTGAGCCAGGGGTTGGCAAAATCTTTCTGTAAAGGACCAGATAGTAAATATTTCAGTCTTTGCAGATCAGATGGCCTCTGTTGCAACTAGTCAACTCTTTTGTTGCAGGATGAAAGCCACCAGAGGCAATACATAAACGAATGGGCATGACTGCATTCCAGTAAAACTTTATTAACAGAAACAGAGAGCCAGCCCATGAGCAGTAGTTTCTTGACCTCTGCCTTAAGCCATTTTTGAGTTAGATTTTCTGTTACCTGCAGCCCAAAGTGTCCCATTGGTTACAACTATCAAGACAGCTTAGAGCTAAGGGCAGCCAGAGGAGGGCCTGGGTATGTGTGCACAAGCTCCGGGTGTGTGCACATGGGTTCTAGCTGTGCATGCTTAGGCTGTGAGTGTGTGTGCATGGGTTCTGGGCATGTGAATGGGCCCCGGGTAGGGCCCCACCCCACCCTACCTTATCTGCTCAGATAAGGGCTGTGTTCTCAGAAGATCTTCTAGCATGAGATTACCAGCTCCTTCCTTTCCTTCTTGCTGGCTCCAGAATCTCTGGAATCCTCTTTACTGGATGCTTGTCCAGGCAGGCAGGCAGGCAGGCAGGAACATGACAGCCTCCCCCAAATGGGGACTTTACAGCCAAAGCCAGGAGTGGGCAGGCCTGTGGGAGAGAAGATGGAAGGACAGAGGTGTGCTGGAGAGATGTCCTCCCTCTGTCTCACCTCCCCCCAACTTCAGATGGGTCTGGGGGGATTCAGATTGTGAGCGGGATGAGTCACGTCATCGTGGCAGTTGTGGCTGTGCACCAAACCCTCGCTTTGCTACTGTGCTCAGCGTTTACAAACCTGTACCATGGAGAACTCTCAGAGGTGGATATTCTTATTAACCCCATTTCACTGATGAGGAAATGGGCTGACAGAGGAAAACACTGTCCTCAAGACACACAGCAGGAAGCAAAAAATTAATGTCCATGCTGGCTGCTGCAGCCCAGGCTGCAATGAGTGTTTATCTGAGCCAGAAACGCACGACAGAAAGATGTACTTAGCCACATCCTGAGGCAGGAGCTCATTGGGATAAAAGTCCATAAACCCCTAAATCTCTGCCCACTGGGGACTGCTGAACCCTCTTGGGGGCTTGCCCCAGCCAGACGCTCCCCACCAACTCCTGCCAGGTGGGCCCTGCCTGCCCCAGAAGCAGGGATCTGACGTCAGCACGTTGCTGCTTACTGCCTCCTTGCTCATCCTGTTTGTTCCAATTATGTCAAGTAAGCCATTAGAATTTTGTTTTTTAGATCAACATTTTTGCTGAAGGGCAAAGTAATTAATGAATGGCTGGGAGTTTAACCATTTCTGGCAACAGGGAGGGAAACTTCCCCAGTAAATCTCTGGAAAGGCCTGGAAGGAGGGCTTTGTATGGTGCACACAGGCTGGGTGAAGACGGAGGAAATCACTGCCCTGCCCACTGGCCCAGGGCTGGCACCATGCTGGGTGATGTGGGGGTCGTGCAGCAGAGGCTTCCAGTGGCCTGGAGCTCTCGCCACATCCTGTCCCTCCGGGCTCCGCTGGGGAATTACTCTCCTCTCCACCCTTTCCCCAGCCTATGCCTTATCTATGCCTGGCACAAAGTAGGGGCTCAATAAATGCTTATTAATTGAAACTGGTGGCCCATAGGTCATATCCAGCCCTAGATGCATTAAATTGAGCTGGCACAATATATTTCTTACATTAAATTTTGAAATGAGTTCTCATCATTTGATGAAGATGTTTCTACACGGATCTAAACTTTCAGCTTTTGTAGAATAAAGCCAGGATTTTTGGCCATATTGGGTCCATATTCTCATGTAACAACAACTATGAAATGTGGCTACCTTTCCTGGAGCTGGGATGTGGGCTCCAGTTTGCCACAGTCTCTACCACTCTCTATTGCCCCACACCCAACCAGGCTACTCTCACATTACCCATCTGGGCCAGTGAGCATTTGTGTTTGGTACTCTTGATTTAGAAAGGCTCCCCCTAGTGGCTTAACACAGGAGTGTCTTGCTCACATGGCAGTTGGGGGTTCCAGGTTTAGGTTGGTATTTAGATGGAGGGGGTCCCTCCTTCCTCCCAGTCATACATACCTTGAGCTCCTGCCATTTTGTGGTTCCACCATGTCTCTAAGCTTCATCCCTACAGCAGCTTCCAGTTATGGAAGAAGAAAGAGACCAAGGAGTACACAGGAGAGGCCTGCAGGGTCAGCCAACAAGGGGCCTACATCACTTAACTACTTCCAGAGCTCAGACACGCAGCCACTGCTTACTGCAAAGGAGGCCAGGAAATGCCATCTTGCTGCTTGCCCAAAGTTGAGGACAGCCACATCTGACAGACAGCTAGTAGTGTCTGTCCTATGCACTGGCTTCTTTCTCCAGCCAGGAAACCATTATCTCCTCCTGGGCTCGCAGTCTGACTTATCATTATACCCATTTCCTCCAGATCTATCGTTTGGGGCATCAATTTGATGCCTGGAAGACTGTTGGCTTCCTGAGGTTGGGGTCATGTCTGTCTTGGTCACTGGCCTATGAGTGGGGTTGATGCTGAGTGCATGTCGATTGAGTGAATGAACTGAGATTAATTCTGCTGAGTGGGATGGGGGCGTGTGGCCTGGTGGGGGACAGTTAAACTAGAACTTGGGGATGAGTCAGGCACACTCAGCTACCAAGAAGAGGAAACAGTGAGGGCAAAGGCTGGGAGGTGGGAAGGGCCAGGGGAGTTTGAGGAAGCAGCTGGGTGTGGCCCGAGATGAGGGCAGGAGGTCAGGTCGAGTTTGGGTGCTTTGTCCCCAGGGCAGAGAGGAAGGGGCCAGGGTGGTTTGTGGCCGCATGTCTTTCGTACTTACTACTCACCCCTACAGGCCAGCCCCCTCAAGGTGTTTTGTACTCTTTGTGGTGGTGGCCGCAGGCCTTTGGGTCCCTCCTCCTGGTGGCCTCTGTGTCCTGAGGCTGGAGGTAGAAGTTTCTAGATCTAGAGACAGTCTCCAGGGTAAGCCAGTCCCAGGGGAGGAGTTACTCTGACCCACCCTGGGTGGGGATAGAAGCTTGCCAACAGGTGGGAGTAGGTCTGCTGTGTTTCTGGCATTTGGATTGTGTATCAGTTTCTTCTTGCTGCTATAACAAATTATCACATGCTTAGAAGCTAAAAGCAACACACGTATTATTTTACAGTTCCAGAGGGTAGAGACCACAGTGGATTTTAAAGAGGCTAAGCTCATGGTGTGAGCGCAACTGGAGGCTCCAGGGAGAATGCATCTCCTTACATTTTCAAGTTTCTGGAGGCTGCCTGCATTCTTTGACTCATACCACCTCGCTGTGACTCTTCTTCCAACATCAAGCTCCTGTGACTCTGGCCCTCCGCCCACCTGTTATGAGGCCATTTGGATGATGTTGAGCCCACCAGGTTAACCCAGGATAGTCTCTCCATCTCAGAGTCCTTAATTTAATCACATATGCAAAGAAGTCCCTTTTGCCATGTGTACTGCGTTGTATTTTCCCCCCATGAAACTCACATATTGAAGCCCTAACTCCCTGGATGTCAGAATGTGACTATATTTGGAGGTGGGGCCTTTAAAAAGGTAATTAAGTTAAAATGAGGTCATAGGGTGGGCCCTAATCTGATAGGGGGCTGTAAAAGGAGATGAGGGCATATGGAGAGACTAGACGTGTGCACCCACAGAGAGACGACCCTGTGACGGTGTGGTCAGAATGCACCATCTGCACACCAACACTCAAGTTCCCAGGGAAAAGCAAGCCTGTGTCCACCTTGACCTTGAACTTCCAGCCACCAGAACTATGAGAAAATAAATCTCTGTGTTTAAGCTGCCCAACCTGGTGTTTTGTTATAGCAACCTGAGTGGAGTGACATACCACATAAGGAATCATGACCTCAGGTTCCAGGGGATGGGATATGGGCCTCTTGGGGCTGTTACTCTCTTCGCCCACCACAGGTGGGTTCTGTGGGGGTGAGTACATGCCGTCACTGGGCAGACCTTGGAAGGGAGGAACTGGTGGGGGTGCTGGACATAGGAACCAGCCATCGTACCTGCAGACACTGGGGTAGCAGGACAGGAGGTGGCTTCCCAATAGTCTGCTCCTCCACTTCCCAGGCACACCTGACCCCTGGAGGGTAGGCTGTGGCCAAGGAGGGTGAATGGAAGTGATGAGTCCAGGCTGAGCATTTATTTGCCAGTGTGAGACCTTCTAGAACTCCTTCCTTCTGCTGCAGAGACCAGCAATCTCCCAAAGGAACTGCCTGGTCAGCCTGAGGACCATGTGGAGTAGAGTCCACACTGACCCACGGTGGATGTGCAGTATGAGTGACTACAAACCTTTGTGTGTGTCAAGCTGCTGAAAAGCAGGGCTATCTGTTACCACAAACCTAAACCTGTCTGTCCTGACTACTACAAACTACCACGCCCAAACTTGGTAAGGAACTGCCGCCAAGAGCCATACCAGCTTGGACAAGGAGCCTATCCGGATGAAGTGGTACATGAGAAGGGCTCGGACAGTGACTGTTAGTGCTGCCATTAGTGTTGTTTTTGTAGGATGTTCCTATCATAATGACCAGTGGGCAGAGGACCACGGACACCTTTGCCATGTGTTCCAGAGGCTAACGGCTACTCCACTGTCTCGACCTTGGACAGGGGAAGTCCTCCTGGAACCTAAGACTGAGTTACCACCAGGTGGGTAGGAGGGCAGAAAAGAGCCAGGTTGCAAGATATGATGAAAGACAGGCATATTTCCTACCCTTGGAGAAAGGAGCAAAGTCATGCCTGCACCAAGAAGTTCTAAACAGGGGAGGGGCCGGGCCTTGGAGTGGGTGTGGGTGCCGGGCGGGGAAAGGGAGACCAGTGAGAATACCAGCCAAAGCCCCAGTGCCAGGGCAGAAGGCTACTAGCACTGCTCACAAAACCCTGAGCTCACATATCCAACAGCTGTCTCATGCTCATAGGTTCCATGGGTCAAGAATTCATGCAAGACATCGCAGAGACATCTTGTCTCTATCCCAGGGTGCCAGGGGCCTCAGAGAGAGAACTTGAAGGGAGAGGGTGACTGGAAGATGCAGGCTGGAACCATTGGGAAGCATCTGTTTGGCAGTTGGGTCAGACTGTCGGCCAGACCACATACATGTGGCACCTTCTGGGGTTGCTCTCTGGCTTCCTCACAACATGGCGGTCAGGCTGCTTACATGGCATCTCGGGGCTGGAGCAGGAGTGCGACTGCACCTCCTGTGACCTGCCCTTGGAGGTCCCACAGACTCTCTTCTGCTGCATTCCGTGAGTCGCAGGCTAGCCCATGTTCAGGAGGGAGGGGACATAGCTACTGCCTCTGGTGGGGAAGTGTCAGGGTCCTATGCTAAGAAGACCACATGGGATGGGAGATATTGTGGTGGCCAACTCTGCAAAAAGCAATCCGTTAGGAAGGGCCTAAACCTGCCCCTTCCTAGTCCTCTCCTCCATGTCAGGTTCCTCCCTAGGGCGTCTTGGGAACTTCTGTCCCATCCCCCAGGCCCTGAAGGGTCCCCTCATCGTCTGCGCAGAGCCCTGGCCTTCTCTTCCCCTGTCCTGCCCTGGAGGGTCTGCTTGCTCCAGGAGCAGCCCTGAGGCTTCACCTCACTGTGCACAGGGTCCCTGGGGGCTTAGACAAGAGGCTGCCCTGAGCATTCTGGAAGAAAAGCCACTTCCCCGAGGGTTCTATGACAGGAAACCAAAAGCTTGGCTGCCCCGTGGTCCCCCTGGCTCGTCTCCTGCCCCTTCAGAAAGGAGGCAGCTCTGGCCTGTTGTCCTGGCAGGGAACACCTGCTGCAGTGTAGGCCACCAGGGAGTCTCCTGGGCCCTAGGTATGGGTGGAGGCTGGCAGGGGCTGCAGGGATGGACCTGAAGAGGCAGGGCTTGGGTGGGGAGGCACCCGCAGACAGGGCATTGCTGTGCATGATGCTGTGATTAGCCCCCAGGCGTGGCTCCTTCCTCCGACACCCATATGTTGTTCATCCTGTTCATCACCCAGCTATCCAGGACCTGGGGCTGCATCAGTAAAGGAGACCACCATAAACCAATGAACAAGAAAGTTGGGATTCTCGGTGGTGGGAAGTGATAACTTTAGTTGATGAGGAAAGGAGTGAACAGAGGCTAGAAAGCCTGTTTGGACCCCCGTTTGAGGTGGTCTTCCTCTGAAACTTTGCCAAGATCATGAGAGGAACATTCCAGGGAGAGAGAATGGCAGATGCAAAGGCCCTGCGGCAGGACCCAGCCAGGCATGTTCAAGGCCCATGTGGCTGGAGCAGAAGGTCCAGCCTTCACAGAGCCCCCACTGCTGCCCCAGTTCAGCCTGAAGCCCTGGGAGCGCTCCAGCGGATGCCCGCCCACCTCCCCACCCACCTTCCTGCTACGCCTCCCCTTCCTCTGTGGCAGCCCTAGGATTTCCTGCCTCCTTGCTTTTACTCATTTTCCATTAGGATTTGACCTGACTTTCTAAACAAGAAGCAATGAATCTGCATTCCTCAGGATGGAAACATTTCTCAGAATCCCTCCCTCGAGGATTAAGAGGGAAATAGCAGCTGGTCTTGAGAAGCCTGGGTAGCAGGGCCGGCCAGGGATGGCCAGGGTGGAGGTGGAGACAGGGGCTGGGTCAAACAAGCAGTCACGCCACAGTACTCAGTGGGGTGCCCTGCCGTCTTGCAGGGACCTGCTGCTGGCTGCCTGGGACCCCCACTTCTGTGGGGGGTTGCCACTGCCTTCAAGATCACCCTAAAGTCTCCCTGGGCCTCTGTCTTAGTCTGTCCGGGCTGCTCTAACAAAACCTCCATGGACTGGGGGGCTTGAACTACAAACATCTGTGTCTCACAGTTCGGGAGGCTGGAAGTCTAAGATCAAGGTGCTGGCAGATTGTGTCTGGCACGGGCCTGCCTCCTGGCTCACAGGCAGCGTCTTACCTCTCCTCGCTGTGTCCTCACATGGTGCAAGAGGCAGGGAGCCCTCTGGGGTCTCTTTTATAAGGGCTCTAATCCTGTTATGAGTCTCCACCCTATGACCTCCTACTTTCCAGAAGCCCCACCTCCTAACCCCGTCACACTGGGGATTAGGGCATCAACACATGAATTCTGGAGAACTCAAATAATCAGTCCCTATCAGTCTCTGCTGAGGCAGCTGGAGAATGGGTGTGAGATGGGTAACCCTAGTTCCTGGACAGTTGGAAGTTTAGCTCAGCCTTGCTACTGAGATCAAAGTTGCCAGCCCACCCTGGGGTGGGAACATCCCGCCCTCCAGTAGTTAGTTGCAAGTTTGTCTTAATCTGTTTGCTCTTAGACTCCCAGGGGAGTGGGGACCTCCTTAGGGAATCTTACTTGTCTCCCAGTCTCCCCTTGTGCCTCCCAGGAGGGTCAGTGCCACCACCTTCCCGCAATGCTGAGACTCAGTTCAATCCAGGAGATCTGTACTGCCAGCAGAACGGGGGGCGGAGGGGGGCAGCCTTGAACTCAGCAAAGAGGAACGCTTGACTTGTTTCCAGCTGGAGGGCTGTGCAATGGCTGGGGATTTATAAGCCCTGCTTCTAAGTAAATGCTCAGCACTTTCATTAAGGGGGAAGGGAGAGGAAAACCCCCATCACCACTGGATCGATGCCTCTTCCCCAGACAACAGCATGAGGCTTCTGTAGCTTCCACAGTGCAGTCGGCCTGAAAAGATGCCACAGTCTCAAGATCACAGCTGGGGACAACCAGTGTCTGGCCAGACCCCTGAAGTTGAGAAGATGCCGAGTTCCAGAGATTGGTGGTGGTGATGGTTGCACAGCAGCATGAATGTCCCCACTGAGAGCTAACTCCCCACTCCTCCTCAGCTGCTGGCACCCACCATCTACTTTACGCCTATGAATGTGACTCCTCTATGTCCCTCATAAAGTAGAACCATAGAATATTTGCTCTTTGGTCTGGCTTATCTCACTCAGCATCATGTCCTAAGGATCATCCGTGTTGCATGTACCAGAATCCTTTCTCTTTCTCCTCCTCCTCCTCCTTCCTTTTGGTACAATGTGGGGAAAAGACTCAATATTTGGGTATTTTATTTGTTTGAATTCCAAATCATCAGAAGTTACATCAGTGGTCATGACAGAGGGTATATTACTAAAAAGACTGATTTGATTGTTGTGATGTCTTAATATTTGTGACTTAGTCTGTTTTTAGCTCATATGTACAAGGACAGCACCAGGGACATTCTCAGACCATTTGGCATTTGGTGCCCACTGTGGTGGGAGAGGGGACTTCTTAGCCTGGTATATTCCATTCATCGTTCCTCATTTTGTTTACCCAGATCACGCGTTGAAGCTAGGATGTGCTTCATTTAAAAGTCTTCATTTGTGGTAAAATACTACAATGTGGAAAAACAAAAATTAGCTATCACAAGTAATGGATGGAATCTTTAGTTACTTTCAGCATCTTCAAAGGCATCTTTACTGGTAGGATAGTGGCATTGTGCCAAATGCTAGCAAGGGTATAGAACCAGGCCTCTCCTAGGCACCACTGGGGATGCAAAATGGGACAACCACTCTGGAAAACTGTTCAGCAGTTTCTTAACAAGTTTAAGGTATACCCACCATACAATCTAGTCATTTCACTCCTAGGTATATACTAAGAGAAATAGAAAGGTACATCCATGCAGAAACTTGTATGTTCACAGCAGAGCTATTCACAACAGCTCAAGTGTCTTTGAGGTGATGAATGGACAAACAGATGTGGTCTGTGCATGCCGTGGAAGGTGATTCCGCCATAAAAGGAAATGAAGCTCTGACACATGCTTCAACACGGGTGGATCATGAAAAGATGCTGAGTGAGAGAAGCCTGACACAAACGGCCAGCTATCACTGGATTCCACTTAGATGAAGCGTCCACAGTTGGCATATCCATACAGACAGCAGACTGATGGTTGCTGGGGGCCGGGGGAGGGTGACTGAGGAGTGACTGCTAATGGGTGTGGGGTTTCCTTTTAGGCAGATGAAAAATGTTTGGAGTTGGACAACAGTGATGGTTTCACAACCCTGTGAATATACTGACTGACTTGTGCACTTAAAAAAAGAGATGAGTGGCTTTTCTGGAAACTGGTATTGTTCTCATTTTATAGGTGAGAACAGTGAGGTTCAGAGACTCAGTGATTAGTCCCAGAAGACAGAGCTGGTGAGTGGGAAAGCAGGGGATGGAACCCAGGCCAGTTCTACCTCCAGAGCCCCACTGGTTATCCCGCACCACAGGGGCCTCCCAGATCTTGGGCGGGCATCCCTGCCTCTCCGTCCAGGCTCCTCATTTGTGTGTTGGGCATGGTGCAAAGAGGCACAAAAGCGGCTAGTGGTATTCACAGAGCACACGCGTCAGGCAACCCAGCCCATTCTCCTTCTTCTCTACTTCAGGGAAGAACAGAAAACAGCCTCAGCTCTTTGGAGAGCAAATGTGGGGACTGGGGGAGGCTGTGGCGGCTCACAAAGTCTCGGCCACCTCCCAGCAGCTGTCCCTAGGCAGGGAGAGCGGCCATGGCACCGTGTTCTGCTGCCAGTGTGTGGGTGTTTCCCAACACCCCCTTTTGTGCAAACACATCCCCGTTGCCATGGTGAGAGGCGCCCTCTTGTATCTAGAGTGACAGCCACCACCTTGCTGGGCCTGGAGCCAGCGCAGCCCAAGGGCAGATGAATTCTGCCATCTCGATTCAGACTCTGTGCCTCCTGGAAGGCCAGCTGCCTGGTGCCTTCTCTCCTCCCAGCTGCTCCTCCCAGGGGGCGAGCCGAGGGCAGGCAGGATCTCTCCTCCCCCTGCTTGCTGAGGAGCTCAGGTGGGGAAAGGGCAGGTTGACACAGGTTTCAATCTTGTGCCTCTGTTTAAAAGCTGTGTGATCTTGAGATTCAGTTTCTTTATTTGAAAAGTGCAACTATCAATACCTTCCTGTAGCCTGTTTTAGAGGATCACTTACTCATTCAGCCAAAATTCATTGAGTCCTGACTAAATGCCAGGCACTGGGGTGAGAGCAAGGGGCCAGAGGCAAGGTTCTCTGTCCTCCTTGTCAGCAGAGCAATGAACAAAAGCATAAGTTTCATTTATGAGCAGTGCTGGGCAGTCATGAAACCCAGGTGAGGGGACAAGGAGTGACAGGGAGGCGATTGTGTCTTTAAGCTGGGGCAGGGCGCAACCAGGAGAAAACCTGGAGACAGCATTCCAGGCAGAGGAAAAGCACACGCAAAGGCCCTGGGGCAGGAATGGGCTCAATGTGTTTAAAGGACAAGAAAGTAGATGTGGTCAAGTAGAAGAGCAGAGAGAGAGTGGAGCAGGGATGTGGGCGGGTGGGGAGGCCATGAAGAGGAGCTGGATTCTGACCTAAAAGCAGAGGAGAGAGTCTGGACGGGTTTCAGCACGCTAATCAGATCTGCTTCCCTTTATTGAGGGCTCTACTCCTTCCCTCGGATGAATACAGTTCAGTTTCACACACTGCATTTCAAAAGGGGAAGCTAGGGTTCAGCAGATCTCATTTGGGCCAATCATTGACTTTCATGAAATGGACGAGTAATCCTCAGAAGTAGAGTGTAGGCAGAGGGAAGCCATTCCACTTAGGGCCCCGCTGTTCGCTCTCATCTGGCTGGTCTTTAGCCAAAATCCTACAGCAACTTGGGACTTGGCTATCTGTGCGCCTGTATTCATAGCAAAATTACTCACACTAGCCAAAGGGTGGAGACAACCCAAGTGTCCCTTGATAGATGGGTGGATAAACACAATGTGGTCTATACACACAGTGGAATATTATTCAGCCTTAAAAAGAAGGAAGTTCTGACACTGCTACCTGAGTAGCAGGTAACCTGGAGGACATGATGCTGAGGGACAGAAGCTGGTCACACAAGGACATGTCCATGTGGTTCCACTTCTGTGAGGTCTCCAGAGGAGTCTGACTCACAGAGACAGAAAGTAGGATGGTGGGGGCCAGGGGCTGGAGTGCGGGGTGGGGAGTGGGTGTTCACTGGGGGCAGAGTTTCAGTTTGGGAAGATGGAGAGTTCTGGAGGTGAGTGGTGGGGATGCTGCACAATGGGGTGAATGGACTTACTGCAGCTGAGCTGCATGCTTAAACGTGATAAAATGGTAAATGTTAAGTTCTGTATATTTTATCATAATAAAAAAAGGAGCCCAAAGAGACATGAATACTATGCAAATCACTGATTAAACATTTCTTGATCAGAATATTCACCGTGGAGGGAGCTAGTGAAACAGGACTGCAGGGGTGTCCCTGGGTGAGCTGTCATTCTCTTCACTGCAGAGATTCAGCCTCCTGGCTTTGCCACCCCCACAGTGGTAGGGGTGGGGGCGTCCCTGAGACTGTGCTGTCAGGATCCCCAATCCCACCAGACACCCTGGTCAAGCTGCTTCCACATGAAGCTCAGGGCTCTGATGCTTTCCTGCTCTGGGCCCTCCCTGCACCCCACGCACCCTCAGCTGACCAACGAGGGCCTGAGTGCTGGGAGTCCGAGGCCCTGACTCGGGAGAATCACTGCAAGAAGCCACTGGCTGGAGGCTGCAGCCCAAAGAATGTTCCAGAAGCCAGAAATGCTGCTCATGGAGATGCATGGCTAGAGGAAAGAGGGATTCTGGTTGACTCTGAGAGGAGGGAGAAGAGAGACTGACACAGAAGACTGCCAGAGGCTTGCTCCGTAACCGATCCCCCCCTCCGTAGCCCAACTTTCAGGAGCATTGTTTATCATTAAAGCACCAAGTGCTCAGGGTTCAGGGGTCTCTCTGAGGGAGGTCCTGGCAGGACCAGGATCCACACAGCAAGGACGCAGACGAATCAGCCATGTGGGGCGCAGACAGGGAAGGGGCCGAGAGACCAGCAGCCCCTCCACGAGGGGTCACAGGAATGTCTCCGGGAGTGGGCTCCAGCCTGGAGGACCATGGTCGCCTGACCTGGGCTCCAGCTCTGGCTGGCCCCCTGGGGCCTGCTCTCTAACTGCCTGTGCCTCAGTTTCCTCTCCTGTAAAATTGGAATGATGACAGTCTTACTAAGTCATAGAATTGTGGGGATTACATGAGATAGTATATGTAAAATGCTTGGCCTAGTGCCTAGCACATAGTGACTGGTCTGTAAATGTTGCTGTTACAACATTGTTATCATTTCTGGTTTTTGATAAAGCTAAGGCAGGGGCCTTGCCAAATAATGTGGGCTGGAAGCTCAGAAGTGGGACACAATGAAGAAATCACTAGACCTGCTGGCAAATACATGATCAGCACCAGGATAGAAGCTGCTCCCCTCACTGGCCCCTTGGAGCCCAACCCCAATGAAATGGGTTGCTGAGAACTGCACGAAAACTGGCTGGTGCCACCTCCTCTAGGCAGCCCTCGGATTTGCCCAGTGGCCAAGAGATGGGGTGGCTTGGGAGTGCCCACACCTACACACACCCTCACAGACACTTGCAGAGTGGTGCACACTCACAGAGACACATCCAGACACACCCTCAGGCCTGGAAAGCAAGCGGGACTCATGTTAACCCTCTAAAGGCAAGCTCTGTTGTTATTCCCATTTCAGGCAGAAGGAAACTGAGATATAAGTTGTTGGAGTTTGCCTGAGGCCGCATGGCATGCAAATAGCAGGGCTGGGATTTGAACCCAGGAGGCTGGCACTGGCCCAGATCACTGCCCCAAACAGTGCCTGTGGTCATGCGTCCTCCCAGGGCCTGGCAGGCGGGGGCAGCTCTGGTGCCCTGTGCTGACTGGTGGTGGCTTTTCTGGGTCTGCAGCCACACCATCCTAGCACCACTTGGAAGTGTGAAGTCAACCTTGTGGAGTTAAGTGTTGTTGTGCCTGAGCTTTAGAGCAGAAGGGGACAGAGAGCCGTGGACCTACCTTGAGCCCCGTTCCCAGGAAGCCCCTCTGTACTCTGGGCCCCCAGAGTTGTGCAGCGGTAAATCCCCACACCCTCCCGTGGCTGCCCGGGCTAAGGCCTGTGCTAGAGCACAGCATCTTGGGCATAGACAGGCCCCACTCAGACCTCTCAAGTGGCCCCATCTGTCACTTAGAAAGACCAAGGGCTCCCTATAAGTGGTGCATCTGGTTGTTTTCCTGAGGCTTCCCAGCCATAAAGCTGCGTGCCTCAAGCCTTGGTTGTCTTGTCTGCCTAGGGACCTTCCCTTCCATCCCCCAAGGCCTCACCCATCCTCTGCACCTCTCATCCAAACTGTAACAGAGTTTCAGGACTGCAGGACCAGAGCTCTGCCCTCCCATCCCCAGAGTCCTGCTCAAGGAGAGACACAGTCTCCTTGGAGCCCCTGGCTGGACTCCCAGGCAGGCCCCCCACACCCTTATATCTTTCATCTGCCTTGAAATTCATCAAGGCTCCCAAAGGCAGGTGACAAAATTCCCCATCCAGTGGGGCATGACTGGCTCTGATGGAGCCAACAGCCCCTGCTAGGGAGCCATGTGGATATCTGGAGGAGAGTGTTCTGGGAGGTGGGAATAGCAAGTGCAAAGGCCCTGGGGTGGGAACAGCTCCGTGTGTTTGGGGGACAGTTGAGAGGCCAGGGTGGCTGCAGCTGGGGGAGCAAGGGGGAGGAGGAAGGAGAGGGGTCTGACAGGTGGGCAGGGGCTGCTCACACAGGACCTTGTATGTTGTTGGGAGGGACCTGATTTTATTCTCACTATGAGAAGCATGTATTATGTAGCTTGACTGTGATCCAAGCCCTTGATGTTCACAGTCACGCTCATCTTCACAACTGCCCCAGAGCTTGGGTGCTGTCAATATCCCCAGTTCACAGATGAGCAAACTGAGGCACAGAGAGATGAAGCTGTTTGTCCCAGGGGTCTAGCAGGTGCATCCCTGTCCCTAGAGACATTCTGAGACTGCCCCTGGGGCTGGCATTTTCTTCCCCCTCGCCCTGGAGGTGGATGGCCCAGGCCCCAGGTGCCCTTCTCAGGCTGTGCAGATCCTTTGAAGTCCCAGCCAGCTGACTGGGCCACCCGGTTTCCCCAACTGCCTTCCTCCTGGACTCCTGCCAAGCTCTCAGGGCTGCTGAGGAGAGGGCGGAAGCCACAGGGCAGGGAGCATGGTTTGTTTTATTCAGTTCATCTTTCTGCATTTTTTTTAGTTGCATATACACATGGTTACTTTTTTTTTTTCAAATGGCACAGTGAAAAACATGTCTCTCTCCCCCACCCGACCCTCTGGTGCCCACATTTCTGCCCCAGAAGCATCTGCTGTTACCAGTTTCTGCGTGTCCTTCCAGGGCTGACCTGTGAAAGCACAGGCAGAAATATACAAATGTAAACATGAGCATATTCCTTACTACCCCGGGAGGACCCTTCCATCTCCTGCACCCACCTGGCTTTCACCTTGAACAGTATAGCTTAAAAAATTCCTTGAGCCTGTAACTCCAGTCTCAGCATGAAGAAAACATCAGACCAATCCCAGCTGGGGAACATCATACAAAAATCCCTAACCGGTGCTCCTGAAAACTGGAATAAGGAGAGAGGACAATAGGAAAAAAAAATGAGAAAAATCTGAATACAGTATAGACTCCAGTTATAGGAACATATCTACATTGGCTTGTTGACTGTGGTAAGTGTACCATATGTATACAAGATGTTAAGGAGAGAGGAACCAGGGGTCTCTGTACTATCTCTGTGATTTGCTGTAAATCTAAAACTGTTCTATAAATTATTTATTTTTAAAAAGGACATACTTAAAAAAAAGTCCATCAAGCTGTACACCACAAGCTAAAGCCCCTCATGCCCATTGCTATGTGTTTATTATTCCTCAGTTAAAAATATGAGATGAATCTTAGAGGTCACTCTGTGCCCTGACAGGGGGACAGTGTTACCCTTTGTCAGGGCTGCATCATTTTCCATTGGCAGAATGTTCCGGAACTGACTTACTGGTTCCCCTGTTGATGGGCACCGAGCTCATTTTCAGGCTTTTGCCACTGTCAATGGCCCGGTCATGCACATTTCTGTCTGTCCATGTGTCCATGCCTCATGCCAGCATCCCTGCAGGGTCACTTCCCAGAAACAGAACAGTTGCCTCCAAGAGTGCTGGTGTGAGGGTTTTGGGTGTTAATGCCATGGAAGTGATCTCCCTCCCAAAGGGGAGGGAGAGAGATGGTGTAGGGCTTTGGGGAGGAAGGGAGGCTCAGCTATTTTGCTGAGCATGGTTAAGGAAGGCCTCTCTGACGAAGTGACCCTTGAGCAAAGATGTGAATAAAAGTTGGAGCCATTGGAGATGTGTGGGAAGAAGCTTCCAGGCAATGCATGGCATGTGCAAAGGCCCTGAGGAGGTACTATTTCTGGTGTGTTTGAGGAAGAGTGAGGAGGAAGAAGATCATGGAGACTGGAAGGGGCTGGCCATGGGAGCTTGACATAGCCACTAAAAGGAACTGGGATTGTATTGTGAGCAGGATGGAGAAGTTTTAAGGGATAGGGACAGGCCTGGTGCGGGTTTAAAAAGGATCCCTCTGGCTGCTGCGGAAGAGGGGCAAAGTGGATGGATGTCAGGAGATGAGGGAGAGGCTATGGCAATAGTCCAGGCAAGAGGAGATGGTGGTTGGACCTGGGTGTTCACTCCAGTCTCGGCTTCTGTTGTCACGTAACATCACCTCTGTGGGTCTCTGTGTCTCCATTCTGGTATCCTTCTCTTTCATAGGACACAGTCATACTGAATTTAGGGCCCGCCCACCTCCAGTCTGAACTCATCCTAACTTCATTACAATTCTACAATGACCCTATTTCCAAATAAGGTCATATTCTGAGGTCCTGAGAATTGAGACTTGAACATCTCTTTATTGGAGACACCATTCAACCCAGAAGAGGGGTGAAACGGTATTCCAGACAGAGGGAATGGCATGTGCAAAGGCCTTGAGTCAGGAGAGGGCTATTGGCCTTGGACTTTTGTTTCCTGCAAAGCTTGTTCTTGAAAAACCCTGGGGCTAAATTCTGAGGGGAGGGAGAAGAAAAAGACGCTGTGTCCCTACTCCAGTCCAGTTGACAGCTCTCCCCCAAATCTGCCAGCGCTTCCCCAGACCGTGCCTGTCCCTTCGCTCCCTCCCTCTTTCCGGTTCAGGCAGCCAGACCCTCTTATCACCCATGCACACAGCTTCCTTTTTAGCCCAAGGTCGTTACTTTAACACCTGTTGGGAAAATAAGAGAGCTTCCAGCAGTGAAGGGTGAGGGAAGGGGCGGTGCGGGGGTGGGGGGGCGTTTGGGGTGGGGGTGGTACTGTTTGCAGGCTGACCCTCAGGACTCAGCGGGGTGGTTTCTC